>NC_142028.1:69594531-69942864 GCF_982192425.1 Myodes glareolus | reverse complement strand
ACTAATCACCTGCAGTGTTTTCTGACCATATGAGACAATTTTTAAACTACCATGTCTGCCATCATGCAGCTTGGCACATGGTGTTGGTAGATGGCTTCAGCCGGCAGGCATCAGGCAGTAATCATGCCTCTGTATTGCCAAGCATGGTCCGCCTGAGAGACTGCAGGACTAGAAAGCCGCATCCAGCTCAATGTCCTGAACTTTTCTTAGCTTTCTCAGGCCCTGTGTTTGGATATTCAATTTCCACTTTGGGTGGCATATAAAGTCTTTTTCTGTTCCACCAGCCAGCTACCAAATAATGACGCAGAGACTTATTAATTATCAAAGCTCGGCCTATAGCTTAGACTTATTCTTATCTCACTCTTATAACTTAACCCATTTATATTAATCTATTTCCTATTATATGGTGTTATCTCTCTTTCATCTTACATCTCCTGCTTCCTCTCTCCCATAAACCTAGATTCTTCCTTCTCTTCCTTTTTCTCCCAGGAATCCTGCCTAATACCCCTTGCCTAGCTATTGGGCGATCAGCTTTTTGTTACACCAATCACAGCAATGCACCTTCACATAGTGTACAAATATCACACAAATAACTTAACTATTTCAGTCTTGAGTCTCTGCTTCAGGACATTGGGTGCCAGTCCCTCAGGATCAGCTCTGTTCTGCAGCAAGGCAGTTTGGACAAGACTTGTCAGGAGTCACTGACCATTGTCTGGGCCCAGGAATTTATTTTGTTTTTTTTCTTTGTTTCCAAGACAGGGTTTCTCAGTGTAGCTTTGGAGCCTGTTCTGGAACTCGCTTTGTAGGCCAGGCTGGCCTCAAACTCACAGAGAACCACCTGCCTCTGCCTCTCCCCGTCCTGGGATTAAAAGCATACGCCACCACTACCCAACTTGAGCCCAGTTTTTTGTTTGTTTGGTTGGTTGGTTGGTTGGTTGGTTGGGGTTGTTTTGTTTTGTTTGAGACAGGGTTCCCAGTAGCTATGGAGTCAGTCCTAGAAATCCCTCTGTAGACCAGACTGGCCTCGAACTCACAGAGATTCACCTGCCTCTTCCTCCCTGGGATTAAAGCTGTGTATCTCCACCGCCCAGCGAGCTGAAGATTTTTAACAGCCATATCCTGATTGCTCTATGGCTCCTGTTGACCAAAATCTATATATATATATATACACACTTAGTTTATATATACTAATATACATATATTAGTATATATATACTTCTGTGGATAAACTTGAACTTTTGGAAAGAAAACTAACCATCTGATTTTTTTTTTAACTTCATTTTTGTATGAGTTGATCATTATTTGTAAATATGATTAAAGAAAGGAGCCAGCCAGTTTAGACCACTCCCTTACCTTTGTCTTATTAACCTGGATTTTTTCCTGTTCTTACCAGAAAGAGACAAGTAGTGCCCTGACCCATGCTGGAGCCCATCTTGACCTCTCTGCATTCTCCTCCTGGGAGGTATGTTTTTCAGTACAGTAGACAGTATTGGCCTTGCTTGGCTATCTTTTTGTTGTTGTTACATTTATTGTGTAGGAGTAATTATGTGTCCCCACACATGAGTCACAGCATGCGTGCAGAGATGATAAGTTGTGAGAGTTGGCTCTCTTTTTACCATGTGACTCCTGGGACTCAGACTCCCTTGACAGCAAGCATTCTTTTCTTGTGAACCGTCTCACCAGTCCTGACCATCCTTTGGAGGGGCTACTTCCTTTCTTGTCTTCAGTGTCTTAGACTTGCAATAATACCATTTCCTGAGGACAGGCATGTACAAGGAATATGGAAAGACCAGAAGGAAAACCTTTTAACTTCTCTAAAAACTACATTTCAGAGAAGTGTGATGTGATGTTACAGTATAGAGAGTTAAGAGAGTGACTGAGGCAGGAAGGTTGCTGTGAATGTGTAGCTAGCTTTAGAATAAGAACCTGTCTCAAAACACAAAGACAGTAATTCTAAAACAGAACAGGAAACCGGAGGTAGCTCAGGTGGTGGAGTACTTGCATGGTCAGCATGTGTGAGGTCCCAAGTTCAGTTCCCATCTCTGCAAAAATACTGGCAGGAACAGTTCCACCACAGAGAGCTAGGGAATGCTGCCCTCCCAGTGTGACTGCATCTAGACATTGCAGCAGTCGGTCTGTGGAGACTGAAAGCTGTGTTGATTTCTCATATAGTCTTGCCTGGGGACAAAGCTGGTCATGCTGTTTTGTAATTGATTTATCTTTTGTAGGAGTTGGCATCCCTGGGTCTGGACAGGTTGAAATCTGCACTGTTGGCTTTAGGCCTGAAATGTGGCGGGTAAGGACCTGCGTTTTCTATCAAAACTTCTAGTTTTTGTTTACTGTGTGGGTCCGATTTTGTTGTATTTTGTTGCCCCATACTGCAGAAAACATCATGTGTAGGGCATGATGGCGCACGCTTTTCACCGCAGCATGTGAGAGTCAGAATCTCACACCAGCCTATGTAGTAAGTTCACCCTAAAGTCCTATGTGCCTTTTCCGTCCTTAGGACCCTAGAGGAGCGAGCACAGAGGCTGTTCAGCACCAAAGGGAAGTCCCTAGAGTCTCTCGACACCTCTCTGTTTGCCAAGAACCCCAAATCAAAGGGCACAAAAAGGTGAGTAACTGGGGGCGCGCACCACTATTCTGATTTAAATTTCTTTCCATGGAGTTAGCTTTCCATCTTTCCTTTTGCTTTGCTCTTTAAGATAAGGTTTCCTGTAACTCAGGTTGACTGCAAACTTGATAAATTTCTGTCTGGATGTGACCTTAAACTGCCTCCTTGGCCTTGATCTATTCTCCCCCACCTCCCCCCAAAGGTAGGGTTTCTCAGTGTAGCAGTTCTAGCTGTCCTGAAACTCATTCTGTAGGCCAGGCTGACCTTGAATTTACAGAGATCCGCCTGCCTCTGCCACCCAATCACTGGAATTAAAGGCGTACACCACCTTGGGCATTTTGGGGCTATTTGGAGGTTTTTGTCTTGTTTTGTTTTCATGTTTTTTTCTAACTTGTCATAAGAAGCCTGGAGCTCTTACAAGTGTTTGTTACTTTGATTTTTGCCAGGACTTGAGAAAGTTGCAAAATGTGCCCTTTCTTTCTGGGACCCTAGTCTGTTTGGATGCACACCTTCCTAGGCCTGGATGGCGGGAGGGGGTTAGACTTCCCACAGGGCAGGATATCCTGCCCTCTCTTAAGACTGAAGTGGGAGGGAGGAGGGTGAGTGGGGGAGCAGGAGGGGAATGGAAGGAGGAGGATGTGGGAATTTTTGAATGGAAAAAATTTTTAAAAAATGAAAAAAAAAATGCAATATATAATTTTCAAAAAATCTCTTAAAGATTTCTGTAAAGAATTACTCATCTCTTGCCCTTACTGTGATTTCTTGCTGTTTAATAAATACGGAGGGCACAGAGGAAAAAGTGAAAAAAAAATGTGCTCTTTCTTGCAGTTGCTAAGCAACAGAGTTAGGACTTCGTGTCATATACTTGCCTGCAGGCCTTGTGTATACTGTATTCCTGTGTCAGTTATAGTGGTACTAGTTGAAACGGTCTTACCGGGTCCTTGACTTCCTAGGCACAGTCCAGAGACCTCCGGAGTGTAAGCACTAACCTCTGGGCTTCAGGCGGAGAGCTTGCTCTGTGTGGCGCTGCTCACATGCCTGGAGTTTCTAATGCCATCGCGGAGTCAGTGTTCCTGACAGGAATAAAGCTTTAGGTGCAAAAAGCACCCTTAACTGATACAGCTTGTTTCTTTTTCTCAGAGACACTGAGAGGAACAAAGACATTGCTTTCCTGGAAGCTCAGATCTATGAGTACGTGGAGATTCTTGGGGTGAGTGCTTTGTCTTCTGCAAGCTGTGGTGCTATTCAGTGTGGGGATTAGATAGGAAGTTCAAATAAGGAGGGGAGTAAGCAGTAAATTCATCTCAAAATGTGGTTCTCTTGAAGTCCTTGGCCCATCAGTAGGTTCCTATTCTGTTGTTAGGTGATATTCCCAAGGCTGCTCAATTCCCACAAGGCCAGACATAGACAACAGACTACTTCCCCATCCCCGCCTTTCAGTCAGATCACCAATAATGCAGCTCTTTGCTGAGGTTCAGCATAGACCAGGGGGTGACCCATGAAGCAGGCACTCAAAAGGCAAGAGAAAGGCGATTCCCAGCAGCACTTCAGGTGTGATTTATTTTGATGTAGCGTTTTGCCTGTGTTGAGATTGTGAAACCTAGCAAGGCTAGAGGAGGCTAGTGCTCAGAGGGCGGAGAACATTCTCCTTGCAGTCTCTCAGGGAGAGCCAAGGCATTGAGGAGGTGGAAAAGGTTTACTTGTCCAAGATAACTTGTTCGTACCTCTGCCCCTTGCCATGGATGTGATTCTGCTTTATTTTTAGCACGTACCCACACGGCTGGGAAAGTAGTCCCCCATTGCTTCTCTTGACAGACTAGCCAGACGTTAGATAGCAGGGACAATAAATGTGGGCGATTAAAATGTGACTAGCAATATGGGTGGCCAGTCCTCTGAAGTTGGCTGAGAAGCCATTACCTCCGTGCCGTTGGCATGATGTGTGCCTAGTGCCTTCCCCCTTTTCTGGAAGTGTTTTGCTTTTTCAATCAGGCCATGGCACCTCTCTTGAATTCTAACCAGTTCTACCCTGTGGTTTCCCTAAGTTGCTCTAACTATGGGACCATAGGGTGTTTGCCATTACTTTGCCATTTATTTATGGCTGTTGGTTTGTAAGCATGTTACTGAATTTCTTCATATGAAATTAGTATGTCACGGTCCTTAAGTCACATTGTGGTCAGGAGAATCGAGTAGCTGCACGGAGAGTGAACTCGTTGTGAATGGAAGGGGGCCGTCTTGGGCAGGTTGGTCACCACAGTAGAAAGACTGGCTCAGGAACTTGGCAATAGCAATGCTGAGACTGATGATGGGCTGCAGCCTCAGATGAGGATCAGGACAAGTGCAATAAAATCTTGGGCTTTCCCTTCAGAACCAGGATTGGCCTGTGAGCATGCTTCTAACAAGAAGGCATGACTTAGTCTCTCTTTTTTCTATTTTTTTTAAACTTATTGGTGTGTGGGTGTGTGTGATGTGTGTGTGAATATAGTCTCACCTGTGGAGGTCAGAAGACAAGTTTCAGGACTTTCATACCTTCCACCTTGGTTTGAGGTGCCCTTTTCCCTGTTCTGCTGCACTTCAGACCCCAGGCTAGTGTGCCCATCAGCGCAGGTGACTCTCCTGCCTTTACGTCCCATGAGATTGTAGATACGGCTTTTTACATGGGTTCTGAGACTTGAGCTCAAGCCATTGGGCTGCCTAGCAAGTACATTTTAACCAGCTGAGCCATTTTGCCGACCGTCCTCAACCTTATACTACAACCAAATCCTTATCCTTGGCAGAACGGCATCTGCAGGTATTAGAGGCAATGTCCCTTGGTGTCCTTCACTAATTTCTTGACTCTGCTCTTGCTTTATGGACCATCCCCCTAGGAACAGCGTCAGCTCACTCATGAAAATGTCCAGCGCAAGCAAGCCAGGACAGGAGAAGAGCGGGAGGAGGAGGAAGAGGAGCAGATCAGCGAGAGTGAAAGTGAAGATGAAGAGAATGAGATCATTTACAACCCCAAAAACCTGCCTCTGGGCTGGGATGGCAAAGTAAACCTCCTGGGATCCCTCTCCATCCCTTTGTGGAAGCACACAAGAGCTTGGTAACCTAATGCTGTCGCTTGGTTTCTTTTAGCCGATCCCCTACTGGCTGTATAAGCTTCATGGCCTGAATATTAACTACAACTGTGAGATTTGTGGGAACTACACCTACCGAGGACCGAAGGCCTTCCAGCGGCACTTTGCTGTAAGAAATTCGGAGCCTTTTTCTTGGGAATTGAATGGAAACAGCCCTTTAGAGATGAAGGTGGTAGCAGCCTGTGAGGGCCTCTGGTGTCCCAGGCTGGAAGGAATCAGAGAGGCCCATGCCAGTGGCCATGGGCCATGCTAGCCCTGAAGCCTGGGCCGGCTCTGGAGTCACGCCACCGCTCTGCTGTGGAGCCTCATTCAGCTCCCATGTTGGCTCTTGTGCTTTGTCTCTCTTGTTTTCCAGTAGCATCAGGACCATCTCTGACTTCTCGGTCTTCTCTACATTGCTATTTAAGGGGGCTCAACAGATTTTTTTGTTGTTTAGATTTTAAATGGGTCTTTGCCTCTTTGCAGAAAAAAAATAAATCAGTTAAGGCCCCGATATTTGCCAGCCTGTTCTTGACACAGCAGTGTCTGAGCACTGCCCCATTAAGTGCACTCACCCTTGGTGCATTCTGCCCTCCATTTTTGGAGGACAGTTTGCATAATGGAAATGACTTCTACTAGACAAGCATGGTAGGTGACATGCCTACCCTTTCAGGCATGTTGCTAGCTCTGCTGGTCTTGTCCTCTGGGCCCCTGCTGGCTGTGAGTTTTCTCAGTGCCACCTCAAATGATTGAGGTTGCTGTCTGTCTGAGAGCCAAAGTCATGCTTTTGTTGTTTTTATCTGCTCGGCAGTTTGCTCCTGAACTGCAGAGCCGCCTGCCTGCCCGCAGTTCTGCAGGTGGTAGGGTTGCTGGGCTGTGCCGGCTTCTCCACAGGGTGCAGTTGTGAGTGTGAGTTATGCTTTTCTCATACCACCGACTCTAGAATCTGCGGTTCGTAAGCCTGAGACAATGCAGCCCTGCTTGGCATTGTCAGCCTTGTGTCCGTCGTCTACCACAGAAGAAGTGCTGCCTTGTGCAGGGGTGGGGTCTGTGGTGGAATGGAGTGAGAGCTGCCTCAGCTGTCCGTGCCTCACATGGTCCTCTGTTTCTCTTCCAGGAATGGCGTCATGCTCATGGCATGAGGTGCTTGGGCATCCCCAACACTGCCCACTTCGCGAATGTGACACAGATTGAAGATGCTGTCTCCTGTGAGTAAGCTTGCCGGCCGCTCCCACAGCTGTCCCAGTACCCTGCTGTCTCCAGGCCCAGGGACAGAGGCTGTGGCTGTGGCTGTGGCAAGCTGAGGCCCACATATAATTACTGCATTTTTTAAGGACATGAGCTGGTTGGCAGTACTGATTATATCTCCCTTGAAATGAACCCTATGCTGAGCTTAGAAGAGGGCTTTCAGCCTGAGTCTGCAAACTTTCCTCTGGAAGATTCTGAGTATAGGTTCTATATTTACACCTTGGAATTGATTTCAATGTGTTAAGAACCACTGATCCAGTAGAAGAAGACAGAAATGGTTCAGTAAGCTTATTTCTGAGGCAGCTGCAGATGACAGACACAGCAGCAAAGTCCTTGCTAGAGGAAGAGCCTGTGGAGTGTGTGACAAGCGCCTCACCTTGCCTGGAAGTCTCTGCTACGTTAACTGCCGGAGTCCTTGGCTTCCTCATTCATCTTTTCTCTGTTGTGTTTCACTTTATGCTAGCTAGACTGTTGGTTTTTTTTTTTATGATGTACTCGTTGTTATTTTATATGCATTAGTGTTTTTGTCTGCATGTCTGTGTGAGGCTGTCATATCCCCTGTTGTGAGCTGCCATGTGGGTGCTGGGAATTGAAACCAAATCTTCTGAAGAGCCGCCACTGCTCTTAACCACTGAGCCATCTCTCCATCCCCTTTTGCTATTGAGTTTGGTTTGGTTTGGTTTGGTTTGATTTGGTTTGGTTTGGTTTGGTTTGGTTTTAGACAGGATCTAACGATATAGCCTTGGCTATCCTGGAACTCACCAGGTAGACCAGGCCGGCCTCAACTCAGACCTCTGCCGGCCTCTGCCTCCTGAGTTCTGTGAGTACTGGTGTGTTAGCACGCCCAACTTCAGGAGTTTGTGTGTGTACATGTGTGTGCATGCATGTGTATGTGAAGGTTATAGGTTCCTAGGTCACCCTCCACCTTATTTTTATTATTTTTTAAATTTAATGTGTGTGCACATCTGTGCACACTTGTGCTTGCTGTGTTTTTGTTTTGTTTTGTTTTGTTTTGTTTGTTTTGTTGTTCATTGTGCATGTGCAGGATCCAATGGAACAGAAGGGGAGCATCAGATCCACTGGAATTGGAGTTACAGACAGTTGAGAACTGGCTAATGGTTGCTGGGACTAGAACTGAGGTCCTCTGGAAGAGCAGCCAGTGTTCTCAACCACTGAGCCATCTCTCTAGCCATCCACTTTTTTTTTTCTTTTTTTAAGCATAAGCCCTGTTCTTAATCTTGCAGCCCTGTGATTCAGCTAGGCTGGCTGGCCAGTGAGCTTCTGAGAGCTGCCCCATCCCCTGTAGCATTAGGGCCATGAACATTGTGCCAGCACCCCCGGCTTTTACATGAGTGCTGAAAATCCAAACTCAGGTCTTCATGCTTGCATGGTAGGCTCTTTACCTTCTGAGTGTCTTCCCAGCTCTTGTTTTTATTTTGGGAATGGGATCTGACTCTAGCTAAGACTGCCTGAGACTCACTTTGAACTGGTGGTAATCTTTCTGCCTCAACTTCGTATATGCCAAGATTACAGGCATGAACTACCACAACTACCCTGATTTCCTGTTTTATTTTTTTTTTCCTTTTGCTTTGTTGGTAGGAAATTAAGGCATAGTTCATGGAATGAATCATAATTCTACAGATTGAATACTTTAAAAAAATTTCTTTCAGAGCCTGGTGCTGGTAGTGGTGTACACCCTAGCACTTGGGAGGCAGAATCAGAGGCAGACTCTGAGTTTGAGGCCAGTCTGGTCTACAAAATTATTTTCAGGACAGTCAGGACTACACAGAGAAACCCTCTCTCAATAAACAAAAGAACCAAAAATAAATTTTCTTGCATTTATTTACCATGCATGTATGTTTGTATGCTCTCACATATATGCATAGCACTGCATGTGCAGATCTCCTCCCACCATGTGTTCTAGGGAGCAGTCTCAGGTCATCGCTCATGGACAGTTATTCATATTTGAAGATGAAAATATGCATGCATACCACATATTCAGACAAAAATGTGGGTGCAGATGTTGACCCCCCCACTTTTTTTTTGGTTTCTCGAGACAGGCTTTCTCTGTAGCTTTGGAGCCTGTCCTAGAACTAGCTCTTGTAGGCCAGGCTGGTCTCGAACTTACAGAGATCCACCAGCCTTTGCCTCCCAAGTGCTGGGATTAAAGGCATGCGCCACCACCACCCAGCTGTTTTTTTTAAGGCAGTCAATGTGAATAGTAATGTGGGTTACAGTTTGGTTTGCTTTCTGTTGCATAAAAAACATGACCAAAAACAACTTGCGAAGGAAAGGGCTTGTTTGGCTTAAGTGTCCTTATCACAGTCCATCACTGAGGGAAGTTAGGGTAGGACCTCAAGGCAGGAACCAGAGAGGGCATGGAGGAACACTCCTTACCACCGTATTCCCCATAGCTTTTGCCCAGCTTGCTTTCTTAAAACTTACCTGCCCAGGGGTGGCGCACCCACAGTGAGCTGAACTATCTGCTGTCAATCATTAATCAAGAAAATGCACTACAAACAGTGCAGTGACATTTTCTGACTCTAGGTCCCTCCTTCCAGATAACTCCAGCTTGTCAAGTTGACAAAAACCAACCAGGACAGAGGCCGAGTATGATAATGCACTCCTTTAATCCCAGCACTCAGAGTTCAAGGCCAGCCCGGGCTACATAGTAAGAGCAAGGACAGCCAGAAGTATGTAGAGAAAACCCGTCTCAAAAAAGAAGAAGAAGAAAAAAAAAACCCAACTAGGATGTGTGTTAAGCCCTCAGCTATGATCCATTGTTATTTTATTCCATAATTCCTGAAGACTGTTCCCCGTTAACTTCTTTTGAAAGCATTTCTTTTCTTTTTTTCTGTTATAATTGTTTTTTGAGGCAAGGTAGCTCATTTAGCACAGACTGGCCTCAATCTTACTATGTAGCCAAGGCTAGCCTTAAACTGCCTGATCCTCCTTCCTCTGTCTCCCAACTGCTGAGATGACAGATGTGTGCCTCCATGTCTGGTTTTTATTCTCTGTTCTGAAAAGTCCTGATACGCCATTCTTTCTCAGCAAAGTGAGGTTGTGGTAAATTTCACAATAAAAGGAGTTTTACCTACAGGTGGCTCTGAATCCGAATTCCATCTGGGGGCAGCTTGAGTCGTTGCAGGAAGGGGCTGCTGGAGCAGGGCAGTGGCTGTGATACAGCACTGCATCTGCGGACTCTGAGTTCTAATGGCTGCTCTCTCTCATCCTGCAGTGTGGGCCAAGCTGAAACTGCAGAAGGCTTCAGAACGATGGCAGCCTGACACCGAGGTGGGTGAAAATGGGAGAGTGTTGGGGCGGCATCACGTGATAGCTCCCTCACCCTGCAGAAAGGAGAGGAAAAGAGGTTTGCTGCAGGAACATATCTGATGGGACAGTGTCTACAAGCTGACTACACATAAACCCATTGTCATACTATAATGTAGACCTGAAGCTCTAACCCTGTTCGGTTTCCCTGTTAACTCCTGCAGTGACCAGTGAGCAGAAACCCAGGCTTCTTGGGAACCATTTCACACGGCTGTTTGATCAGCTTTTTTTTTTTTTTTTGGTTTTGGTTTTGGTTTTTCGAGACAAGGTTTCTCTAGCTTTGGGGCCTGTCCTGGAACTAGCTCTTGTAGACCAGGCTGTCCTCGAACTCACAGAGATCCACCTGCCTCTGCTTCCCGGGTGCTGAGATTAAAGGCGTGTGCCACCACCACCCTGCTAGGCTTTCTTTCTTCAAACATAGGGTGCTACTTGGAAGAATATGTAGAGGTGAGGGAGAGCCACAACTGGCGCTGCTCAGATAACTAGACATAGCACTGGTTCCCTTGTGGGACTGTGATTGGGAAGCTAGGTGAATGTTGGTTTCCGGGTAGCAGGGTTTGCTATGGAACTCTGTAGCTAACAGAGAGCCCTTCCTTTGCAGGAAGAGTATGAAGACTCCAGTGGAAACGTTGTGAACAAGAAAACATACGAGGATCTGAAAAGACAAGGACTGCTCTAGTGGTCGGCTGCACCCAGGCGTCCTGGAGATCTGCTTTTTCTATTTTTCCCAACCAAATGCTCTTACAGACTTTTTGCTATGTAGTCTTCAGTCTAGTGTGCATCTTGTAAAAACAAGACATGCTGGCAGTTTGCAGAATTGAAATGTGTTTTATCTTTGTTTTATATTAAAAAGATCTGTGGGAAAATAAAACCAGCCCTTGTTCTGGATTTGTTGATTTTGAAACTCAGGTTTATTAAGTATTGTAATTTTTTTGTTCTTACCAACTTCAGGAGTAGTTTAGGTGTAGGAGGTAATTATTGCTGCCTGTGTCACATGAGGTAATTCTGTGTATGTGTGTGTTTGTATCTCACTCTATAGCCCAGGCTGGCCTTCAATGCCCAGGGATCCTGCTTCAGCCTCCGTGTGCTGAGATTATAGGTCTTTGCCACCACATAAGGCATGTGTAAAGTAATTGAGACCTAACCTTTCCCTTTATCATCTGCCCCTTCATTGCCACTCTGCAAATGATCATCATGCCAGGATGGACTCTGCCCTCAGTGGAGAAGACAGAAGGGAGAGCTAGGCCTGGGGGCTAAAAGTGGCCTCAAAACTTGCTGTTATATATGAAGAAATTGGCCTTGGTGTCACTAGCCTATAAACCCAGCACCTGGAGACAGAGGCAGGTATCTGAATATTTGAATCCAAAACCAGCCAGGATAACAGTGAGATATTGCCTTAAAAAAAAAAAAATAGCTAGAGCCAGGCATAGTAGCACAGGTCTGTAACTGAAGCTTCCAGGCAAGTCAGGCGAGAGGCTGGCAGCAAGAAGGAACTGCTCCGGCTTCTGCATCTGATGCTCCCCATTTCAGAAAGAACTAGAAGTTCTACCTGTGAGCCAAAGAGAATGCCCCCTGGCTTGTTTTTCAGGCAGTACTGTTGAAGAACCCTGGCCTGTTGCAGGGTATTTGTTTGTACCACCACTCTGAAACAGCCGATTGCAATTGACTGACCAGAATTAACCATAAAGGTTTTGGGGGACCCAGGATACATATAGAAAAATAGAGGAAGTAGTAGGGAAAGGTGTAGAAAGTCACAGGCTCTTTGGATCAGGGGAAGAAGAGAGGGGCTCATGCTCTGCGACTTCTCCAATCAGGTACTCCCCCGCATGTCCCACCCCCAGCCCCCGTGCCCCATATTCACTAATAGAACAATATAAGTAAAGTTCCTCTGGCGTTCAACGTGTGGCATTAGATCACACGGAGGCAAAGCCATAGACACTGCTCAGGTGGCTTTCCTCTATCCCCAGTGGTTTTCCTGCCACAGGGGTTCCTCCCCCAGTATCCACTTTGGCTTGCTCCCTATCCTCATGGGTTGCCAAGGCCTCTTCCCCCAACCACCACCACAGCAGCTGGGCCACCTTGACACCCGCTGGAACCTGTTCTGACTACTGCCATTGCCACCACCACACCCTCAGGGCCCCCCCCCTCCCCCGGCTACCAGCGTGCTGCAGGTCCCCTCAGCACAGCTCAAGCAGCAAAGCAGCAGCTAGCTGCAAACACCCCCCCCCCCCATCTACAGTGCTAGCCAAGCTGCCTGGATACAATGCCATGGCCCCCAAGCTGAGCACCACATGCCGCTCCCTCCCCTCCAAAACACACAGAGCTCTGCCATAGTCGCTGCTGTGGACAGACTCAAAAGTCATCAGATTTGGAGAGACACCGGGAATTCTTAATGGCGGAATTAGGTTTTATGTTAAAAAAAAAAAATCCATGTTAAGGATGATGAATACAGGCCGGCAGTGGTGGCGCACACGTTTAATCCCAACACTAATCCCAGCACTTGGGAGGCAGAGGCAGACGGATCTCTGAGTTCAAAGCCAGCCTGGTTGACATGAGCTAGTTCCGGACAGGCTCCAAAGCTACATAGAGAAACTTTGTCTTGAAAAACCAAGAAATAAAAATAAATTTAAAAAAAGAACAGAAAGAGGTAATAAAGACCCCAGAGATAGATTACACAATGTTTTAATTAAATAGTTTTAAATGAAGAAAGAGGAATGACATCTGCAGAGAGTCATTTTTCTAGAATTAGTACACTATATGACCATCAATATGACAAAAGGTTTAGAATATATATGTGTGTATATATATATATATATATATAAAAATCTTACAAATTTTATACATTAAGTAAAGCTGTTAAAGAGTTAATATAAAGCCAAAAGATTATGAGATTAGTGGCAATAAAATAGTCCTTAAATATTTTTCTTCTTTCCCATATCGGGTGACTCTTCTGACATGAGACAGAGATTTTGGATTTCACTTTAATAAGAATGGTTGAGTTTAGAGGACATTTCCTCATAATTTCTATGGCTTATTGTCACATGATAGAAAAATCTTTTTTTTTGTTTTCTTTTTGCTTTTGTTTTTGTTTTTCGAGAGAGGATTTCTCTCGAAAATCTGTTCTGTAGACCAGGCTGGCTTCAAATTCACAGAGATTTGCCTGTCTTTACCTCCCAAATTCTGAGATTAAAGGTGTGTGTCACCACCATCTGGCACTTTGTTTTTTTCTTTTGGTTTTCAGGAAAAGTCTTTTTTTTAAACCTTTGATATTGACATTTTTTAAAGAAATTCTGAGGCCTTCAGCACATTTCCAATCAGTAATTGATTGATTTCTGCATTACCTTGTGCTAGAGGACCTAGAAGACCCATATGGGGTCATATGTGTATTATGTATATGGGATGATTCCTATTCCTGATTGTGTCTTGTAACTGAGTAAATAATAAAGTCAATTTTGTATCATCTTGTATGAATTCAGTGGTTTCAATATGCAAACAGCCCTTTCAGTGTATTATGAGTCTGTAACTATGTTGAGAGGTTCTTTAAAATCTCTTAGTGCCATATTCTTTTAAACAGAATCATAAGGGCTTTGTTCCACTTTACTTAAATTTTCTGATTTGTAACCTTCCCTTCCTGATTTATTTGCAACAGTACAGAATATAGGAACTCCAGTTGTTGATGTGGCCCATACACTGTGAGAAAGGATTCAGTTAGTTCTCTTTATAAGTTGAATTCTATTGCTTTTGGGATAGTTGTTGCTAATCTCTCCCAAAAAATTACTACAAGTTCTTTGCCAGGGTTCACTTTCCGCCCATAATCTGTTAATTTCATCATTATTAAAAGGTACTGTAATTTTTGCTGGGTCTATTCCTGCTAATTGACAAGGTCTCAATTTTCCTTTAGAATTAATTCAGAGACTTTTTCCATATATGTTTTTAATTTTTTACTCTATTTATGTGGTAAAAATATCCATTCTAAGATAATATCTCTCTGCATTAAAGTTCCTGTAGGGAAATATTTGGAGGGTAATATGGCCAGAATGCAGTTAAGATTTGGATTCAAACAATCCACATGTGCCTTCTGTAATTTCTTTTCTATGAAAACCAGTTTTCTCTCTGCTCCAACTGGTAATTTCCTGGGACTATTTAAGGCCTCGTCATCATCTAAGATTTTGTTCAAATAAATCAGCTCATCAGATTTTATTCCAATAGTGGGTCATAGATGAAAAATGTCCCCTAGCAATCTTTGAAAGTCATTAAGAGTCTACAATCAATCTCTCCTAATTTGCACCTTTTGAGGCCTGATTTTTTGAAAACCTATTTTATAGCCTAAATAATTAATCGAATCTCCTTTTTTTAAAAAAATTATTTATTTATTTATTATGTATTAATAAATAATACATTTATTACATTACATTATTAATAATGTAATTATTATTATTACATATTAATAATTACATATTATTACATATTAATAATTACATATTATTACATATTAATAAATAATGTAAACATACATTATTAATAATGTATTAATATTAATATGTATTAATATTCTGTCTGTGTGTCTGCCTGCAGGCCAGAAGAGGGCATCAGATCTCATTTCAGATGGTTGTGAGCCATCATGTGGTTGCTGGGAATTGAACTCAGGACCTTTGGAAGAGCAAGCAATGCTTTTAACCGCTGAGCCATCTCTCCAGCCCCCGTATCTCCTCTTTATATATTTTTCAGCAGCAATTTGTAATCCCAACAAGACAAATTTTTCTTTCTTTAAACATAATTTCTGAAGTATCTATATTTGAATCAGGTAGTAAAATTTCATCCATATAATAGTAAACTATAGATTGAGGAAATTGGTTGCATTTCATTTTCAATGGCTGCTGTACAAAATATTAGCACAGGATGGGGCTATTTGACATTCCCTGTGGGAGAATTTTCCATTGATATCTCTTAACAGGCTGAGAATTATTATAAGTAGGCACTGTGAAAGCAAATTTCTCTCTGTCTTTTTCTTGTAAAGGTATAGTGAAGAAACAATCTTTTAAATTAATAACTATAAGAGGCCATCCTTAGGCAATAGAGAAGGCAAAGGAATGCCAGACTGTGTAGAGCCCATTGACTGAATCACCTTGTTAACAGCTCTTAGATCTGCCACCATTCTCCATTTTCCAGATTTCTTTTTAACAACAAATAAAGGAGAATTAGAAGGGATAGTTGATTTTTCAATATGCTCTGCATCTAGTTGCTCCTATACCAGGTGTTCAAAAGCCTGCAGTTTATCTGTTGTTAAAAGCCATTGTGCAACCCATAGAACATTGATTTTCAGCCATTTTAAAGGTAGGACTCTTGGTGTCTTTGAAAGATCAGCAGCTGTTTTTCCATGTTCTTGTACAACCTGAATGGTTGATGACTGTTCTTTTTTTTAAACACATTTTTAAAAATATTTATTTATTTATTTATTATGTATACAACATTCTGCCTCTGTGTATGCCCACACGCCAGTGGAGAGCACTGGATCTCATTACAGATGGTCCTGAGCCACCATGTGGTTGCTGGGAATTGAACTCTGGACCTCTGGAAGAGCAGCTGGTGTTCTTAACCACTGAGCCATCTCTCCAGCCCTTGTTGACTGTTCTTTATAATATCTTGTTATATTTTTCCCAGAAACATACATTAATTTATATTTTTTTCTAAGATGGGGGGATGTTAATCTGTGTATTCCTTTTCTATAGCAAATCACATCCCCACAAACTCATTGTTATGTTAGCTAAAGCTATATATGACATTAATTTTCCTCTCTGTCTTTCTGGCCCTATACATTCAACCCATCTCTGCTCTGTTTTACCTGAGATAAAGTTCCAATACCTAAAAACTATACATTTTTGTCCTGAAGAGGTCAATTTGGATGCCAATTTCTGCTGAAATTACTGTTACATCAGCACCTGTGTCTACCAGACCTTCAATGACAGCATCATTTATTTGTATTTTTAATTTTGATCTTTTTTCATTTATAGAATTTGCCAAAATACTAACTTTATGGTTTCTCCTGAATTTTTCTTCTCTCTTCTATACTTGTTCTATTATTCAGAGCAGTATAGTTTCTTATAATAGGCATTAGGTTCTTTAATTAAATTCTTTAATAGAGTTTCCTCTATGATGGCAGGAAATGACTGAACTGGATTTGGCATAGGCCTTCAAGAGGCCCTTTAAGAAGTTTCCTGACTGCAAAGGATTACCTTGAATATCCCTTGTTGACCTACATTCCTTAGTCCAGTGTCTGCCTTTGCCCTACCTTCTGCATAATCCAGAAAGGAGGGGTGTTCTGAATGGATTATGCTAAGAAAAAACATTGTTTCCAGGAATGCCCTGTTTACAACCCCTGTTAAGGTAACCTTATTTGTCACAATTGAAACACTTGACATTTCGATTTTTCTTCAAACCTCTGGAAATCACCTCTCCTATCCAAGTATTATCATGGTCATGAGATTCAATATTGATTGTCTCTTGGATCCAACCTTCCATGGGTGCTGATCTTGTCTTTAATAGCCTAATTATTATTTTGCATTGAGAATTAGCATTTTCTTTTTTATTTTTATTTTATGAACATTAGTGTTTTGCCTGCATTTATGTCTGTGTGAGAGTGTCAGGTCCCCTGGAACTGGAGTTGCAGACAGTTGTGAGCTGCCATGTGGGTGTTGGGAATTGAACCCAGATTCTCTGGAAGAGCTTCAGTGCTCTTAACCACTGAGCTACTTCTTCAACCGTGAGAATTAGCATTATCAAAAGCCAAAGATCCAATTATTATTTGTCTAGCTTCTGAATTTGGTATCATTCATTCTATTTATTGCTGATCTCAATCTTTGTAAGAAATTTGTGAAGGTTCCTTTTAGGTCCTGTATTGGTGTGGGAGGTCCTTCTGTCTATGTGTTGCTTTTATTGGTTAATGAATAAAGAAACTGGCTTGGCCTGATAGGGTAGAACAGAGCTAGGAGGGGAAAACTAAACAAAATGCTGGGGCCCAACAAGCGGCCTCCTCCTACACTGTATGACTATAGTAAATGATTCAGTCTTCTTTCCTACTTCAATTCTGTCCCAAGCATTCAAAGCTGATGCATGCCGTAAGACAGAAGGTGACCATCGTATAGGGATGCCTTTCTATAGTAGCATAATCTCCTTCTCCAAGAAGTTGATCTTGGGAGATTTCCATACCTCTAGCTTTACTCCAATTGTTCAATACTCCTAGCCCCTTCTCTGAACCAGCTACTCCATTGTAATTGTGAACCGGGCTCTAAAACAGCTTTAGCCAAGTCTATCCAGTCTCAGGGGTAATTCTATTACACACTGATCAGAAGTTTAACATTTGTTTCACAACAGTTGAACGCATGCGTTATGAGACTATCACATCCTTGAATCTCCTTAAATCTAACATTGGCACAGGAGTCCATTCAGCTCTTACAGAGCCTCTGTCATTTGGCAATTCCTGTAAGGTTACTGGATATATTAAGGTTGGTTGTTTGAAAACCTAAGGCTGTCCCTCTCTAACCTTATAATGCGATGCTGAAATTGGTTCTCCATTAAATTCTTCTGTCTGGATTTGAGTATCTCTGTGATCTGTTTTATTAAGTTTTTCCAAATCTTGTATCTTAGCACTCAGATTAAGCAACTTTTTTTTCATGATAAAACAAAATGATAAAGCTGATGTTTACAATTGACTTTACATAAATCCCATTTAAATTAGTTATCCTCTCATTTAATCCTTCCATTTTCAAACTGTCCAGCATACTATGACACAGCAACCCAAATCCTTCCATTGTAATAATGGTTCCCATTTTTGAATGTGGGAAAAACCCTCTCTTCCTCACTTAAAGAATTCCCAAGTTTCTCACCAAATCTGCCACCGATGATGATGAAGATGTGAGGCTGATTGCTGCTGGGGAGAACAGTAAAAAGTCTGACTGGATTTCAAGGCAGCTACCTAGTTTGGCAGCAGCCTGAGAAGGAGGTTCAGAGAAGAAAGAAAAACCTAGCCAGAAGCTGGAGAGGTGGCGCAGAAGTTAAGAGGACTGATTGTTCTTCCAGAGGTCCTGAGTTCAATTCCCAGCAACCACATGGTGGCTCACAACCATCTATAATGAGATCTGGTGCCCTCTTCTGGCCTGCAGGCATACATGCAGACAGAATACTGTAAACTAAATAAATAAATCTAAAAGGAAAGAAAGAAAGAAAGAAAGAAAGAAAGAAAGAAAGAAAGAAAGAAAGACCAGAAAGAAAGACCTAGCCAGTAGGGTGGTGACTCCAACTGTGTGTAGCCCCAGCCTATGCTGGTGGCTGGCTGTAAAGCCATAGGCAAGTGACTTTTTTTTATGAATTTGTACCCCTAATGTTGGACACCAGATGTAGCATGAATAAAAACACAGAGATAGATATTGGGGTTCAAGCTGAAGATCAGAAAAGCAAAGCAGCCACCCACTGGCTCTTACCTTCACCTCAGACCAAAAAGGGCGATCCTATATCTATGAATCCTCAGACTGAGACTGCACATGAATGAGACCTGCCTCCTCCCGTTTTATATTCCTCTCTAATAATGCTGGAATGAAAGGCGAGCACCACCACCACTCAGCCTCTATGGCTAACTAGTGTGACTTCTGGGATTCAAGGTGTGAGGCACCACTACCTGTCCTGTATGGCTGACTAGTGTGGTTGCTTTGCATTCTGATCCTCAGGCAAGCTTTATTTATTAAAGCACAAATACTATACCCCTATAGTGAAAGGAGACGTCGCCATATGGGGAGAGTGAAGCAGAGTCTCAGAATGGAAAATGTGGGGATCCCTCTGGCTGAAACAGTAGCCATACTGGGCTGTCACAGGATGCTCCACTGCTTTCTAGCTGCTGCACCCCTCAGAGCAGGCATCTGAGACTCCAGGGTTCATGAGATGTCTTTATGGTACGGGGGCGGGGTGAGATCAGAGCCTGAGGGTCCTGTGAACTGTGCCAAAACGACCTGGGCTCCCTGTGCAGCACTCTGCTGATTTTCTCTGTTTTTTTTTTCCATTTCTTATATTTCACACATTTAGTTTTGGTTTTTGTTTGTTTTGTTTTGGACAGAATTTCTCTGTATAACAGCCCGGATTATCCTGGATCTCACTCTGTAGACCAGGCTGGTCTCCAAGTCACAGAGATCTTTTTTTCTCTGCCTCCAAGTGTTAGGATTAAAGGGGTACACCTTCATGACCAGCACGTTCAATTGTTTGTTTGTTTGTTTGTTTTTCTGAAATACAACTATTGTACAACCCAGATGTACACTCCTGGGTAGACACCCAGAGGACTCTAAGTCAGCATATCACAGAGGCTATTTGTACATCCAATTTATTGCTAAGATAGGGAATCAATCTGGTTGTCTGGTAAAGACAAGATAATGTATTCCAAATGCACAGTGAAGTTTTATTCAGCTGTGAAAGAACAAAATGACATTCAGCAGCCAATAAGATGGTTCAGGAGTTAGAGGCGAGCTTAGCTGGGTGTAGTGGCGCACACCTCTAATCCCAGCCCTTGGAGGCAGAGACAGGTAGATCTCTGTGAATCTGAGGCTATCTTGGTCCATATACAGAGTCCAGGACAGCCAGAGCTACAGAGTGAGACCTTATCTTATATATATAGAAAAACTAGGCTCAGACAAAGTTTGCATGTTTTCTTTCATCCAGATTATAGATTTAAGTATGTGTGTGTACATGCATGTGGGGGGGGGTGTGTGTGCGTGTGCATGTGTATGAGAGAGGGGGATTATGAGTGAAGGGAGAAGGGAACATAAGGTTATGGAATATATGATATGAAAGTAAAAGGAATTTTTGAAGGTGAAGCAGGGAAGAAATGGAGGGGATTGATGGAGAAGGACAACGTGTGAGCACTGGTTTAGAGCACTGTTGCTCTTTCAGAGGACCTGGGTTCAATTCCCAACACCTATATGGTGACACACAACCACCCATAACTCCAGTCCTAGGGCATCCAACGCCTTCTTCTGAGTCCTGAGGGATGCACACACCTACATGCTGGCAAAACAGTCATAAACCTTTTTTAAAAAGAATAAAGTAAGCCAGGTGGTGGTTGTGGTACAGCGCGAGTTCTGGGATAGTCAAAGCTGCACAGAGAAACCATATTTAGAAAAAAAAATGTATGTAGTTGGCATTTTCTTTGGGTCACCAGCCAACTCCCAAATAAAGACACAGAGACTTCATAATTATGCATGCTTGACCTTAGCTTAGGCTTGTCCCACTAGAGCTTTTTTATTATTTTTTTTTAAACTGAATTTAACCTGTTTCTATTTATCTGTGTTTTTGCCTCAGGGCTTTTTACCTTTATTTCATTCTGTATGTCGTATTCTCCTGCTTCCTCCGAGTCTGTCTGTCCGGCCCCTGGCATCTCTCTTGTATGTTTCTTTTCTTTCTTCCTCCAGCCTCCTCCTACTTATTCTTCCTGCCCAGAAGATTTGCCTATACCTCCTCCTTTGCTATTGGCCATTCAGCTTTTTATTAGACCAATCGGGTGCCTTAGACAGGCAAGATAAAGCAACAACACAAATCTTTAGGTATTTAAACAAATGCAACATTTTTACATAGTTAAACAAAGGCAACACATCTTTGCATAGTTAAACAAATATTCTTCAACAAGTGTATATGTGTGAAACTTTGCTAACCAAAATTCTTTCTGGTTAGCCCTGGCTGTCCTGGAACACACTGTAGACCAGGCTGGACTGGAATTCACAGAGATCCTCCTACCTCTGCCTCCCAAGTGCTGGGATTAAAGGCATGCACCACCACCAGCCCAACTTCCAAAATACTTTTTAAAAATTAGTGCCCCTTGTGTGCCAGGCACAACTAGATTGACAGAGCATGAATTGCATAGAGGTAAGATGGTAGGAGCAGAAACCCCATGCAAGGAAGCTCAGATGCAATCTCCACAGGGAGCCAGGGAAAACCCTGAATGGCTGACTCCATCCTGCCATATGACATACAGTTGTTAGCTAAGGCTAGGCAAAACAGCAGGAGTCCTCAGAGGTATCTCCCTGAAGTCTGTACTTAATGGAATCTGCTGTAGAAACAGAATTTAGACTGAGCTAACTGATCAGGTTGGGCCTTCTGCACTCTAGGTGAGCTCTCTCCGTTTAAGCCGCACCTCTAACCTAGACAGATTTCTTAAGATTTCCCTCCCTTTCTCTCCATTTTTCTTGTACTTATTGTGATAACTAACTCTTCCCTCATCCCTTGGATGATCATCAGTGTATGAGCTCTGGGAGGACCCTGACGGCCCCTTATAGTCTCATCTGAGAACCCTCCCTAGCTAGCAGTGTAGTCAGATAAGACACCTTCCCATTCCAGTAAGACCCAGACATTGGTCCTCTGATCTTCCAGAACTGCCAGACAACTTTATTTTCTCCCGACTACGGTGCAGACATCAGCTGTGCTTCCTTCTTTAGCATGTAGTTTCTGGGGGTCCCTAGGGGCAGCCACATCAGACGAATTCCCCAAACTAACAAATGATTAGAAGGAAGGAAAGCCCACTGGCAGCTTCCAGTGGCTGCATTTGAGCCTCCCCAGTCTGTGCATAGATACTGGATGCCCTCTGTGTCTTGAGGTGTGCAGGTCGGGCTATAGCTCAGCTGGGACAGGCACAGGGAATGCTGAGAATATCCCCTCTATGCATGGAAAGGCACACAGATTAAACTGGTAGGCAAGAAGCTCTATGGACAACCCAGGGGCTTGCCAGGTCGACACTGACCATGTCTGATTCTGCTGAGCATCTACCCATCAATCTCCTGAGCTGTCCCTCCTGCCACGTCTGTGCAAACTAGAGAGGCAGGAAGGACTCTACATGGAAAGTCTGGGTCTTTTATTTTTTTCAAAGTCCAGGCTTTAAATCCTTATGGCATGGGACCATCTTCTGGGCTTTTATTTTCACAGGAACTAAAGGCCCTGGGTAGAACATTGAGCACTTGATCCGGTTAGCCTCTGAAGTCTGGCGTCTCCTTGGAGAGATACTGACCACATAGTAACTATTTTGTTTTATAAGTCAGGGTCTTATGTAACCAAGGGTGGCCTTGAACTCCTAATCTCCTGACTCTACCTCTGAAGTGCTGAAATTACAGATGTGAGCCACCACTCTCAGCTAAGATGTTTTTGTTAAACAGCTTTGAGGTGAAAAACCCGAGAAGACAATCTAAAGTTTCAGAAGGGCACATAGTTAAGTGAAGAACTCTCTAAGGTCAGGGAACAAGAACAAAGCAGCCCAATTATCATTAGCTGGCGTGCCCTTCTTGCTAGGATTGGTTGACTGACGGTGATGATTAATTCACTGTACCCATTTCTGCAGTCTTCCTGGTATAAAAAACTATTGATGAGCAGGTCTGCACCGTAAAGATTTAAAGTAGAGTTGACCGATTGTTTTTCATGTATAAAAGCTTAGGTTTGTGATTCCTTTAAGATTCCTTATAAGATTACCTTCCAAGATCAGTAATAAAGTGATTGGTCCTTTCTTTGTAACCATAAAAGGCAGCCACGTCAGGGAGATGGAAAACATGGTGTTTTTTTCTTGTGTTCATTGTAATCTTTTCCTTGAAAATTAGAATGTAACCACATTGCAATTTTTATATTGCCCAAAAGGTTTTGCTGGGGTACATAAGCTCTAAGGGAAAGAATAAAGATAGAGTTAGAAGGAATTAGAAGGAAAACATCAAGAATTAAGATAGAAGGAGAAGGGGCTGGAGAGGTGGCTCAGAGGTTAAGAGCACTGACTGCTCTTCCAGAGGTCCTGAGTTCAATTCCCAGCAACCACACGGTGGCTCACAACCACCTGTAATGAGATCTGGTGTCCTCTTCTGGCCTGCAGGCATACATGGAGGCTGAACACTGTGTACATAATAAATAAGTAAATCTTTTAAAAAAAAAGATAGAAGGAGAAGGAAACCCTCAAGAGAGACAGAAGGGATTTTTGGATAGAGATTAGAAAAGAGAATGTAGAACACAAAATGGAGTATACAGAAGAAGAATAAAGAAAGGAGTTATCAAGAGAGTGTGTGAGTATTTTTTTTCCCTTAAGCCCCTCAGATAAAAAAAGTCACAGCATGCTGACTCTGGGGATTTCTCTTTGATTTCTGTGCTGCTGGAGGCTGGACCCCCAGGCAGTGAAACCAAAAACTCTCTAATCTTGGGATAGAGCCTTCTGAGCCCCTTTGTGACCCAAAGCTTCCTGCGCTCTGCTCCCTACTCTGCCATCCTCCCCACAACTTCAGATGTTGGAGGTAAATGAGACCAGATCAGAGGTACCCTATATCTACTTCATGTCCCTGCACACGCTCCAATGCTCTCTCCTTAGGCCTAAGATGCTGCTGTTGCCATGCCAACATATAGTCTCAGAGGGACTGTTGCTAGAATGCAGGTCCTTTTATGTTTATCTCACACTGTCCCTCTGACAGGGAAGAAAGAGACTCTCTGGAACCTCTGACTGTCTATTGGCAGTCTCGCCTGCTCCCCAGCCTCAGTCCATTTGTCTACATAATGCAATCATAGGAGTCTCTGCAGCCTCCCCTGGGATGCTCAGGACTGGTCCTCCACTCTCCTACTCAAGATGTCTGGGGCCAATGATTGTCACAGGACCGCTTTCCTCAAAGGTACGTGTCCTCGGTTCTGAGATCCTGTCCTTTCCTGGACCTGGGACCAACCCTAGCCTCGGGCTTGTTGTTGACCCAGACCATCCTGTTTCTCCTGACTCCACACCTCTTCCATTCAACCCTTGCCCAGCCTTTTTCCTTGACCTGTGACCTTTGATCCGGTTCCTTCCTGCTGTGTCTGTAGTCTTCTCTTCCTCCTGGCAGTTCTACTGCTGGTCTTCCTGGGAGCCTAGACACTGACAAGAGGTCAGGTAACCCCTGCTCCAGTCCAGGTAAGCGGCATGTGTAGGAGACAGACCTTTCCTGACTAATTCTCCACTTGAAATGGGCCCACAGTACTCAAACCCATCCCTAGACCCGCCATAGCCTCCACTGCTTTGGAGCCATGTACACCCAGAAGGTGAGGTCTCCCACCAGGTAGCAAAGTGCCAGTCTGGGAACAACACAGCAAGGTAGGGGGCAGGGCATGATGGCACCCAGAAGGGACACCACTCTAAGATGAGAAATAGGGAACCATTGGAAGGGTTGGGGACAGATTCAGAAATGGGAGGGAGAAGAGTCCCTTTTATGATGCTGGGAGAAGCTGAGATAGGGCAATAGCCACACGTTCCTGGGTGTGCCTGTCTTTCCTTACTCAGCTGGTTCAACTTAACGCTTCTCACCACAAGGCCTGGTGCAGGCTCAGTTGCAGGTAAGAGAGAAAATGGGTCCCAGTGTATTGCCTGCACTACAGAACGGTACACAAGCCTGGAACTAGGCTGGAAATTTAAAAACACATGCACACAGACAGAGACATGGGGACACGGGTCATCCTTGAAAAAAAGTGCCAACTTTATCGTGCTCCATGGAAACTTATATAGGGATCCTTAACTGACAGCCATGCTCTTGGGATTTCCAGCTGTAAAACCCACCAGACTTCACTCCCCTGCCATCCGGGTCTCATGAGGGTCTTGTGCTCAGAGCAGCTGCAGGCACAGGAAAACAAGGTGTTTTGCTCAGTTCACTCCAGCAGGCAAAGGGTCTGAGGCAGGCAAAGAAAGTCAAGGGGCCAGGGATCTGCAGCCCTCAACACCCCAGCCCTTCCCTGCTGTCCAAGGACTCGGTGTCCAGTCACAGCCCCTGAATGCTGCAGTGCTGCAATGGGAAGCCGCTCTGCCTGGCCCTCAATGAGTCTTCAGTCTCTGGCGAGGGCTCCACCCTTGCCACTCCGCAGCTCCTGCCCCCAGCTCTGACTTCCATAGTCACTGATACACACCCTACCCTTCGATAGATTTTCACATCTCAGCTCTGTTTGCACTAGTCCCCTGATCTCTATCAGCATCCCGACCTATAAATCCCTATCTGGCTGACCCCTGCCTTTGAGGTCTTCCTCACCTCCCCAAAGCTGGGTTTCCTACTCTCTCACAGTGTACCCCTTTCCTGACATGTTCCTCCCTCGGCCCAGCCCAGTACTCTTTCCCCTCTCCTGCAAGCTTCAAAAGGGCATGGAGCAACCCCCTGTCCTTTCCAGGGGGGTCGCTGAGAGAGGTCCTGGGTTGTGGGCTGCTTGTACATCCTAGAGGGGCAAGGTGGGGCTGTCGTTTTGCAGAGGCGCTGCACTCCTTTGGTCTCCTAGGGAACCACACCACTTCCCCAGGTAGAGTGCTCTGTTCAGAGAAGCCGGGCCTCTGAGCATTCCAGAGAACAAGCAGCTCCCATGCCACCCCAGCGATTACCACCAAGTCCCCTCCCCAGAGAAACTGAGTATCTCGTACTTAGCTGCCTGAAGTGAAGGGTGGTCATGGCACAGACAATAAGGCTCCCAACTCTCTGTCCAGCATTAACCTTCCAACCACCACCCCATTTTCTTCCAGGACAAAACTGTACCCCCATTTCCTGCAAAGGGGATGCCTGCTTCAAAGAGCAGGACGTTCTAGCTAAGGGCTTGAACTTCTGTGAGGCAGGCCTTCTGCACTCCCAGAACTGGGTAGCTGTCTTCCCTTAGAACTGCAGGCCTGGGCCAGGCAGTGGTGGGGCATGCCTTTAATCCCAGCACTTGGGAGGCAGAGGCAAGTGGATCTCTGTGAGTTCGAGGCCAGACAGGTCTACAAGAGCTAGTTCCAGGACAGGCTCCAAAAGCCGTTGAGAAACTCTGTCTCGAAAAAACAACAAAAACAAAACAACAACAATAACACAAAACTGCAGGCCTGGAGTGGATCAACAGTGGAATCTAAGGAGAGCTAGCTACATTTGTGGAGAACCAGTCTGCCTGGGGTTGAGCAAGCTTGACCCTCTCTGCTTCGTGTAAGGCAGGGCATCAGGTGGAATTTTCCAGTCTCCAGGTCAGGACCCCTTGTTTCTGACCTACTGGTTTTCTGGGAACTGACTGTCTGACCTCATGGGGAAGCTCAGCTCAGTTCTTATTTCATTGAGGCTTCTTGCCTTCATGAGCTGGGCGAAGGGGAAGAGGCAGATGAATGATCTTACCTGTTCTTGGAGCTCTAACGGTCCAGCTCAGGCTACACTGCAGCCTGCAGCCAGGCCTGCATGGCGGATATACCCAGCTGTCATGAAGCTGGGTCTGGGCCCTACTACCCGGAGTGCTGTCACGCCTAGGCCTCAGGTGGCTGCCCACAGCTGGATGGTACTGTGCAACAAGGCCCTTCCCAGGAGTCAGCAGGAGCCCCCTGCTCTGGCTGCTCCTCTGAATTCTCTGCTCCTGTCCCCAGTGCATTACGTGAGAGCAGCATTCGAGAAGACTGTGTGAGCCCTGCACATTTCCCTGTTCCAAATCCTGAATCTTTAGCAAGGAGGACTTGTCAAGTCCGGGCTCTTTCCTTCCCCACCCGCAGGCCTGAACACAGGCCCTCCAAGGCTCTTATCCCCAACTGAAAGAAGCCTGAACTTTACTGGAGAGGGATACACCTGCCTGACCCACATACCGTGGGAAGACCCCTAAATCCTGCAGGGAGAGTGTCTTCATCTACAGAAACTGCCTAGCCCCAGCTCGTTTCCCCAGACCCTCCTCTCAAGGCATCAGAGTTAAGGGGTTTCCCTGCTTTCCTTCAGCAACCTCCATCCCCTTCATCTCTAACCAATTCCCTTTCCCCTCATCCCTGCCACATGGCTTTGAAACTACAGTCCAATAAACCTGAACTCCGGTTCCAGTTATGTTGTGGATATTTCTAGGAAGAGACAACCAGGAAGACATACCCACTTCTGGAAGGGGTTTGCTTGCACATGCAGGTGGAACTGGTTATCCAAACGCAGTTTGAAACAAAGGGGAGGGGGATAGGTTATAAGTTACAGTGGGGGTCAGCGAGATGGTTTAATAGATAGAGCACGTGTGTGCCACTAAGCCTGATGACCTGAATTTGATCATTCACATGATGGAGGGAACCAACTCCCACAAGTTGTTCTCTGATCTCCACAAACAACACATATGATGTGGTGTATGTGTGTGTGTGTGCATGAATATATGTAAACATTTAAAAAATTATTTTTTAAAGATTTATTTATTATGTATACAGTGTTCTGTCTGCATGTGTGTCTACAGACCAGAAAAGGGCACCAGATCTTATTAGATGGTTGTGAACCACCATGTGGTTGCTGGGAATTGAACTCAGGACCTCTGGAAGAATAGTTAGTGCTCTTGACCTCTGAACCATCTCTTCAGCCCTAAAAAATTATTTTTAAAAATTACAATGGTCACTCACTGTTATACCAGCATTGGAAACCTGAAACAGGAGAATTAGGAGTTTGAGGCAAATTCTAGACCAGCGTGGACCAAACAGTGAGACCCTGTCTCAAAACAACAGCAAGAAGAAGTAACAGTGGCATCCCTTCCCCAGCACAAGCCCAACTGCTGCTGTTCCTTTTCTATGGGACCAAGCTGAAACACAAAATATTCGGTAAGCTAATTTACTGAGTGATTAATTCGATGACTATGTTCTGGACTGGAGATGTGGCTCAGTGGTAGAGTATTTATTGCCGGCTTCCTAGGTACTGCTCAAAACAAATAAATGAGATTTTAAGAGCCACTATGCCAGAAACTGCACAGGAGTGGAGAGGGTAAGCCTCAGCCTGGTCCTCAGGGAGCAACCAGCTTACTGAAGTAGCCAATAGTTGAGAGAGAATCATTTTTGAATCTTCCATTTGAGCTAGTTTTTTTGTCTTCTGTCTTGAGCCATGTTCTTGTTTCTTTGTTTTGTTTTGTTGAGACAGGGTTTCTCTATGGAGCTTTGGCTGTTCTGGAACTTGCTCTGTAGACCAGGCTGTCTACAGAGCCTACTCTGTAGACTCACAGAGGTCCACCTGCCTCTGCCTCCCATGTGCTGGGATTAAAGGCGTGCGCCACCACTGCCTGATATTGAGCTATATTCTAAACCTAGATGGGAACAATGAAGCCTGGAGGGAAATAGTCCAATATATGGCCAATAGAATGTGGGGAAAAGGCTCGAAAACAAAACTTATATAGGACTGTCTAAAAGACCTGGGCAGGAGAGGGTGGGGGGTGAGTTTGGTGGGATGGCTCTGTAATTAAGGACACTTAATGCTCTTTCTGAGGACCCAGGTTCAATTCCCTACAACACACCTATCAGGTGGCTCACAACCTCCTGTAACCAGCTCTGAGGATCTCTGTCCTCCTTGGGTACCTGCACACATGTGGTGCACAGAAACTCATGTAAGCACACACACATACACACAAATTTAAAAAATAACTAAACAGGATTGGAGAGATGGCTCAGAGGTTAAGAGCACTGATTGCTCTTCCGGAGGTCCTGAGTTCAATTGCTAGCAACCACATGATGGCTCACACCCATCTGTAATGAGATCTGGTGCCCGGAACACTGTATAATTAATTAATTAAAAAAATAACGGAAAAAATCTTTAAAAAAGTAAATAAAGAGCCAAGAAGGACACACCCTCCTTCACTCTAGGAATGGTATCCTCCACACACTTCCATGTCCCATCGGCGGACAGGAAGAGCTTGCTAGTTAGGCCTGAAGAACACGCAGCAGTTCCTAGCTGGGAAAAATGACATAGGAATTGGAGTCAGGCTTTCCTCTGAGTCCCAGCACTTGCTGGCTGCAGGCTTTGTCAAGCAGCTTCACTCCTCTGTCCCGTTGTTTCTCCACCTGGAAAAAAGAAACGGTGTCTCGGAGTACATCAGGGCGGGGCAGTCATTTAGAAGAGTTTCAGGAAACTATAAAATATGTGAAAAGCTGAGGGTGGAATTAACTCGAAAATAAAAGTTAACATTCTTTCCGTTAGGATAACGTGATCATCTTCCTTCTGCCTTTGATTTGGTGCGCTGAGAAAGGCGTTCCTCAGACAGCCTGTCCAGAACTGGGACGCCAGCGTATGTTTGGACACCATACCAGGCTCTAGATGGTAGATCCTCATTGAAGCGGGAGACCCACCCACTGGCTAATGATTGACTCGGGCATGCTGGGACTTGCAGGCTGGCTGACCATCCTGTGACGCCAGGGCCGTTGGGAAATGTAGTCCTTTGCCTCGTCCCGGACATCGGTGTCCCACCGGCTCAGCGGTGACAGCTTGGGAGGTAGGCGGCAATGACAAGGGTCTGAAATAGGTGCAGAGTGGGAGGGCGCTTGCAGGCTGGCTTTTGGGGCCTCTGTCCTGTGGGTACCAGAATGGACACCCCGGCCTGCAGCTGATGCAACGGGGCCTGCTGGGTGCGGTGGAGGCAAGGAGCACCGGGACACTTTTCTATGCTCCAAGGAAAAAGGAGTGGGACTGGGTTTTTCTCTTTTATAAGACTCTCCTATCGGAGAATAAGGAGATGTCTGTCTCCTATGCCTATTTGGACACGTTACCAATCTTCCCCAGAGATGCGCCAGATGGACCATAACTGCTCCTTGCAGAGGGAGTCACAGCTATGCTCAGAAGCCAGGGACCAGCAAGTATACTGTACCCCCACTGGGAGCATCTGGTTGCCTTCTCAAAGGGTCAAAGGAGCGAAAAGTCATTCCCTTGAAACGTAAAGAAAAAGTGTAGCAAAGAGAGGAAGGCCCCAGATTCTGCAAAGGTCTCTCCTTCCACCCCCACAGCCCCCTGAAGCAGCTCTGTTGAGCATGGGAGGGTTCTACCTGCCCTACACCGGAGTTTGACGGCTCAGCATGGACCAGTCTGTGGCGATCCAGGAGACGCTGGCTGAGGGGGAGTACTGCACCATCATATCCTTGGCATTGGGAAGTGGGAGGGAAGGTGTGGAAATATCTGTCCGCTCTCTCTCTCTCTAAGCCATACGGAAATCGGTAAACCAGTATTTACTAAGTATTCACATGGCTCTGGTTTCTCTACTAGGTGCTTTAAATATGCAGATATCCTCCCAACAAGCTGTGAAGTTGGGGATTATTATACCCATTTTGCAGATGAGGAAGGCTCAGAGAAGTGAAGTAATTGGCTGAGGTCACACAGTGAGCGGGAGGGAGGAACGTGGCAGTGGTGAGTGGAGTGGGCGGGATGGGGGAGGCTTGTTCTTGGCTTTCAGTTTTCCTTCACCCAGAGCAGCAGGCTGTACAAGGTGTGCTATGTAAGGGAGACAGCAGGCAGAGCCGCCTGCTGGGACTGGTGCGGTGCCGGCTGGAAAACGCCACCCAGGAGCATGCGTAAGTAGGATCAGCTCGCCCTGTGCAGGCCAAGGGTTGTTCTTCACTGTCCTCCAACTTGACTTCAGTCATCCTGTCTGAGTCTCCCAGAGTAATTAACATAATGATAGTATTCTTGGAACACCACGTTCTAAGCCCTTTGTAATCAGCAAGATGTAACGTGGAAGCTTCTAGAGAAGAGGCAGTTATCACACCTGGCTAGATTCTGAGCTGGCGGGAGTGCCTGAGTTCAGATCCAGACGCTGTGATCTTCATAGTGCGTTTACTCTGAGCAAAGATCAGAAGGCTGAACTGGATGTAGGAGCTCGCACCAGTAATCCCAGAAAGCTGAGGCAAGACTGTCACAAGTTCCAGGCCATCCTGGGCTACATAGTGAATCTAACTAAGCTAGCCTAGGCTAACAGTGAGAGAGATGATTGCTCAGTGGTTAGAATGTGTACTGCTCTCGCAGAGGACCTGAATTTGGTTCCTAGCACCCACACACACATCTAGTGGCTTATAACCCCTGTGACTCTAATTCCAGGAGATATAAATCCCTCTTCTGGACTCTATGGGCACTTGCACTCACATGTGTGCATGTGTGCATGCATATGCACGCGTGTGTGCGCACATGCACGTATGCATACACACACACACACACGAGTGAGTTAAAAAATATAAATAAATATTTAAAGAAAGAGAGGGAGAACTGGAGATGGGTCAGTTAGTGAAGTGCCTGCCACACAATCATGAGGACTCGAGTTTGGATCTCCAGGACCCATGGAAGAAGCTCGGGTGTGGGGTGTGGTGAGATGGCTAACTGGTTAAGAACATTTGTTTCTGCAGAGGACCTAAATTTGGTTCTCGGCACCTACATCAGGCTCACAGCTACCTGTAACTTCAGCTCCATGGGTTCAGATGCCCTCTTCTGGTCTTCGTGGGCACCTGCACACTTGAGGCGCACGTGCACATACACACACACACACATACACACACACATACACACACATCTAAAAATAAATCCTAAAGAAGTTAGGGGAGATAGAGAGATAGGCGGATCCCTGAAGCTCACTGGCTAGCTAGTCTAGCTGAATCAAGGTGTTTTAGGTTCACTGAGAGACTCTGTCTCAAAAAATAGAAATGTAGGGGTTGGAGAGATGGCTTAGAGGTTAAGGGCACTTGTTGGTCTCTCAGAGAACCTGGGTTCAATTCCCTAGCACATGGTGACCCACAACCATCAATAACTCCAGTTCCAGGGAATCTGACACCCTCTCCTGCCCTCTGCCAACAGCAGGCAGGCACACATATGGCACCAGTACACATGGAAGCAAAATATCCATACACATAACATTAAATGAATAAATTTAAAAAATAATTTTAAAGAGAGGAGAGTGGTTGAGGAAAGATACCTGAGGGTCACATATGCTACACAATAAAAATTTAAATATTAAAAAAGAGATTAATGGCTGAGAATGGTGGCACAGGCCTTCGATCCCAACACTTGGGAGGCAGAGGCTTGCAGGCACCTATGAATTCGAGGTCGGCCTGGTTTACATAATGAGTTCCAAGACAGCCAAAGCTACGTAGAGAGAGCCTGTTTTGAAAAAAATGTTCATTCAGTGTTGCCTAGCAACACTGCAAATTCCACAGGAGCAGAGGGAGTAAATAATACCTGTGAAGGTCTTACAGCTTGTAAGTGAACCTCAGGGTCTCAGAGCCAGGAGGAAGGGGGCTTTCGACATTTTCTGATCTGCCGCTCCAACTTGATAGGTGGGGAAACTGAAGTCCAGAGAGCTGAATCGGCTTCCTAGGTTTACACTGTTCCTGTCACTCACGTGCTAGATGGCACCAAATCGGATTTTCTTCCAGCTGTGAGGAGTTATGTTTTGATGACCTCATCCACAAACTACAGCTTTTCTGGGCACCGTGGATGGAGAAGGCTTGAGGCACAAGTACGACTAGGGCACTGCCAGCCACACACTAGGGACCTACAGGTTACCACTAAAGAAGTATTGGCACAAGACACCCCAAGACCAAGTTCTCCGCACAAAGGAGACTTATTTGCCTCCGAGGGCCAAAGGGCAGGGAAAAGAAACAAAGACAGGAGATAGAGGGTAGGGAGAAGGCAAAAGGCAAAGGAGAGGGGAAGGGATGTTTTCCCAGAGGGATAAAGGATTGCATCTGGAGGGGAGACAGATGCGGACCATAGGCAAACAACAGTTTATAAGGGCAAAAGGGGAAACCCCATATTAGGATGAGGTGTTTAATTTTGGTTGGGCATGTTAATTAGGAAGTCAAAAGGGGGCTTTTGGTTGCTAGACTTCAATACTTTGATAACTGGACACTGGTGGTCAGCCTCAGGGAGAGGAAGCACCAGTAAGGAATTCGTGGCTTCAGGTTTAGCAAGTAGAGGGGATGGGGGAAGAGCAAAGCCTGCCAGAGCCATGCTTGCCAGACTCAGGCCTTCTAGAGCCCCTTCAACTACAAGCACTCCAACGCTGCGGGCCTTTCTTTGGACTGCCAGCTCCCGAATAATGACACAGAGACTTCTTATTAAGTATGAAAGCTTGGCCTTAGCTTAGGCTGGTTACCAACTTGCTCTTAAAACTTAAATTAGGTTGGGCAGTGTGGTGCACATCTTAAATCCCAGCACTCGGGAGGCAGAGACAGGCGGATCTCTGTGCGTTTGAGGTCAGCCTGGTCTACAAGAGCTAGTTCCAGGACAGTGAGGTCTACACAGGAAAAACCTTTCTCGGAAAAACTAAAAACCAAAACCAAAACCAAACAAACAAACAAACAAAAAACCTTAAACTAACCTATTTATATTAAACATTCTGCCACGCCACGTGGCTCATTACCTCTTTTCAGTACCTCACATCCAACTTACTCTGAATCTGGCTGGTGAATCTGCCGGCTCATATTCTTCCCCAGAGTTCCTATCTCTGCCCAAAAATCCTATCTGGCTAGCTATTGGCCAATCAGCTCTTTATTAAGTCAATCAGAAGGTGCCTTAGGCCAGTGAGGAAGGACATTTTTTTTTTTTTACATGCTTGCTTTATTTAACTTTATTTATTTATTTTTTATGTGCATTGGTGTGAGGGTGTCAGATCCCTTGGAACTGGATCTTCAGACAGTTGTGAGCTGCCATGTGGGTGCTGGGAATTGAACCCATGTCCTCTGGAAGGGCAGTCAGTGCTCTTAACCGCTGAGCCATCTCTCCAGGCCCTTGGAAGGACATTTTTACATACGAAAAGATTATACCAAGACTACAAAGTGTATCTCTTCTGCTTTGTGTCCTCAGTCTCTTCCTGTATACACACCGGAGGATGGCCATCACAGGAGACGATGTATCCCTGGACCAGATAGTACCACTCTCAAGAGATTTTACGCTGGAAGAAGGTGCTAGTCGGGCTGGGTGACATGAATGACTCTCTTCTGATCCCCCATCTCCATCATCTCTGCCCCTACTATAGGGGCGGGGAGGGATGGAGGAGGACGTGAGACAGGGGTGCTGAATTGCTAAAGGCATTCTCATTTCCCTCCCTCAGTGTCCCCAGATGGTGAACTCTACATCCTTGGTGAGTAGTCTTTTCAATCTGGGTTCCTGCTGGGGCACTGGGACAGAATCTTAAGACAGAGAGAAAGGTGTAAATGAGAACATTCCTCAGTGGGTGTGATGCTATGTGCCAGGAATCCTAGCATGTAGAAGGTTGAGGTAGGGGGATTGCCTTGCCTGGATGATGTAGTAAGTGTTAGGAATATTTCCTAACTGAGCCACTCCACCGACATAAAATAATCCCAATCAAACCAAAATCAGGCCAAATTAAAAGATATCCAGGCGGGGGCTGGAGAGATGGCTCAGCGGTTAAGAGCATTGCCTGCTCTTCCAAAGGTCCTGAGTTCAATTCCCAGCAACCACATGGTGGCTCACAACCATCTAAAATGAGATCTGATGCCCTCTTCTGGCCTGCAGGCAGACACACAGACAAGAATATTGTATACATAATAAATAAATAAATATTAAAAAAAAAGATATCCAGGCTTAATTAGACACCTGCACTCCCGGCTGGCCCTGAGGGGAAACGGGAAGCTGCCAACAGGACCACCGGAGAGGAAGAGGGAAACCATGCGTTTATTTTCTGGGGAGCAGTTTATTTATTTATTTATTTATTATTTTTTTTATATTTATTTATTTATTATGTATACAATATTCTGTTTGTGTATATGCTTGCAGGCCAGAAGAGGGCACCAGACTCCATTACAGATGGTTGTGAGCCACCATGTAGTTGCTGGGAATTGAACTCAGGACCTTTGGAAGAGCAGGCAATGCTCTTAACCTCTGAGCCATCTCTCCAGCCCCCCTGGGGAGCAGTTTAAATAGCCCGTGGGAGTGCTTTTGGCCTTTCCTGGGGGAGGAGTCAAGGTTCAAGGGGCATAAGGGAAGGGCCTCCAAAGTCGGAGGCCGAGGCTGGGATTACAGTGAGTTCTAGACCAGCCAGAGTTATAGACTGAGACTCTGTTTCAAAATCCAACAACAAAAAAGAAAATGCTTGGGTTGGTAGGATGGCTTAGTGGAGAAGGATACTTGCTGCTAAGCGACTACCTGAGTTTGAGTCCCAGAACCCACTTGGTAGACTGAGAGAACTAGTTTCTGGAAGTTGTGCCCTAGCTGTGACACACATGTGTGAGCATGCACGTGTGAGCACGTGCGTGCATACACACACACACACACACACACACACACACACACACAAATAAATAAATGTAATAAAAAAGGAGACTTTCCTGATACCCATACTGTGGTAACTGAGACCCTGAGTCAGACTGTGTCCCCACTACCCGCTGTTTCCATCCCTCACCCGCTTGTCACTGCATTTAAGTCCTCCCGGTGCCTTCCATCACCTCAGACATCACCGGTTGTCACCACAGAGCTCGCTCTTCCTCCTCTTCTTCATTTTTTTGTTTTCCAAGACAGGGTTTCCCTGTGTAGCTCTGGCTGTCCTGGAACTCACTATGTAGACCAGGCTGGCCTTGAACTCACAGAGATCTGCCTGTCTCTGCCTCCCAAGTGTTGGAATTAAAGGCATGCACCACCACCACCCCGCTGAGATTCCACTCTTTAAAGCACATTTTAGTCCTTAGCTTCTGGTGGCCTCACTTCTTGCCTCCTCTCTACAGGCTCTGATGTGACGGTACAACTGGACACAGCTGAGCTAAGGCTTGTATTCCAGCTACCCTTTGGCTCACACACCAGAACGTTCCTCCAGGAAGTTGCCAGAGCCTGTCCAGGTAGGGAAGAGCCAGATTTCCAGGGAAGATGGTGTTGGCTGGAGACACTACAGGCGTGTGTCACCACAGCTGGCCGGCCTTTGTTTCACTGTTTTGGGTTTCTGAACCTGAGTGTTAACTGGGCCATGACTCTGAGGATATGGGGCTTCTTCCAAGCTAGCTGGCAGTCCCAAATTCTCTATATCCATAGCTACAACTAAGAAAAGTCTGTCAAATGTACTCTGCCCTTAAACTCTACTCTGTTCCCCACTGCAGCTGAAAAAAAAAAAAAAGAAAGAAAAAAAAGTCTAGCTTTGACCCAGCAGAGAGACGTTAGTGATCACTTGACAGAATTTGTTTAGCCAGGCAAGCAGAGGAGTGTTTGTATACAGAGCACAGAACCAGAGTTACTATGCAAATTCATGCTGCCAGGCGCTGGGGCTCAGGTGCTCACCCAGTGCCATTACGGAGGAGTTCCTTTAAAGCTAACATCTTGTCTCTGCAGGAGTGTACGGAGGGTTTGTCTCCTATTGTAACTGCCCACATTACCTTTTGGCTCCAAGCATCTCACGAGAGATGTGTCAGGAGGGTTGATGGCTTTGGAGACAAATTGGCTTTAGGGGGTAAAAGGAAATCAGGCCAAGAATTATAGAGCCTTGAATGGTTAAGGAGTTTAATTGTTATTCTATAAGCAGGAAAACTTTACCTCTAAATCGTAAAATAATAAGATAATAATTTTATGATTGTTAGTAGTGGTTGTAGGTAGGGATAATAATAATTCAGGTTGGGCAACCCTAATGTGGAAATAAAAACTAGAAATCCTCCAAAAGTCAACCTTATTTTTTTGTTTTATTTTTTGAGACAGGGTTTCTCTGTGTAGCCCTGTCTTTTCTGAAACTTGTTCTGTAGACCAAGCTGGCCTCGAACTCACAGAGATCTACCTGCCCCTGCCTTTGAGTGCTAGGACTAAAGGTGTGTGCCACTATAACTGGCTCAAACTTTGTTTTTAGCCCAGGGCTGCCTCAAGCCTGCTATCCAGCTGAGGATGACACGGAACCTCTGATCTTCCCGCCTCCACCTCCAAAATGCTAGGAGTACAGGTCCAAACGTACTTACTTAGTTTTCTTTAGACAGGGTCTCATATAGACCAGCTTTGAACGCCTGATCCTCATAGCTCTACTTCTCCAGTGCTAGGGTTACAGGTGCGGGTCCCCATGCCTGGGTTTTATAGTGCTGGCATCAAAGCAGGCCTAGCGCAGGCTAGAGCGCTACCCTACTGAAATATAGTTCCAACCCTTTCATTGTTACTTCCTTGTTGTTTTTCCAGACAGGGTTTCTCTGTGTAACATCCCTGGCTGTCTTAGAACTCTTTCTGCAGACCAGGCTGGCCTTGAACTCACAAAGATCTGCCTACCTCTGTCTCCTGAGTGCTGGGATTACAGGTGTGTGCCACCACCACCCGGTTTAGACTCTTTTCCAAGACAGTTAATCTTTTCCATAACTTTACTAGGTAGGTATTAACAGCATCTCAGGCTTAGTGAGGGCAAGTGCCCTGCTTGCCTATATGACTAGCAAGCTAGTAAACAGCGGGTGCATCCTAGGTGATCCAGGACTGGCTAGATGTCCTCTGGATCCTGAGGCTTTTGCTCCAGGGCTTCCCTGGCCGATATCTTTCTTTCTACGTAAACTGTTCAGAGACAGCTTCCTGGAGGAGGTGATGTTGAAGCCCAGACTATAAGGAAGAGCAAGCATTTTTCCCCCCAGTCAGGCAAAAGGAGGGGAAAGGGCAGCGGGGCTTAGGGGAGGAGCAATTGGAGGGACTGAACTTGGAAAGGTGTGGAGAGAGCTGAGCCAGGAGAAGCTAGCAAAGGGCAGCCTATGAAGAGTAACAAAGTACAGAGGGGCTTGGACTCTGCCCTATAGCTTGGGCAGAGGCCTTACAAGAGTTTCCAAATGTTTCCAATAAGCTTTGCAAGTTTGAGAAGCCCTTCTGGCAACATGTATGGAGGGCCGTGAGAAGCTGGAGCAGGGAAAGCAGTAGAACAATAAGAAGGTATGTGCCACCATGGATCAGGCATAAAGAATGAGGCTTAGGGGGCTGGAGAGGCCGCTTAGCAGTTGAGATAAGAGCACCAGTTGCTCTTGCAGAGGCCCTCGTGTGAGTCCCAGGGCCTACATGGCAGCTCATAACTATCTGTGGCTCTAGTTCTAGGGGACCTGATACCCTTTTCTGGTCTCTTTAGGTACCGAGATTTGCAAGGTACACATGTTTATTTATTTATTTTTATTTTTTTCGAGATAGGGTTTCTCTGTAGCTTTGGAGCCCGCCCTGGAACTAGCTCTTGTAGACCAGGCTGGCCTCGAACTCACAGAGATCCGCCTGCCTCTGCCTCCCGAGTGCTGGGATTAAAGGCGTGCGCCACCACCGCCCGGCTGGTACACATGTTTAGATGCTGGCAAAACATTCATTCACATAAAATAAATTGGTTTTTAAAAATGAGGCTTAGACCAGGGACATGGCCATGGGACTGGGGAAGAAAGGTTAGAGAGATAGCGAGGAAATCATTCCGATGAGGTCAAAGGTACCATGGGGCTGTGAGTTTGTGTGGACAGCTTTATCCCAACTGATCAGAGTAGAGCCTGTACATACTGGCCATGAGAGAAACACTTGCTGAGTGGATGAACAGAGTGCAGTGTTGTTACCTGTGGTCAGGGTCTGGGCTTGGTGTTTCCAGGTTCTTGGCCTCTTGTCCAAAGAACTCAAAAGAAGGGCTCCCATGGATTTGCAAAAGAAGCAAGCTAATTTCAGCAAAGCAAAGGTAGCGAAAGCTGTAGAGGGAGACACTGTCGAGACTGAGAGTGGGCTGCCTGAGTAGGGGCACTCAAGGGCCCTGTGCTACAGCCTAGTGTTAGAAGGAAGTTGTTACTAAGGGGTGTAGTTTGGGTGGTTCTCTATTTTGATTGGTAGGTTTATATTCATTTATTCATATATTCATTTTTTTCTACTATGCATACCCCTTCCCATAATGCCTCTTGATTTTAATCATATGCATTTCCAACTGTGCACAGACATAAGATGGTAAGTAGAGACTTTTCTCTAAAGGATTATAGAGGATACAATGTCACCTTACTGCCAATGCACTCACACTAGTTCAGGCTGGGTCAGGCCTTCTATCTTTCACGTGTAGACAGATTGGGAGTAGGACTGAATAGAAAACTGTCTAAATGTGATTGATATCAGAGGTGGGGGAACTAACACTATTGTTCAGAGGTGGGAGCATGTGTAGCCCATCCAGGTACGAGGCTGAGGTGGTTGTGAAGTTGCACTTCAGAGAGGTGCACTGTTCAGAGAGGGGTGTGTGTGTGCACAGTATGTGCAAGTGAAGGAATTAGGAAGCCAAATGAATTATTAAGAGAAGTGTGGGTGTGTATGAGAGAGAGAGACAGACAGACAGAGATGTAGAGAGTGAGAGATTGATTGATTAAGGATATGTTACTTTTAGGCTTGAGTGTCTGTCTTCCAGATCTCTTACTCTCTTCCTTGTTCTTTCCTTGAGGGTCCACATCCTGCCTGGGGTAAGCAAGAGGGAAGTTATGTACTAACTCTTATTTCTCTGACCATCACGACAAGGAACCTGGGTGACAGGGACAGATCTTTGGCTATCCACCAGTCAACACTTATACTTTCCATATGAAGGGATTGGGGTCCAGGATGAGCTCCAAGTGAAGGAATCAGGCTGTCCTCATTAATCCTCTCTGGGTAAGGCAGTGTCTTGGTCAAGAAACAAGTAAAGAAGGGAACACTCACGTTAATGAGTACCTACTGTATGCTAGACATTTTTTCTAGCTATCTAGATAATGCAAAACAAACCATACTTATTTTTTTCACGTGTGGAGTAATAGTAGTAAGGAACGTTTTATTCATGACCCAAGTTTTAACAAAAGCCCTAGATCTGGTAACCCCAATAGTCTAGTCTTGCCCACTGATTCCAATTTTGTAATTAAAGAGACTAGTAATGGCCAGGTATGGTGGTACACACCTTTAATCCCAGTACTTAGTTGGCAGAGGCAGGTGGACCTCTGTGAATTGAAGGCCAGCCTGGTTTACATAGCCATTTCCAGGACAGCCAGAGCTACATAATGAGACCCTGTCTCAACAAATAAAGTAAAATAATTAAAAAAAAAAAGAGAGAGAGAGGGGAGCTGGAGAGATGGCTCAGAGGTTAAGAGCATTGCCTGCTCTTCCAAAGGTCCTGAGTTCAATTCCCAGCAACCACATGGTGGCTCACAACCATCTGTAATGGGGTCTGGTGCCCTCTTCTGGCCTGCAGGCATACATGCAGACAGAATACTGTATACATAATAAATAAATAAAAAAAAAAAGAGAGGGGCTTTTAAGTGTTGTGTATAAGCTGACACAGAAAATGTAAGACACGTCACCTGAGACCATTCAGGAGCTGAAGTAACAAGATAGGTTTTGACACTAAAGCCCACAGAATGCAACAGTTTTAGCTGAGACCCCAGCTCAGCCACTTCCTGTATAAGAACATGGGTGGTTCTTTTACTTCTTCAGGCCTTTGTTTATGATCTATTCGATGGAAAGGGAGAGATAAACTTGCCTTACCTAATACTCTAGGGGTTTTGTGACAGTCAGCTGAGGCTGGCTGTGAGTTGGTACTAAGGAACACTGAAAACAATTTGAAAGCAGTGTCCAGCCATGACACAGCCCAAGACTTGAGCTTAGGTCTCCTCAGTATGATGTCCTTGCAAATCCAATTCAGCTGGGTCTGGTTCATGCAGTTCTACAAGCTGAGCAGGCAGGACAGCAAGAAGGGTTTAGCAAGAAGGGTTAATGCCAGGGATTGGGAGTCAGAGGCAAAGGTTGCTCAGGAATTTCTGGAGAGGAGAGTGCCAATCGAGTTAGGTGTACCAGAAGGTTGTCTTGTTCCACCCTCCCCCCCTCCGGTTTTTCGAGACAGGGTTTCTCTGAAACTTTGGAGCCTGTCCTGGAAACTAGCTCTTATAGATCAGGCTGGCCTCTAACTCACAGGTCCGCCTGCCTCTGCCTCCCGAGTGCTGGGATTAAAGTTGTCTTTTTTTTTTTTTTTTTTTTTTTTTTTTTGTAGACAAGATTATTTCACTATATTGCTCAGGGTGGCCTGAAAGTCTCAATCTTCCTGCCTCAGCTTTGTAAATGCTGAGATTACATGAGTGTAGCCCAGGCTGGTCCTTAATTTCTGATCCTCCCAATTCTACGTCCTGAGTTCTGGAATTAGAGGTGTGTCCCCCCCCCCACACACACACACCAGTTTTATGTGGTACTGGGTATCGAACCCACCGCTTGGTGCATGCTAAGTAAGCTCTCTACCTATCTACCTCCCAAGGTTCCCAGAGAGCTAGTCTTAATGGTATATTTCATTATAGCTTATATCTGGGTTATCTGGAGTGGCCAGGAAGTTGCAGATGGAGGTTGGCGGTAGTTAGATCCCCCAGCCCATTCTTCAGTGCCCGCATCCGGTTAAGTCTCCTACTTAACACCCAGTTTGTGGCCTTGCATTTAGCCCTTCTGAACTTAGTTGCCTTCTCTATAAAATTAGGATAATAGTTCCCTACCTAATAAAGTTCGTTGGATAATGACGCAGTCCTGCTTTGGCAGAGCACTTTCATCTTCATTTCTGTTAAATGCATTTGATTTCCGATCCACGCTGAACAAGAAGAAAGTGGGCTCGAAGAGTCTCCACCACACATAGTCTTACAGAAGCACAGCCGGTTTTTCAAACCCGTGGCTCAGTCTGTGCTCCATTGTCCCTGCCGCAGGTTTTGATTCTGAGACGCGGGATCCCGAGTTCCTGTGGCTGTCTAGATACAGGTGCGCAGAGCCAGAAGCCCAGTCGCTGAAACCGCGCGAGTGGAACTCGGACCCGGGTACCCCGAGCGGGTGCACGCTTATTGGAGGAGGCAGGTATCAGTCTCGGAACGCACGGCGAGGATTGGAGGATATCTTGCTTTAGTAGCAGCATTCTGCCTGGGGGGGCGGGACCACGGAGGAATCGGTATTTCTATTGGCAGAGGAGGCGCACGGGGGCGGGCCCGTGGGAGGACGGAGAGCGGGCGGCGGGATGAAGCGCTTGAGGAAGCAGACTGGGAAATGTCGGCGGGCGGCGGCTTTCGGGAGCGCGACTGTGCAGGTTGGGCGGTCACTGCGGAGCGGGGCTGCGGTGTCGGGCTTTCGGGAGGACTGGCGGGTCAGCCAATGGCCTTGTGGGACGAAGGTCGAGCTCTTGACCACGGGCGAGGCGGGGGGATGCTAAGGCTCAAGTTCTGCTGGGAAGTTACTCTCCGCCGGGCGAGAGGGCGACAGGCCGGTGGTCCGCGGGTACCCGGGAATCCTGAGGCAGAGGGTTTAGGGAAGTCGCGTTAGTGGCCGGGTGCGTGACCTCGGACTGCTTGTTATGCCTCTCGTCGTTTCGGTTTCTCCAGCCGAGGTAGTTCCTCCGTCCTGGCCTTGCGAGGGTGGCGAGTGTCGGGGGGGTGTGCGCGACGGTGACAAGAATCGTCTTCGCATGAGGTGCCGTGTGTGCTGGCGCTCCCTGTGCGCCACAGCCGCTGGGACAGAGTGGCCCGCGCACGTAACCGGAGCGCAGGGGAGCCCTGGCTATCGTGAGACCCTCAGGGGTGGCCCTCGGGGATGAGGTGACAGGTGAACCCAACTACGTTTTTTGCCACTTGTCCATTGGTTGGATAATGTGTGGCACAAAGGCTAATTGTTGAACCCGATATTGTCCTTTGCAGAGGGAGAGAGAGGCTCGGGGCTGAAATTTGGGTCAGCCCTATGGTTTAGGGCTCGCTGCTGGTTGTTTTTTTCCCAAGGTGTTGTCCACGAAGCATCAGGCTCCTGAGGCCTTGGCGCAATCCCGAATCCCCATTTCTACCACTCCTGTCCGTCCTCTGCTGGCGATGAAAAGCCTGTCAAGTGGCCTTGTCAAGTATGGTTTGGGCCAGGACATTTGCAATGACAAGACTTGGAAAGTATGAGGAGTGGGGCGAGGTGACACGTTGGGCAAGTGTTTGTAAAAACGAGAGGAAGCTAGGTAGCAGAGGACTTCCTCAGCCTTTCCTTCCTCGAAACTACAGCGATGGCACCGAAGGGCCCCCCCCCCCCCCCCCCCCCCCCCCCCCGCCATGGCACAGATAGTGCGTGCGCCTCTAGGGCTTATCTCAAGGCCCACTGTGCGCCTGTTGCTTCAGTTTCCACTACCTGCTGGCTTGTGGTACTGGCACTGGGGAGTTTTTAAGATGAACCAGAAATGCCATTCAGTGGAGAACAGGCCCAGTGGCAGCGCCAAGAGGTGGGTCCTGGGCATGGGAGTTTTGGGGCTTCTAGTAGAGAGAGATAGAGCATGAGAAATCAGGCCAGCCAGCTCTGGAAAGGGTTATCTGCCCCAGGGGGAGAAATGTGCCCTGGTCGCAGAAGCATTCATTTCGCTTCACAAAGGAAAAACTGGCCACATGGTGGACTTTGCTTTGATTTTTAATTCAAAAGATTCATCCCCGTCATAATACCCAACAGTGTGTGAGATTACGTGAGTAGCCGCTAGGTTGCTGCTGTTGAGATTGGAAAGAATGGTATCCAACCAAGGCCCTGTTTTGTTTGGGTCACAGAGTTGCTCTGGCATCCACAGAGAGTTGCTTCTTCTGTAAGAGATGGAAGGAACCCTTTGGGCCACCTCTGGATGCACCAGTAGATTCAGCCTCAGTGGAAACAAATAGTGGATTTTGATTCTTGCCATGTGTAGACTGTCAAAATACCCACTTCCCCAAAACCTGGGGAACTAACCCGGGGCAGAATGCTGCCTCTCCCTCTCAGTGCTGTTTATAGCCAGGTGTGGTAGCAGATGCCTATAATCCCAGCAGGACTAGGAATTTAGAGTTATCTTTAGGCATACCTGTGAGCTCAAGGCCAGTGGTCAGTTGGACTACAGGAAATGAGACACCATCTTACTAAAGCAGCAACAAAAACCAAAACAGGCCAGGCCGTGGTGCACACACCTTTAATCTCAGCACTCAGGGAGGCAAAGGCAGGTGGATCTCTGTGAGTACGAGGCTAGCCTGGTCTACAGAATGAGTTCCAGTACAGCCAGAGCTACATAGAGAAACCCTGTCTTGAAAAATAAACAACAAAAGCCCAAAAGAGGCTCAAACAACAACAGGTAAAGCAGCTGTTCTTCAGGAGCTGACATCCTGATGGAGAAAAGTCTCCCGTGTAAGTAGGGCTGAGGAGGCAAAGGCTCCGTCTAGCAGCAGGGTGGGCTTTGTAGGGTAAACAAAGGCATCTGGAAGGTCTAGATTTTTGGGGGGGCAAGGTGAATCTTGTTTTCACTGCATCCCTTTTCCTTGTTAGAGGAAGATCTCACTTCAGTCATTCTTTCTCCCAAGCTCCTTTCTTTGGTTTGTGTCAGCTTAATTCAAGAGGCCGGGGAGATGGCTTAATGAGTAAAGTGTTCACCGCACACGTACGAGGACCTGAGTTCATATTCCGGAATCCCATGTAGAGCCAGGAGTAGAACCAGGTATACCGTCACGGCTTCTGTAATCGCAGGGTTCCTGTGGTGAGATGGGGAGGTGGCATCAGGAGAACCTCCAGAAGCTCGAAGGCCACGTATCCTGCTCTATTCAGGGATAAGCAAGAGACTGTCTCAAACAAGGAGGGAGGTGAGAACTCCGTAGACACATGCAGACATCAGGCCAAGATCTAAGCAAGGGAGCTCCGGAGTGACTTGATGGGGCTGTAGTGGGGAAAGAGATGGAGCTAGTTCTTTTTTTTTCTTTGTTTGTTTGTTTTAATTTTTTGGTACAGGGTTTCTCTAGCTTTGGAGCCTGTCCTGGAACTCACTTTGTAGGCCAGGCTGGCCTCGAACTCACAGAGATCCACCAGTACCTCCCACGTGCTGTGATTAAAGGTATGTGCCACCAGCGCCCGGCACAGAGCTAGTTCCTAAGTCTGTGTCTTCAGCGTCACGGGTGTCTAGGTGCCGGGCTGTGGTGTGGAATCCCAGTGGCTGCTGCTCTTGCTTTCTGGAGCACCATGGTCTTGTTTGGACTTTCAACAGGTCACTGTTTGAGACAGTAGCTGATCTGCTTCATTACTTCTTTATTGCTCTTAACTTTGGGACGCTCTTTCCTTCCTTAATAAGAACAGAGTGTGGCTTGGGAGGAATGTCTCATTATCACTGTCTGGCAACCAAAGAGCCTCTTAACTCATTCAGTCCCACTGGGGAGGCTGCATGGGGCTCAGTGCCATCCGAGTAATTTTGTAAAAAGTTCACTAGCATTTCCGTCTGGGTTCACGGCAGAGACCTGGAGTTGTGTTCCAGAGGATTCTGAGCAATACGGGGAAAGGAAACAGCTGAAGTCCCGTGGGGTAATCTAACCAAGTGGCAATAACAAGAACAGGAGCTGGGGTCCAGTAAAGTGACCCGTTGGGTAAAGGCACTGGCCACCAAGCCTGATGGCCTGAGTTTGACCCCTGGCACTTACATGGTAGAAGGAGAGAACTGACTCCCACAGATTGCCCTCTGACGGCCACACCTGCACTGTGGCATGCCTGTGCCCACTCACATCACACACCTGTACTCACACACAGATTCATAACAGATAAAGGAATAAATGTAATTTTAAAAATCAACAATGTGCTAACAACCAATTTTGGTGTTTTCTTTTCTTCTAGCTGATTTGAAGTTAGGCAGCTGTGTGTGTGTGTGTGTGTGTGTGTGTGTGTGTGTGTGTGTTTGGAGGCTATAGGTCACCCCAGGTGTTGTTCCCCAAGAGCCATCCATCTTGTTTTTGGAGACAGGGTCTCTCATTGGTCTGGAGTTCTGATTAGTCTAGGCTGACTGGCTATAGAGTCCCGGGAATCCTCCTTTCTCTGCCTCCCCAGCCCTGGGATTACAGGTGAAAGCCATCACATCTGGTGTTTTACGTGGCTGCTGGGGGTCGAACTCAGGTCCTTACGCTTCTGTAGCAGACACCTTACTGCCTGAGTGAGCTCTTGCTCCAGCCCTGTATCCAAATTCTCATTGACGTATGTTATGAATATTTTCCCCTGGGCCCAGGAAGCAAAGCATTAAACTCTGCCTGGCCTGTGAAAGGAAGTGACTGCTATTTATATCTCAGGGTAGCATAAAGGGCAACCTAGATTACCAGAGTCACAGAGAATGTTTAAAAAAATAGCCTGTGGGCTGCTTTTCTGTTTCTTTCATCTGACTTCTCTGTATTAATAAGTAAAACCTGTGTGACCGATACAGTCTTTCAGTGTGGAGCAGATGAATTTGCCTTGTGTTTATCCTTGAGGTGGAAGTACTGCCCATCATGTCCGTAGTTGTAGGAAGTTCTTCGGGTCCCTAAACAAATGGATTTATTTTGAGCCACCTGTTTCTTTAAACAAAACGGTACTTTTCTTCCTTTTGTTATTTCTGTCTCCATTTTTCTTCCTTGTCCCATTCAGCCTCTTGTTTCTACAACGGGCAAACCTCCTTAATTGTTTTCTTAAGAAAACAGTTGGTTTTGGAATTTTACAATGCCTTGCCTGGAACAAGAGCCATGACCCACTCAATTAGAAATGGGGCTTTATACAGAAACCCTCAGGGCCTGGCAGTTCAGGAAGAGGGAAGCATCAATATTTACTAGAGGAAGGACAATGTTGGGGCATAGAAACTGGTGTGTGTGTGTGTGTGTGTGTGTGTGTGTGTGTGTTGTTGCCTCAAATACACTATAACAACAAAAACACAACAACAAAAACAAAATAGCTGGGTGGTAGTTCAGCGGCAGTGCACACCTTTAATCCCAGCACTCAGGAGGCAGAGGCAGGTGGATCTTTGTGAGTTCGAGGCCAACCTGGTTTATAGGATGAGTTTCAGGATAGGGAAACCCTGTCTTGATAAAAACAAACAAACAAAAAACAAAAACAAAAAACAAACAAACAAAAAATTTCAATAAAAACAAAAATAGCTGGAAATGGTAGCACACGTCTGTAATCCCATTACTAGGGAGGCTACATAGATACTAGCTTGCTAGCATGTGCAAGATTCTGAATCCCCAGCACTAGAACAAGAATGAAAAAGTACTTTTCATAATTTTGTGGACTTTACAGATGATCCATATATGAACTGAAGCTAGTATATGTAAAAAGAAGAGACTTTCATTCTTTGCATTTTGATAATGCAAAGTCTGTGTCTAAATGGCCTGGGTATTTTAAAGATGAAAACTGTTGCTTCTTGGTAGACATTAGTGACCTGTCTCAACTGTCCTTTTCTTACTTTCTTTTTCCTTGGTGTGTGTATGTGGTGTATGCCTGTGTGTATACATGTGTGTGGAGTATACAGATGCCTCTGTAGGTGTGCTGAGGCTGGAAGAGGGTGTAAGGTATCCCCCTCCATTGCTTTCTGCCTCATTCTTGAGACAAGGGCTCTCTCTCATTGAACCTGAATTTTCACTGTTTTTCTGCTAGGCTGGTGACCATTGAGTTCCAGCAATTTTCTTGTGTCCTGGGCCCTTTCTAGTCAGTGCTGAACTTACAACCTACACAGCCATGCCTGTCTTTTTCTGTGGGTGTGCGAATCTAAACTCTGGTCCTCATGTTTGTCCTCATGTGTGTACAGTAAGTGCTCTGACCTACTGAGCCGTTTCCTCCCCAACCCCTTGACTACCATTCTTGCATTTGTAAAACGGGAGTAAACGTTTGCTTTCTGGAAGGAGGAATGTGTACTTAGGGGTACTTTTGTTTGGGAAACAGAGGTTGTCTATGCCTACCCAGAAGAGCTTAGACCCTGGAGATGTCCTGAACCTATCCAGGAATGGTTTCATGGTAAGAACTGCAGATCCTGGCTGTCCTGGAATTCCTTCCATAGACCAGGCTGGCCTCCAACTCAGAGATCTGCCTGCCTCTGCCTCCTGAGTGTTGGGATTAAAGGCGTGCTTCACACTGCGCACTGTTTGAGTTCATTCTTACCTAAACAATTGCAGTGACCCCTTAGTAGTCTTCCCCCTAGCTCTTCTTCCCCACCCCCCAGTTCTGGGCATCAAACCTAGCACCTTGCTCATCTAGACAGTTGTTCTCCCACCAGCCTTTCTCTCTCCCTCTGGGGTCTCCTTAAATCACACCTTGTATCACAGGCCACTCGTAGTGTCTGACGGTGACTATTGCTTCACACCCTAGTGCCTACGGAGTAAAGTTCAGGTCCCTTAGTGGCATTCAGGTCCTACACAGCTTCACCACAGCTGGCCTCTCTAGTCTCATCCACACCACGACTCAACCTTTATTCACTTCAAATGTTCTTTTTTGGTTTTTTGAGATAAGGTTTCTCTGTAGTTTTGGAGCCTGTCCTGAACCTACTCTGTACACTAGGCTGACTTTGAAATCACAGAGATCAGCCTACCTCTGCCTCCCAAATCTGGGATTAAAGGTGTGTGCCACCACTGCCCGGTGCTAGGCCGTGTTTTTGAAAAATTTGTCTGCGTGTGTTTGTACAAGCATGGAGCAAGTGTGGAGGTCAGAGGACAATTTGGTTCTCTCCTTCCACCATATGGATCCTGGGGATTAGACGGTCAGCAACAAGAGTCATGTCTTCAACCCTGGCTCCGTTTTTTATAAACTTGAACTTGTTGTTCTTGACGTTTTGCATCAGCAGGTGCTCAAGGAAAGGTCTGTCTACGCCAGCCAGATGTGGCGCATGCCTGTAATTGTAGCACATGGGAAGTGGGGCAGGAAGATCAGGAGTTTGAGGTCTCAAACTCTCAAAGGGGAAAAGTCTGCCTTTGGTTGAGCTGAGGAAACTGCACATTGTAGTCTTCACAAGCAGCATGCTCTGCCCGCTCTGTGAACCACTCCGCACCCCGTTCCCCCGCCTCCTGTTCCCCCGCCTCCTGGCTTGTTCTTCCCACTTGTCTTTCAGCTTTATCACCAGACCACAGACAGTTCACAGAAGGCCTGCTGAAGAGAGCCTGGAGGAAAAGTCAGGTCACCTGTAATAGCGCATCACTCCTGACCTGAGTTGTCTGGTGATTGCTCTGGAGTCTGTCTTTGAAAGCATGGCTGGTTGTTTCTAGTTCTTGTTTGCCTAATTAAATTTGTTCAGGGTACAAACTAGATTTTGAATTCAAGACTCAGCGTGCAAAATGTGGTTTTTAGACTAAAGTCCCTATTCTCCCATCACTGACTCCTTCAACGTTTTAATCTTGATTTCCCCGTGTCCATCTCCCAAGTGCTGAGATTACAGGCATGTACCACCAGGCTTGGTTTTGTGGTCTTTTTTTTTTTTTTAAGACACAAGATAATGGTAAATGTTAACAGAATAAACAAAACCAAATAATTAAAACATAGTTACTTGACTTAGGAGAGCATAGGAGAATTTGCAGGAAGGCTAATTGTAGACCCAGACACCTATCCCTGCCTAAGGAGAGCTGAAACACCTAAACCGCTTGTGGTGGCGCACACCTTTAATTCCAGCCCTTGGGAGGCAGAGGTAGGCTGATCTCTGTGAGTTCGAGACCAGTCTGATCTACACATGGAGTTCCAGGACAGCCAGGGGACCCATAGATCCTGTTTCAAAAAGAGACCAAAACCAAAACCAACCAAACAAACCAAACCCATAACTATTTGGGTTGGTGGGCAGGCTCAAAGGATAACAAAGTGTTCTTTTCATTCTTTTTAATACTAGGTGCTTTATGTTACATAAAGTTCACTCAAGAACTCTTTGCCTTGTTACTGGGTTCTGTGTAAACGCTTAGTTTTCTTTTGTGTAAGAATAAGACTCAAAGCCTAGCATGGTGGCAGAAGAATTGGGAGTTCAAGGCCAACCTGCAACTAGAAGTAATCATATTAAGTGGAAGTATGTCATTCTCAGGACAACAAATACTGGGGGCTGGGGCATAGCTCAGTACTTAAAGAGCTTGCTGCATAGGCACAAGTTTGATCTCTGGCACCCACATAGTCTGGGTTGGTGGTATGCCCCTGTAATCCCAGTCCTGGGGAGGCAGAGGCAGAAGGATCCCTGGGGCTCACTGGCCAATCCAGCCTAATCCACAAATTCCAGGTCATTGAGAGGACCTATCTCAAAAAAGCACACACATGAGCATAAAACACACATGAAGTATTCATGTTCTTTCTCATTTGTGCTTTCTAGATTTATATGGATTTATAAACTCATGTGTATAGGATATGCAAGTAAATGTGAAACTATCTTGGGGAATAAAGGGGCCGTATGGGAAGGGGAGGGGAAGAAATAGGAGAGGAGTAAGTATTGGGGTGCGTATGCTCAAAGTGCATCATATACTTTTATGGAGATGGCCTTATATAACCAAGAATAATATAATAATAAAATAATTAATTAAAAATGTTCTCTTATCCTCTAAAGAAGAAGAAAAAAGGAAAGTCCATGGTTTATGTGGAGTTCAAAGTCTTAGCATTTGGCTCAATATGTCACAATTATTGTATGCAATTGTGATTTATTAAGCAAGTACTGTGATCTCTGGACCCTAATACTGTGCTGTAAAAGTTGTAGGAGCCAGGTGTGGTGGTGCATGCCTGTAAGGTGGAGGCTGGAGGACAGGAATTCAAGGCCATCTTCATCTACATAGTAAGTTCATGAGTTTGAGGCCAGTGTCCTGTTCACCATGAGACCCTATCTCAAACAAGAAGATGAGTTCTGGAAGGCAATCTTCATTTTTCACTTTGAGAGTATGTTAAGTCTTGTTTTTGTTTCTTTTTAATTAACATGACAGAATCTTAGAGGAAAATAACTTACAGTGGGGCGGGAGATGACTCAGTGGTTAAGAACACTTGAGTTCAGTTTCCAGCACTAACGTTGGGTGGTTCACAACCACCCATGACTCCACTTCTGGGGAACTCAGTTCCTTCTTCTGGCCACTAAGTATTCTCACACACGTGCACCTACACACACACACGAAAGGATTCATTTGGCTCATGGCTTTAGAGATTTCAGTTCACAGTCATCTATCTCCAGTGCTTTTTTTTTTTTTTTTTTTTTTTTTTAAAGATTTGTTTAGTGTATGTGGGTGATTTGTCTGCATGTCTGCCTGCACACCAGAACAGGGCATCAGACCTTGTTATACTGTGAGCTACCATGTGGGTGCTTGGAATTGAACTCAGGACTCCTGGGAGAACAGTCAATGCTCCAGCCCCCACCCTTTTCTCCTCTCTCTGTTCTTTTTTCGTATTTCTATTTGCTTTAGTCTTCTGGTAAAGCGAAAGCATCCTACTGGAAGAACATGGTAAAAGAAAGCTGCTCACTCCTTGGCATCCAGGGAGCAGTGAGGGGGGTGAGGAGAGGGGGAAAGGGCCTGGGACAGGATGCACCCTTATGCCAGAAGAGGGTGTCTGATCTTTTGGATCTGTGAGCTGCATCTTTACTTTGTTTCTCTACAAGAGCCTGATGTAGGTGCTGGTAAGTAAACTCATGTTCTCTGCAAGAGCAAAGACTCTTAACCCACGAGCCATTGTCTCCAGGCCATAAGGCATATTGTTACCAGACGTTTCACTTCCACCTACCCACCATTTCCCGAATAATCACTCAGAGGCTTAATATTAGTTATAATTGTTTGGCTGATGGCTCAGACTTATTATTAGCTAGCTCTTACATACAAATTAACCCATTTCCATTAATCTGTATATCACCACAAGCCCCATGGTTTACCAGTAATGATCTGGCATTTTACTCCTCCAGTGACTGCTGATGTCTCCCTTGACTCTGCTTCCTTTCTCTCTGTATCTCTGCTTGGATTTCCCACCTAGCTATGTTCTGCCTTGCCCTAGGCCAGGGAAGCTTTATTTATCAACCAATAGAAGCAACACATATTTGCAGCATGCAGAAGGACATCCCACATCAGCATATAACTCAATACCTCATCATGAAAGGACACTCCATCAAGCAGTGTGGGGTTTAATAGTAACAGAGGAGGAGGAGGAAAAGAGCAGAGCAAAATTTCTGAGTGTCTGCTGAATATCAGACGTTGTGCTCTTTATTTTGAGACAGGGTCTTACTCTATAGTCTGTTCTGGTCTAGGACGCGCTGTGACTCCAGGGCTGGCTTTCAAGAGTCCTGCCTCAGCCTCCTGTGTGCTGGGGTTACAAGTATGAGCCACTGTGGCTATGCATTTGCTGATCATTTGGCTTCTTTGTAAATGTGATTGTTGTGGTACCATTTTACAAATGAGGAAGCAAGTCTTTTGTTTGAGGTTTCATATGATGTAAGAGATGAAGTCAGGAAAATATCCAGCTTTATTTATTCCAAAACCTGAGGTTTTCCTTGAAGTCCTTTATCTCTTAAAGTGCCAAACAAGGCCCTTTGAATTCAGAGACACCCACTGAAGACTTGTGGGGTGAGCAAGACCTTGTGAAAGGCGAGTCAGGAGTTCAGGCTGAGTTCTATGGGTGAGGTGGCCAGAAAGTAGGAGGAGCTTCACGGTAGGAGTAGGACTGAGGGTGACATGTGTGGGAACCTGTCCTTTTAGATTGAGATGTCTGGGTGGTGAATTAATGAGGGAGGATGTAGGCAATATGCAAAGGGCCTTGGGTGCCAGTTGGACCAGTTTTGGCCTTAACCTACAGGCATTCTCTAATCCTGAAAGTTTTGGAGCAGAAAGATGAAATCAGAGTTTCATGTGGCCAAGACCAGAGGCTACATTAGGCAAGGAGACGTGGGAGGACCTTTTAGGCTCCTGTGGCAGCAAAGGAGGAGGCCATAGCTTGGAAATGAAGAATCGCTTGGCTGACTCCCTCTGGAGGCCCCTCATGAAGGGCGAGTGGATGGCAGGATGGCTGAGCTGAGGTCAGAGTGATGGGGGCTGCTGCTGACTGCATTGTGAGCACAGAGTGGGACCAGTTTTACCGGGGACCCACCCAAGTAAAGAACATCCTGTGGGGACTCTCAGGAGACAGAGGAGGGCTGAGCTGGATGACTTGTGCTTACAGTGACCCATGATGTCTGGCCATCCCCAGAGGAAGGACCAGGCCCAAATCTGCACTGGTACTTATGATAGCTACTAGCTGTCTGTGTTGTTAGCTTATATAACGTGAAATTAAGAACTGAGTTTCTCACTGGGCAGTAGTGGCACATGCCTTTAATCCCAGCACTTGGGAGGCAGAGGCAGGTGGATCTCTGTGAGTTTGAAGCCCAGCCTGGTCTACAAGACTTAGTTCCAGGACAGGCTCCAAAGCTACACAGAGAAACCCTGTTTTGAAACAAAACAAAACAAGTTTCTCATTTGCTTTAGTCACATTTCAGGTGTTAGTGTAGTTAATTGTCACACTATTGCATAGGGTACCTATAGAATATTCTGTCCTTGAAAGTTTTTTTTCCCCCTGAGATAGGATCTTACTGTATAGCTCTGGCTGGCTCACTATGTAGACCAGGCTGGCCTTAAAATCAGAGATCTACCTGCCTTTGCTTCCCAAGTGCTATGATTAAAGGTATATGTCAGCATGCTCGATTTGTGGTTTTTGTTTTTTTTTTTTTTTTTTTTTTTTTACGTGTGTGTGTGTAGGGTGTGCCAGTGCTCCTGTGGAGGCCAATGTCGTAGAGTCACTTCTCTCCTACTGGTGTGTGGGTTCCAGGGATTGGGCTCAGGTTGTCAGGCTTGCATAGCTGGTGCTTTACCCACCTTTACCATCTTACAAGCCCAGAAATAGGATATCTTGATTTGAACTGAAGTTTGCAGTTTTACTTTCATGTGAAAGTCCAGACTCCACATGAGACGTAGGCCTGGCATCAAGGACTTGAAACTGAGGCCAGAGGCCTTATCTACTGTCTTCATTTTGTAGTTCTGGGCCTTCTCTGGGCCTCATTTGACTTCTAGAGCACCTTGGCTACTGGGTGAAGGAAGGCTTCAAGTTAACCATGGAAAAAGACAGCAACTGTCAGAGGAAGATGCGGTTGATCTTCAGCCGAGGAAGCAGTGGCCTTAGGTTAGATAGCTTGTTCTAGGTCACGCATGTAAGAGGCAGCGGAACCTAAGTTCCTGACTCCAAAGCCTGTGTCTTTATGTAATACAAAAACCACAGATTAGGACTGGGGATGTGGCTCAATTGGTAGAGTGCTTGCCTCATGTGCACAAGGCCGGAGGTTTGACCCATGGCCCTATAGTAACTGACTGGCCATAGGGGCACAGCCGTAGTCACAGCTTTCAGTAGGCAAAGGCGGGGTGTCCGAAGTTCAGAGTCATTCTCGTCTATGTATTGAGCTTATGACTAGCCTAGACTACATGAGATCCACCTCAGAAATAAAACCAAAGCCAAATGAAAAAGAAAGCAAAAGTAAGCAAAAAGAGAAACATCACCACAGTAAAATGACCATTATTAAATATTTGCTGTGTTCCCTTGTAGATTTTCTTTATTTCTTAATTTACTAATTATTTTATCTATTTATTTAATATACATTGGTGTTTTGCCTGTGTAAGGGTGTTGGGTCCCCTGGAACTGGAGTTGCAGACAGTTGTGAGCTGTTATGTGGTTGCTGGGAATTGAACCCAGGTTTTCTGGAAGTGTTCTTCCAGTCAGTGCTCTTAACCACTGAGCCATCTCCCCAGCCCCTTCTTTTTAAAAAATATTTATTTTTTATGTACATTGGGGTTTTGCCTGTATTTATACTTTTGAAGATGTCAAATTTCCTGGAACTGGAGTTACAGACAGTTGTGAACTGCCATGTGGGTGCTGGGAATTGAACCTTGGTTCTTTGGAAGAACGGCCAACTGCTGAGCCATCTTAATCACTGAAGCCATCTCTCCATCCCCAGATTTTCTCTGTGTTTATAGATCTTTATTTTCTGATACTTTAAAAAAAAGTTCCTGGATGGCTGTGATGATGCACATCTTTAATCCCAGCAGCACTCAGGAGGGAGAAGCAGGCAGATCTATAAGTTTGAAAGAAGGAGAAGGGGAGGTCACGTGAGAGGGTTTGGAGGGAGAAAAGGGATAGGGGAAATGGTATAATTATAATTTTTTTAAAGAAGATGTTTCTTTAGCTTACAAGTTTGGAAGCCAAAGTTCCAAGTTTGAGCAGCCCCATCTATTCACAGTGTGTGTAGAAGAGGCCACACTGTGAAACCAGAAGGATTTATGGGCCAGCGTTGTTCTCTGAGACAGGGTTTCTCTGTGCAGCCCTGACTGTCCTGGAATTCTCTTTGTTGTTCAGGATACCTTGAACTCACCTCTGCACCCCACCTCCACCCAATTGCTGGACATGTGTCACCACTGCCCAGAGGGTTGTTCTTTCTGTAAGGACTTGCTATTGAGGGGACTAACTAGTGTCCACCAGAAATAGCCTTAATCCCTTCTGAGACTAGCATCCCCAGTTGACTGGATCACCTCAGAGCCTCGGCTTTTGGAGTTCTACTACCACTTGCCCTTGCTAAATGAAGGTTAACTTTCCGGAGAAGCCATGGCTCTATGTATGTGTTGTGTGTAGATGGCTATATTATGGGCTTAGATTCCCAGTCCTTCCTAGCACACGGCGATGTAGCTGGCCACACTCATCACCACCGTCTTCAGTGTTTCATCGGCAGTTCTGAACTCCCAAAAGCTCTGAGGGTTCAAAAGAAGTTTTGTTTGGCTCAAGCTAGATTTGGCAGTGAACATTCCTTTTACTGATATGAGTCTATTTATAGACTTTATTTATCCAAGTATTGCTATTTGTAAGTTCTACTGCATCTCAGCTTCTACTGGGATTTTTACCGCAATGGTGTAGGTAATGTCTTATCATTTTAGAGTGCCCCAGATTTTGAGTTCCAATATACACTGGGCTTGGAGGTTTTGAAGCCAGTGTTCCTTGGGTCTGTGTTTAGCAGTACTACTATTCGGGTTAAGAAGAAGCCTTAAAAGACAACATTATTTGTTAAGCAAGGTTTGTGTGGGTAGATTGTTGACTTTTTTTTTTAAAAGGTGTGAATGCAGAGTCAGAATTTAAAAAAAAGAAATAAACATTCCATACTTTTCCACACCCATATCAAGCTGCATGCAGTTGTTAGGACTGACTGACTAGGTAGACTGTCAATGGGAATGACTCCAAGTGTAGGGGTGACAGGTAGTCATCAGGAATGCATTCAGAGATCACCCCTGAGAAATGACCCTAGTGAGGAGAAAACTGAGACTGTTTTATTCAGTATTCATTATCGACTGCCAAGTATGCAGCACTTGTTATGGCTAGCCAAGGGCTGCAGGGAAAAGAATCCCGTGTCCTCTCCTGAAAAGCGTGTGATCCAGCTAAAGAGGTGAGACATCTAAGACTCCTGAGCCGGTTAGGACTCTACTGTGTAAGTCCCTGCACAGATGTAAGCACCATGAGCTGGTTGTGCTGGAATCCCAAAAACTGAAAGGCAGAGGCAGCAGGTTCATTTAGGAAAGGTGAGGCTAGCCTAGGCTGTACAGCAAAGTCCCCGTCGTAGAAGACATAAGGGTGCTGGAGAGGTGGCCAAGTTCAGTTCCTGGCATCCACAGACAGCTCACTACCACCTATAACTCTGGCTCTAGGGGATCGATGCCCTCTTCCGAACCCCTCTGGCGCCTGCACTCATATGTACATATTCTCTCTCTCTCTCTCTCTCTCTCTCTCTCTCTCTCTTTCACACACACACACACACACACACACAATTAAAAATAAAATAAATCTTGGGGCTAGACAGATGGCTCAGTCATTAAGAGAACTGGGTGTTCTTGCGGAAGACCTGGCTTCATTTCCCAGCAACCACATGATGTCTTACAGCCATTACATGCCTTTAATCTCAGCACTTGGGAGGTAGAGGCAGGCAGATCTTTGGGAGTTTAAGGCCAGCCTGGTCTACATTGTGCATGTTATGCTTATAAAGACCCTGCCTCAAAAATAAACAAGCAAAAAAGAAATAATTAAATAATATATGGATAAATAAATAAAAAATAAATCTTTAAAAAATATCCCTCGCTGGGCAGTGGTGGTGCATACCTTTAATCCTAGCACTCGGGAGGCAGAAGCAGGCAGATCTCTGTGAGTTCAAAGCCAGCCTGGTCTACAAGAACTAGTTCCAGGACAGGTTCCAAAGCTACAGAGAAACCCTGTCTCGAAAAACAAACAAACAAAAAAATCCCTCAAAGGGCTGGAGAGATGGCTCAGTGATTAAGAGAACTGGCTGTTCTTCCAGAGGTCATGAGTTTAATTCCCAGTAACCACATGGTGGCTCACAACCATCTGTAATGAGATCTGGTTTGCAGACATACATGCAGGCAGAATATTGTATACATACTAAATACATCTTTTAAAAAAATCCCTCAAAGCTGGACTGTAGAGATTGTAACTAGAGGTTTTTTTCTCCCACCCAACAGTTCCTGAATAACTACTTTGAGGCTTCATATTAATTATACATGTTTGGCCAATGGCTCAGGCTTATTACTAGCTAGCTCATACATTAAAATTAACCCATTTCTATTAATCTGTGTATTGACATGTGATCGTGGCATTCCCTGTCTGCTGGCATGTTCTTCCTTGGGCAACTGGGTGGCATCTTCCAGACTCCACCCTTCTTCACCTGTATCTCTGCTTAGTTTGCTGCCTGACTCTATCCTGCTTGCCATAGACAAAAGCAGCTTTATCAACCAATGAGAAAAACACATATTCACAGCATACAGGATCCCACAACAGGAGATGGCTCAGCAGATAAAGGCACTTGCTGCCATGCCTGACAACCCGAGTTCAATTGCTGAGACCCAAGTGACAGTAGAGAACCAGCTCCCACAAAGTTATCTTCTGACCCCCCTCCCCCCCCACACAGAGAGACTTAACTGATTAAAGAGGGTCGACAAGCTGGCTCAGCAGATAAAGCACTTATTGTGCAAGCCCAGGAACCTGAATTTTAACTCCAGAACCACATATAGGTGGGAGGAAAGAACCGGCTTCACAGAGTTGTCCTGACTTCCTCCCAGTAATAAAGGGGGTGGGGGGAAGATGTACGGAAGGAATGTGTAGAGGAGAAGTAAGCAGAGTTAGAGGGTAGAAGGAGAGGACCAGAAGTGGTGGTTCTGAGTTGGGCTGTGGAGTTGAAGGGAGAGTGTGGCTTACCAGATGCTGATGGAATTGTCAGGATCTCAAAAAGGTAGGGCAAAAAGGTAAAAAGTTTTGGTGTGAGTGGATTGAGGGCTCAGAGAGGTGAGGGTGAGGGTGGAGGTGCGCCTGGAGAGTCAGCCTGGGTATTTATAGAGGATTTTGCATGCTAAATACAGAGATGCTCAGGTTTTATTTCAAAGGTGCCCCTTGTTATTGAGGGACTTCACACATACATGACTAGAGAATGGTGCTTTCTTCTGACTGTTGGTTCAGTGGGTTGATGGTGGTGAATGGAAGCCCAAGCTTTGCAGAAATCAAGGTAAGGCATGGCCAAGGGATAGAGAAGAGGGTTAATGTAAAAATATTTAAGAGAGCCTGATGTGATGTGGCGCATGCCTTTCATCTTAGCACTCCAGAGGCAGAGGCTGGTGGAGCTCTGAATGTAAGGCCATCCTGGTCTATATATGACGTTCTAGGACAGCCAGGATTGCATAGTAAACTGCTATCTCTAAATAAAGAAGTCAATAAGGACAATATTCCTAGACCTGATAACACAAGAAGGAAGGAAAAATCTTGTCACCTCTTGGACAGGGTGACAGGGTTGGAGGACTAAGGCTGGAGAGGGGCAGAGAGGAACTAGGGAAACTGTGGCGGGAGGGAATAGTGGTGCGGTGGAGCAGGAAATGCAGTTGACAACCAGCTTCCATGCCAGGTCCTGGGGAGAAAAGGTTCCGAGAACTGCTCATGGCTGGAAATCCCCCAAACGGTGTTTCATAGTCACCAATGAAGATGGTCTGTCCCACGGAGGGAACAGGCAAGATGGAGCGGTACACGGCAGCTTCCACAGAATACTCCCCTCATCCGTGCGTGGGCTGAGGCCATACCCTCCGTAGATCACGCTAAGAGGCCTTTTCATCACATAGCCATTGTCACAGCTCCTTAGGCTCAGAAGCTCGGGGGCGTCTGCCTCTTACAGAGCTCCAGCTGGCCGGCCATGTTAATGGCCCTATGTTAAAGATAAGAAAGGAAGACCCAAAGGAGGAAGTGACTTGCCATTTACACAGGAAGATGGTGGTGGAGTAGGCCTTCATCTTCAGTTTCACTCTGAGACCATGGTGCAGGCCTGCTGTACCTTCTTACATCTGGTAGTAGACCAGAGGGAGCCAGCCCTTCCTCCCCAGACTTACCTGTTAGTGGGATTGGCATCCAGTGTTGGGTGTAGACTGACCTTGAACTTCTGATCTTTCTGCCTCCACCTGCTAAGTGCTAAATTACAGGTGTGCACCACCGCGCAGTTTTGTGCAGTGCTGGGGTGGGACCCAGAGTACAAGCTCTCAACTGGGCTACATACCAGGCTTGATCATAAATACTGTCTGAGTAAAATGACTTGATATCAAATGATGATAGTAATAATAGGCAAACCTTTTTATTTTTAAGTTTACTTAGGGTGTGTGTGTCTGTGGTGTGTGTGTGTGTGTGTGTCTGTGGTGTGTGTGTGTGTGTGTATACGCGCACATGCATATGGAAGCCAGAGGTCAAGATAGGATATCTTTCTCAATTGCTCACTATCTTATTTTTATTTCTTTATCTTTTTACCTATTTAGGTTTTTTGAGACAGGGTCTCATTATGTAGCTCTGGTTGTTCTGGAACTCACTCTGTAGACCAGGCTGCCTCTGCCTCTCAAGTGCTGGGATTAAAAGTGTGTCACATCCAGCTCTCTGATTTTTAAAATTTTATTATTAGTGTACACGTGCTTGCACACATGTGCATGTGTGTAGATGTCAGGGAATGACTGTGGAGTTGGTTCTCTCCTGTCTTTACTTGGGGAGCAGGGAGAGGGCTCAGATTTACATTTTCCAGCTTCAAGTGTCTTTACCCACGGAACTGTCCCACTGGCCCTCTCTGCCCGTTCTTTGAGATAGGGTCTCTAGGGTCTCTCACTAAACCTGCGGCTCATCAGTCGGGCTAACGGGAGGGTGATGAACTCTGACTCTAGGGATCCACCTGTCTTTGTCTCCCATCCACTCTCCATGCTAGTGCTCGGGTTACAGAAGAGTGTACCACAGTGCCGAACTTGTGTGGGTGCTGGGATTTCAACTCAGGTCCCCGTGCTTGCTTGGCTGCACTTTACTGACTCAGCCATTGCCCCAGTGGCCAAGAGAAAAATCTTTGAGAAGTTAGACGTGGTTCCCAAGTGTTTCTGAAGCCCTTCCAGGACTGAGTATTGACATAGGGACATGGTGGGGGTATAAAATTTTCAGTGAGAGCATAGACCTGTTGAACACCAGGTGACTTGTAGCTTGAGAGAGTTGTCAGCTTCAACAGTGGATGCTGCTGCCTTCCCTGTGATGCAAACCCTGAGTCAGATATCAGGGTAAATGCTGAAAGATCAGAGAAGTAAAGGAGTCAGTCAGCCACTAGAGAGACTTCTTACCTCTACCGAATCCTCAGCCCCAAAGGAATGCGGTCCTGTCTCCATTGGCCTTATGTTTCTTTCTCCACCTCTCAAGAACTGGGATCAAAGGCTTGAGACCCCAGTGCTGGCATCAAAGGTGTGTGCCACCTCTGCTTGGCCCCTGTGGTTAAGTAGTGGCTAGCTCCACCCTCTTATCTTCAGGCAAGCTTTTTCTCTTCTCTTCTCTCCTCTCCTCTCCTCTCCTCTCCTCTCCTCTCCTCTCCTCTCCTCTCCTCTTCTCTCCTCTCCTCTCCTCTTCTCTTCTTTTCTTTCCTTTTTCCCCCAAGACAGGGTTACAGGGTTTCTCTGTAACTTTGAAGTCTGTTCTGAAACTTGTTCTGTAGACCAGGCTAGCCTCAAACTCACAGAGATCCACTGCCTCCCGAATGCTGGGATTAAAGGCATGCGCCACCACCAAACGGCCAGGCACGCTTTCTTTGTTAGACACAAACAAAATGTCACCACAGCAAAGCGAGTTCCAGGACAGCCAGGACTGTTACACAGAGAAACCCTGGCTCAAAAAAGAATTTTTTTTTGTTTTTGTTTGTTTTTTGAAACTGGCCAGGGTGACACAGACTTGCAGTCCCAGTATCTGAGAGTCTAAGGATGTAGGATTACTGAAACTTTAAGGTTAGCCTGGGCTAAATTGCAAGATTCTGTCTCAAAAGACCAAAAAAAAAAAAAAAAAAAAAAAAAGGAAAAAGAAGAGGTATGAAGGGGAGAAGGCTCAGAGGTTAAATGCTTGCTGCTCTTGCAGAGGACAGAGTTTGGTTCTTGGCATCTTTGTTGGGTACACATTGGAGCCAATGCTCCCTTCTGGCTTTTGTGGACACCCACACTCATGTGCACTTAACGTTTGTGTGAGTGTGCATACATGTTTGTGTGTGTGTGTGTTTGTATGTGTCTCTCTCTATATATGTATGCGTGTATGTATGTATGTATTTTGTTCCTGGGGAATTGAACTTAGGGCCTCATATATGCTAGTCAAGGGCCCTACCACCAAGTTATCCTCAGCCCTTTTATCTGTTTCTATTCATTTTATTTTGTTTTATACAGGGGTTCATTCTGTAGCTCAGGTTAACCTTGAAATCAAAACAATCCTCCCTCTTTGTCCTCCAAATGCCACAATTTTGAGTGTATGTCACCACTCATAGCTAGAACTGCTGGATAATTTTTGTTGTTTCTCTCTATTGTGTAGCTTTAGCTGCCCTGGAACTCACAGCTGAGTTTGTTGTTGTTGTTGTTGTTGTTGTGGGTGAAGATGCTTACTTCCAAACCTGAGTTTCGTCCAGAGCCTGCATGGTAGGAGAACCAGCTCCTTCCAGGTGTCCTCTGACCTCCCCAAGCATACTGTGGGACATGTGTGCCACCCCTCCCCCAATAAATAAATATGTATTTTGACAGTAAGGTGCTGTGAACTGAGGACAGTTAGGGGTTTCTAAAGTAGAGATAAAGGGCTATGAGGAGAGTCGGGGGGCTCCCACAGAGAGTCCGAGTGAGCGTCTAACATCTGAGTCCGGGAGGGCTCCCACAGAGAGTCCGAGTGAGCGTCTAACATCTGAGTCCAGGCTTGGATGGCTGAGGAGTGAGCAGTGTGGGTATCAGTTTGTCTGTCTCAGACAGAGAGACCAGCAAGAGGAAAGTCCCCTGGTATGGCAATGAGCTTGACATGTTCCAGGAACAGTGAAGAAGGACACAGGGCAGGGTCACAATATGTGGGGTCCCGAGGCATCAGAGGCCCCAGGGCCTTTTCAAGTCTTGCTTCTGAGGGTGGGTTTTATTTTCAGGGTGATGGGAAGTTATTCGAAAATTTGAAGCAGAGAAATGACCTCATCTAATACACTTGTGTACTTTAAGGTTTGCTGTGACTGTCTGTGGCAGATTAACAATAGGCCTTATGTAAGGAGGTGCACGAAACAGGAAGCTGCTTTTGTGGTCTTGAGGAGCACTCCTGGACTTGGTTTGAAGGCAGAACTCGCTTCACGTGCCAATGAATTGAATGTATGTGTGAGTGTGGGAAAGGGAGAGTTCAGGATAAGGCCTTGGTGTGTTTGCTTGTTTGTTTTAGGTCAGTTCTCTCTAAGCAGCTCAGGCTAGATCCTTGAACAGCAGTGATCTCCCAAGTTCTGGGAATATAGGTAAGTCCCAGGCTGCTAGTTGGAGCCCTAAATTCTTTTGTTTTCTTATTTTATACTGTAGACAAAAGTTTTTTCCTGTAACTAGGCTGCTCTCAAACTTGAGGCAGTTCTTCTGCCCTGGCTTCCTGAGTGCTGGGATTACAGGCGTGTGCCGCTGTGCCCAGTGAGTATGAGGTTTATATTCTGCCCAGCTGGTTGAGTGCTGGTGCCATTTACTGGAATGCAAAAGATGAAGCCAGGATGTGGGTGTAGGAACTGGAGTCAGGTGGAAGGTAGAGAGCAGAAATGCAAATCTGAGAATTTGCTTAGTTTTTGGTTTATTTGAATGCCATGAGGCAAGTTTAATCATGCAATTTTCCATAGTATCCCAGGGTAAACTGGAGTGGTCTGAGGGGGGGCTCCCTGAGGCCCACAGGTCAATGGCATCATGCAGAGCACCTGGGTTCACAGTGCAGTTTATTATTCACAGCTTTTCCTCCAAGGCTTTCAGATGATGTAGATGGAGACTCTTAAGGTGTCTAGAAAATTCACTCTGCTTTTCCTGTCCAATAGTCTCCTTGGTGGGCGGGACATTCTCCCACATCTCTCTTGTTTTTCTTCTTTAACTGTCTTTGAGGCAGGGTCTCTTACATAGCCATAACTCTGACTGTCCTGGAACCCACTCTGTAGACCAGGCTGATCCGGAACTCGGAGATCCACCTGCCTCTGCCTCCCGAGTGCTGGGGTTAAAGGCGTGCACCACCACCTGCTTGGCGACAGGTTCTTTGTTTTTATCACTTGGGAGGCAGAGGCAAGTGGATCTTTATGAGTTCGAGGCCATTTGGAAGTCAGAGAATGGTTAGGGGGAGTTAGTTCCCTTCTTTCACCACATGGGTCCTGGGGATTAAACTCAGATTGTCAGACTTGGTGTCAAGCGCCTTTACCTACTGAGTTTTCTCACTGGATGATGTATCTCCATTTTCCTTAGTGCACTCTTAGCAAAGTTGATATTCCCCCATGCTCAACTTGTCTGCCATTTTCTCTAAGTGGTCAATGGAGCCTCCTTGTGTTCATTTGCGTTTATGTAGCAAGAGACCCGTGTGGAGGTGCTAGGGAGAAGGCCTAGAGGTTAAGAGCACTGGCTGCTCTTGCAGAGTGCCCGGGTTCGGTTTCAGCACCCATGGTGGCTCACAGTCATCTGTAGCTCTAGTTCCAGGAGGTTCTATGCTATCTTCTAACCTCCTTGAGCATCAGGCACACAGGTGGTGCACATACACACATGTAGGCAAGACATTCACATGCATAAGATGAAAAAAATCTGAGTGAGAGAGAGCAAGCAATGTGCGTAGTTTTTTAAATCCTGAAACTAGGGCTGGGGATATGTCTCCGTAGGAAAAAGTGTGTAGAATCTCCAGCACTTACATTGAAAATAAAGGAAAAATGAAACCCTGAGGCCAAATGAGGTTTGAGTCTGAGGAATAGAACAGCTAGGGAAGAGGTGCCTTGCTTAGGATCTTGCTAGGGCGAGGGTAGAAAAGGGAAGTACCCTCAAGGACTAGTTCCCAAAGAAAACAGTGATATCCATCGGGGGCAAACATGGACAGAGCTGCAGACTGAGTGGACTGCTGGGTCTAGCCGCATGCTTATCACTTGCCGTAAGCAGCAGGTAATGGGAGTGCTGAGACAAGGCTGGGCTACAGAGGTCGAGAAGACAGGAGAAGATGGCTCTTAGGAGCCCTCCCTTTTCTCCTTAGCCGAGGCCCCTGTAGCAGGAGGGAACAGTGTGTGTGTCAAGGGTATAGGTTATCAACATGACTCATCACAGGTGAACCTTGACCACTTGGCTGAGGAAGTGCCTGGCACATTTCTGCCCCACAAAGCTTTGCTTTTCCTCCTTTGCTTAGGACAGTCCTAAGGAGCATGAATGCAGTTAGCTTCCTCTCTGAAGGAAGCCACCATGTGAACTTCTTAGGATTCTGGGGAGAGTTTATGTCTTCTTGCTTGTTTTATCATCCCGGTGATTATTTATTGTTATTTACATATTTTTAGTGCTTCCCTACTTTCTAGTGCTATTCGGTTTCAGGCCCACTTTGTGTATTTCCTTTCTCAGTCCCCAAGTAACCATATTTCTCAGGGGCCCAGTGTTGGAAAATAGTATTAGAAACTAAGGGCTCACATCAAGTGTGCTTATTACTCTTAGTATGTTCTTCTCAGATTGTTGATGGAGGCTGCTAGTTAGTTCCTGGCTGCTTAGCCCCGAAATAATCACACAGAAACTATATTATTTAAATCACTGCTTGGCCCATTAGCTCTAACTTCTTCTTATGTCTTATTTTACCTTATTATATCTTATTATATTATCTTATTATATCTTAATTTAACCCATTTCTATTAGTCTGTGTATTGCCACGTGGCTGTGGCTTACTGGCTAAAGTTCTGTCTGGCTCTGGTGGGACTATTTGGCTTCTCTCTGACTCCGCCTGTCTTTCTCCCAGCATTCAGCTTAGTTTCCCTGCCTAAGTTTTGCCCTGCTATAGGTCCAAAGCAGTTTCTTTATTCATTAATGGTAATCACAGGATATAGAGGAAAATCTCACATCATTAGATGACAGCAAAAGAATTGTGTTTGTGGAGGAGGTGGCAGGTTTTTTTCCCCCTTTTTCTTTGAGAAAGGATCTCATGTGTCCTAGACTCAAATTCACTGTGTAGTTGAAGGTGATTTTGAACTTCTGACTTCCAGGCTCCACCTAGGATTGCTATAAATTCTGGAACTTGTTCTATACACCAAACTGGCCTTGAATTTACAGAGATCCTCCTGTATACCCTCTTAAATGCTGGGGTTGAGGGTGTGTACCACTGCTGTATGGCAAGATTTATTTATTGGATAAATTTTTTTATGAGTATGTATGTCTGGCCTATATGTATGTATGTGCACCACATGCATGTCTGGTGTCTGCAGAGATAAGAAAAGGGTGTTGGATCCCTGGGATTGGAGTTACAGGGGACTGTGAGCTGCCACGTGCATGCCTAGAATCAAACCTGAGTCTTCTGCAAGAACAAGAAGTACTCTTATCCACTTAGCCAGCTCTCCAGCCCCCTGCCTTTTTCTTGGTGTCTTTATAATCCATAGTGCCTTCCTTGTTTGTTTGGGTCAAGGTTTCACATTGTAGCCCAGGCTGGCCTGGAACTTGTGGTAATCCTGTCTTAGCCTACCAAGGGCTAAGATTACTATATGTATCATTATTCCTGTCTTGCATTCCTTTTGTGTGTATATGTATAGTTCATGCATGTCTTAGAGTTTCATTGCTATGAAGAGATGCCATGACCATAACAACTCTTAGAAAGGAAAATATTTAATTGATGCTATATACAGTTTCAGAAGTTTAGTGCATTATCATCATGGTGGGAAGCATGGCAGTGTGCAGGCAGATGTGCTAGAGAGGCAACTGAGAGTTCTATGTCTGTATTGGTAGGGAGTAGAAAGAGAAAATGAACCACTGGGCCTTGCTTGAGCTTCTGAAACCTCAAAGTCCACCTACAGTGACACACTTCCACTAAACAAGGCCACACCTATTCTAACAAGGCCACACCTCCTAATCCCTGCCAGGTAGTGCCACTCCATAAATGACCAAGCACCCAAATATATGAGCCTGTGTATGGGGGCCATTCTTATTTAAGCCACCACATGTTGACTGTGCAGGTGTGCATGCTGAGCCAGGTGAACATAGAGAATGGAATGAGATGGTAAGTGTCTTCTGCTGTCACTGTCTGCCTCTTTGCCTTGAGACAGGGTCTCACTGAACCAGAAAAAAACATTTCAGCTAGACTGGCTGGCCATTACGTTCTTAGAATCCGTCCACTTGTCTTCCCCTTACAGTGCTGGAGTCACAGGCACGTGTTGGACTTTTTAAATGGGTTCTAGGGGTTTGGGCTAAGGTTTTTCATGCTTGTAGAGCAAGTGTTGTGTAGCTGGTCTTTCTTTGAACCGCTAGAACCCAAATAATGACATGGAGACTTTTCATTAGTTATAAAAGCCTGGCCTTAGCTTAGACTTGTTCCCAACTAGCTCTTAAAACTTAAATTAACCCATTTATATTAATCTATGTTCTGCCACGTGGCTTGTTACCTCTCCTTCATATTGTATATTTGACTTCCTCTGAGTCTCACTGGTGAATCCCTGCCTCTCTGATTCTTCCCTCTAGTTCCTCTCTCTTCCTGGAAGTCCTATCTATCCTCTCCTACCCAGCTATTGGCCATTCAGCTCTTTATTAAACCAACCAGAAGGTGCCTTGGCAGAGACATCTTCACAGCATACAAAAAGATTATCCTGGGCTGGAGAGATGGCTTAGAGGTTAAGAGAACTGACTGCTGTTCCAGAGGTCCTGAGTTCAATTCCCAGCAACCACATGAAGGCTCACACCCATTATAATGAGATCTGAGATCTGGTGCCCAAAACACCATATACATAATAAATAAATTAAAAAAAAGATTATCCCACAATGGTGTTGTTACCCACTGAGTCACCTTCCCAGTTCCTCCACCTTGTTTTTGGTTTATTTGCTTGTTTGTTTGAGATAAGATCTCACTATATATATATATATATATATATATATATATATGTATATGTATATGTGTGTATATATATATATATATATATTTGTCAGACCTGGAACTCTCTAAATAGACTAGACTGGCCTTGAACTCACAGAGATCCACCTGCCTCTGCCTCCTGAATGCTGGGATTAAAGTTGTGCACCACTATACCCAGCCAATTTTCTTTCTTTTTAAAGATTTGTCTTTAGTATTTCTAATTATGCATATTTGTGTGTGTTGAGGTTGGGGTAGTTGTTACGAATATGTGCAGATGAATAAGTGCCCTTGCCCTCTGAGACCAGAGACGGAATTCCCAGAGTGGGAGTTACAGTTACAGCTGGGATTTTGAGCCACCTATATGGGTGCTGGGAACCCAAGTCTGGCCCTATGGTAGAGCAGTATGTACTTTTAACTGCTGAGCCATCTCTTCAACCCCTTTTTTTCCTCTTCTCTTCTTTTCTTTTCTTTTCTTTTCTTTTCTTTTCTTTTCTTTCCTTTCCTTTCCTTTCCTTTCCTTTCCTTTCCTTTCTTTTCCTTTCCTTTCTTTTTCTTTTTGGTTTGGTTGGTTGTTGTTTTTGTTTTGTTTTGTTTTTTGAGACAGGATTTCTCTGGGTAGCCCAGGCTGTCCTGGAACTCACTTTGTAGACCAGGCTGAACTCAAGCTCAGACATCTACCTATCTCTGTCTCTTGAGTGCTGGGATTAAAGGTATGTGCCAACAACACCTGGCTAATTTTTCTTTCTACATTTATCTTGCTTTTAACAAATCTCTTTCAAACTGGGCAGTGGTGGCACATACCATCTGAGGGCCAGCGTGGGCTTTGCAGAGTTTCCAAGCAGGATGCAGACTGCTAGTGGTTCCTTGGCAACCGTCTAGAAGCTGTGGTCTGTGTGTATACTTTATAATATCACACTAGTATACTCTAATTTCTTCTCCTCAGGTGGCTCTAACTTGGACAGCTCAAGGACCAATGGGAGAGGCCTGCTTATGGACCAAAGCTCTGGGGCCAGGAGTTCAGATAAGCCAGAAAATTCCCCCACAAGGTAACGCAACCCTCACTTCGTTTGTATCTCTTATGAGTGAGACTGTATTCATCAGAGAATCACCCAGCTGTGTATAACGTAAGTGTTCCAAGTAACTGAAGCCTAAGAAATGTTCCTAATGTGTGTGACACTGCTCTCTTAGTGTGTATGCTAAGTTGCGTCCACTTGCAGGAACTGTGTTTACATCAGAGTTCTGTACTTTACTGTTTTAGAGCTGAGGAGATTCAGGTGACGAAGTTTAAGTGGGTGGAGAGATGGCTCAGTAGTTAAGAGCACTGGCTGCTTTTACGGAGAACTCAGTTTTGATTGTCAGCAATCACATGGCTCCAGACGCTTGATGCTCTCTTCTGGGAATTGTACTCAAGTGTACATATCCTTAGGGAGATACACACACGTAAAAATAGTAAAATAGATCTTTAAAAAAAAAGGAGAGAGATGCCGAGCAGTGGTGGCACATACCTTTTATCCCAGTACTTAGGAGACAGAAGCAGGAGTATCTCTGTGAGTTTGAGGCCAGCCTGGTCTACAGAGTGAGTTCCAGGACAGCCACAGCAACACAGAGAAATCCTGTCTCGAAAAACCATTAAAAAAAGAAAGAAAGAAAAGAGACTACATAGGTAGGTAGAGGGGATGACTCAGTAGACAAAGCATTGTCTCACTAATCTGAGTTCAGATTCCCAGAACCCATGTTAATCTTTTTTTAATAAGGCACTCAAATTTGAACTTGTAAGCACTCTAACACTCCTGCAGAGATTTAGAAAATGGTGTGGAGAGATATTTTGGCAGTGTAGAGCACTTACTGTGCTATTGTGAGAACCAGAGTCCAGATCAGAGTCCAGATCTCAAGACCTGAGTAACCAACCAGCTGTTCAGTGAACACGCTTATTTTTTTTTTTTTGTGACAGGGGTTCTCTGTAGCTTTGGTGCCTGTCCTGAAGCTAGCTCTTGTAGACCAGGGTGGCCTCGAACTCACAGCAGTGAAAACATTTGTATTCCAGGTCCCAGGACAGGAGGATGGGGCACTGAAACAGGAGGATCACTGGGACTTGCTGCCTTCCACCCCAGCTTAGCAAACAGGAGCCCTAGGTTCAGGAAGAAAGCTATTCCAGCCTGCCTGAGGACCTAGAAAGTGATGGAGAGGAGAGACAGTGCCCTCTTTCTGGCCAGTGTGTGCACACAAACAGATAATTTAAAAAAATTTAAACCTGGCAAAGGTGGCTCACTCCTTCAATCCGGGGGAGGCAGAGGCAGGTGGAGCTTTGTGAATTCAAGGCCAGTCTGGTCTACACAGTGATTTACAGCCCATTCCTCCATACAGCAAAATTCTATTTTAAAAAACAAGGAAAAATATAGGAAACTGAAAATATTTTATTTTCCCCCTCACATTCTTTTTACACTTTCCTAACTTGGAAAACACTTATTTTTTTCTTTACCTCTCTCCCATCATGTACATTGTATTTAGTGTGTTTTCTAAGTGCCTTCCCACTGATGGTAGAATCATATGGTCAAGATAAAATACATTTTAGTCAGTATTTTAGTTATACCTTAAACAACAATGGGAAACCCCCAAATTTGAATGTATTCAGAAATCCACCATTCTAAAAACATTTTGGTATCTGTGTTATATATTCTTAAAAAATTTTTTGAGACACGGTTTCTCTATGTATCCCTGACTGTCATAGAACTCGCTCTGTAGACCAGACTGGCCTTGAACTCACAGGGATTTGCCTGCCTCTGCCTCCCAGTGCTGGGATTAAAAGTGTGCACATCCATGCCCCACTTTAAGACTTTTTAAAAAGGATTTATTTTATGTGAATGAGTGTTTGGTCTGTGTGCCACACATGTATCTGATGCCCTCAGGTTAGAAGACAGCACCAATATCTAGAACTGGAGTTACAGACAGTTGTGAGCCACCAGCTGAACTTGGTTTCTCTACAAGAGCAGCAGGTGCTCTTAACCACTGAGCTATCTCCCCAGTCATACCCCTGTCCTTATTTTTTTTGAGACAGGTTCTCTATGTAGCCCTGGATATCCTAGAATATCTTAGATGGCCTTGAACTCAGAGGTCTGCCTGCCTCTGGCTTTCCAGTGTTGAGATTAACATGTACCAACCACCATGCTGTATACATAACTGTAGCTGATATATAAGTAATGGTGGTGCTATAAATACTCATGTGTTGTCTTAGTCAGTGTTCAGTTGTGAAGAGACACCATGACCACAGCATCTTTTAGTGAAGAAAGCATTTAATTGGGGCTTACTTACAGTTTCAGAGTTTTAGTCTACTATCATCATGGTGGGGAGCATGATGGCATGCAGGCTGGTGCTGGAGCAGTAGCTGAGAGTTAGTTACATCCTGATCCATAGGCAGCAGGAAGAGAGCTTGGGCCTGGCATGGGCTTTTGAAACCTCAAAGCCCACCTCCAGTGTTACACTCCTCTGACAAGGCCACAACCACTCCAACAAAGCCACACCTCCTAATCCTTCTAATCTTTCACATAGTGCCATTCCCTGGTAAGTAATTAAGCATTCAAATATATGAGCCTGTGGGGACTGTTCTTATTCAAACTGCCACACTTGTCATTTAGTCAGTGCTGGGAATGGCTTCAAGAGCCTTATATACTTTAGCTCATTAAGACATCTTCAACGAGTTTCTTTGGTATAACATAGGACCCTGGAAAATGAATATGTCTTGTTTTTCTTATGTTAGCTCTTGAATAATATATATATATATATATATATATATATATATATATATATATATATCCTGACTATAAATACTATATAATAGTGCAGTCTAAATTTCCATTGCCTTTTTTTTAAGTGATGGTCTTATTTATACTTTTTTTTTTTAAGATTTATTTATTTATTGTGTATACAGTATTCTGCCTGCATGTGGCCTTGCAGTCCAGAAGAGGGCACCAGATCTTATTACATGTGATTGTGAGCCACCCTGTGGTTGCTGGGAATTGAACTCAGAACCTCTGGAAGAGCAGTCTGTGCTCTTTAACTGCTGAGCCATCTCTCCACCCTTTCCATTGCCTTTTTATTTCAGCTTATTCCAAGGGGTGCAGAGGACCTTACATTCTTGCTCTCTGAGGCACAAAGGTGCAGAAAGAATGCTGTCACATCTGAGTGCCAGTCCCTCCAACAGGAATTCTGCTTTGGTAGTGCTAGGGCTTGAACTCAGGACCTTGTGCATACAGGTTGAGTGCTCTGCCTACTGAGCTTTGTCCTAGTCTTCCTTCTTTTTTCATTTAAGATTACTTTGTGACCTAGGATTCTATGAATATATTATCAGAAAAAAATCTCTAGACCAATATACTGTGTAATTGACATATCAGTTTACTTAATCTCCCACTTGTTATTAGCAATAAGTTTAACTTGAACTCCTTTATTCTTCTGTGATTCAGGCACTAGTGTGTGGGAGCATCTCGCTTTATATTTCTTTTCCATGCCAGACTCAAAATGTGATTAAAATGCTTTTATTTTTCCAGACAGAATAAATCTAAGTCTGAAATTACTGACATGGTTCGCTCCTCCACAATCACTGTATCAGACAAGGCTCACATTTTATCCATGCAGAAGTTTGGACTGCGAGACACAATCGTGAAATCACATCTCGTGCAGAAGGAAGAGGATTATACCTACATCCAGAATTTCAGGTAGCTAACTAGGTTCTCACAGTTTTCTTTTCAAATGGGTGTCAGTGTATAGTCCTGACTGGCCTGGGACTTGTTGTATAGACCAGGCTGGCTTCAAACTCACAGAGATTCCCCCTGCCTCTGCTTATGGAATGTTGAAGTTTTAAGATGTACATCAATGGTTTTTCAAGGCAAAATGATCATTCTTCTCTGTGGAATTTAAGCATCTGCCTCACAAACCTTAGATTTGGAAGGAAATTATTCTGTTTGATGTTTTTCCTTTTCAAAAAGTATCATTGCATTCCCTTTCTTGGGGGGTATAGGATAGGGTATGTCTCCCTGTGTTATCCAGCTTGTTTTAGAACTTAGAGTCAAGTCATCCTCCTGTCTCAGCTGTACAAATGCAGGGTTAGAGATACATGCTACTGTGCCCATTCTGGTTGCTCTTCGTGGGCAGCTGTCTGAACATGCTATGTCTCCTCTGAGCAGGCTCTGTGGTTGATGGGTGGAAGTGAGTGGCACAGCTCGCCGGTGGCTGCAGAGATATTTACAGGGATAAATGAGTCCAGAACAAAGAGCGGTACCCGAGTCTCGAGTACCTGCCTGAGGCTTTCTATTCCCGTGGTCACTCCAGGCCTTTGAAGAAAGCCATTAAAATGAAACTTGATGACGTTCAGTAATCCTGTTAGCTGGGCTCTCTGAACATTAAATGAGTGAAGCTTTTAGAGTTCTGCTGGAGCTTTAAAAATCATAGCACTGGGACCATTGTTTCTAGGTATACGGTGACGAAATGACCTCTGGCCGCTCCTGCCACTTTCTTGTCATCTTACCATCTTTTTCCTTTCAGTGGCTCCCACAGAGCCAAGCCATTTTGTGGCTTATGAGTCCACAATGGCTATTTAAGGAAAGGAGGATGTTCAGAGCAGGCTGGACTGCACACTTATTTGTTTGTGTGTTTGAGATAGTGTCTCACCATGTAGCCATGGCTGCCGTAAACTCAGTATGCAGCTCAGGCTGGTCTTGAACTCACAGCCGTCCTCCTTCCTTGCTGTCTCATGTGCTGGGGTTACGAGCATGTGCCGCCACACCTGGCTCAGAGAAGACCTGTACTGTTTTCAGTTATCACAGAGGCAGACTGTTAGTCACCCATTGGTGCCATAATTATTGGAGATTAAATAGGACATTTCTTCATGTGTTTTCTTTTTTTCTCAAATACTTTTTTTATGTTTGTTTTTTGAGGCAAGGTTTCTCTGTGTAGCCTTGGCTGTCCTCTAGCTCTGTACACCAGGCTGCCCTGAAACTCACAGAGATCTGCCTTCATCTGCCTCGCAAGTGCTGTGACTAAAGGCATGTGCCACCACTGCCAGGCCATCTCTTATGTCTTAAGATTATGTCTTAAGATTCACAGAGACTGAACCCCAGACTTACCGTTTCTAGGTCACTGATTGAGTCTCTTTGGTGACAGGTTTTTTGTGGGTACATATAATGTGAATGGACAGTCCCCCAAAGAATGCCTCCGGCCCTGGCTGAGCCACAGCGCCCAGGCCCCAGATGTGTACTGTGTTGGGTGAGTGCTCTCCTTCTGTTGTTCCTAGTTCTTTAGAGAGGCACGCTGAAGGAGTGGGGACGTGAACTGAACTGAGTCTTCATAGCAGGTGAAGGGATGGAAATATGAGCTCAGCTCAGTGACAGCTGCTTCTCAGTTTGCTCTTCCTGATAAACAGAGGTTTGGCCGTGTACTGTGCTTGGTATTTAAATGCTAATATTAATTTAGTGTAACCTTCTGTTAAAAATTGGTGTGTCATTGTCTTGACATTCAACACATTTTTGGTCACAAAGCAAAAAATAGTTTTGCCAGGAAAGGAAGGTTCCCTGAAGTCTCATCAGTTAGTCAGTTTTGTGTGTGTGTGTGTGCATTTGTATGAGAGCCAGAGGACAATCTGTTATTCCTTGGCACATGTGCTCGTGTGTGTGTGTGTGTGTGTGTGTGTGTGTGTACACATAAATGACAGACAGATAGACAGGGGTTCTCTCTAGTCTGGGGCGTTAGGGCTAGATTGACTGACTAGCAAGCCCCACAAATCTGCCTGCCCATTTCTGCCTCTCAGCCCTGGGTGTGGATCACCATGCTTGGCCTTCATTTTGTTTGTTTGTTTTTCTTTTTGAGGCAGTAGCTTTGGATGTCCTGGACGTTTTTAAGTAGGTCAGGTTGGCCTTGAATTCACAGAGATCTGTACCCCACTGCCTTTGGAGTATTGATAGTAATGCATGAGCTACCATACCTGACCCTATGTTTCGCTTTTTTTTTTTTTTTAAAAAAAAAAAAAAAGAAAACCAACATGGATTCTGGGGATCAAACTCAGGCCCTGTGCTTGTAGAGCAAACACTTTACTGACCGAGTCATCTTCCCAGCCCCTTGTTTTATATAGTTTTAAGAAAGGGTTTACTATGTAGCGCTGACTGGTTCAGAGCTTGCTGTGTGGACCAGGCTTTCCTCTGACTTGTATCAGCTCTCCTGCCTTTGCTGTTCAAGTGCTGGCTTTATAGGTGTGCACCATCATGCTTGGGTTGGTTTGCAGTGCAGTGGGTTGAACACAAGGCACTAAAAGGTGTGAGGCAAGTGCTCTCCTACTGAGCCCCACACTCAGCTCAAGCGTTAATTTCCTCACTATTCTCTCATCACAGTCCGGGGTACAGCTAGAGGAAGGGGCAGCTAGAGAAGCCCTAAAGATCTAATAGAAAGAGCTAGAGCTTGGGATTTCTATAGATCAAACAAAACAAAAAAAAATAGATCTTAATTTGAACTCCAATTTGCTATTTAATCCTTATTAACCTAATGATTCTGGATGTAAAACTGGGGAGTGGGTGCTTCCAACTATTTCAGTAGCTAGGTCATAGGGAGAAAATGAGCTCATGTTCGGAGAAGCATCTGGGAAGGCCCACAACATTCAGTTCTCTGGTTCTGTTTGTTTTTAGCCCTTCTGGAGGGTCCCACAGTTCAGCTAGAAAGCTGGGACCCGAGCACCCGAGCAGACTTGGGGTGTATTCCCTGGTTCACTGTTGCCTCCCTACATAGGTTCCAGGAGCTAGATCTGAGTAAAGAAGCCTTCTTCTTTCATGATACCCCAAAGGAGGAAGAGTGGTTTAAGGCCGTGTCAGAGAGCCTTCACCCAGGTGCCAAGTACGCAAAGGTAAGGGACAGCTGGGGACTTCCTCACTTTCTGTATCCTCAGAAAAGCCTGAGGTAAACGCTCAGCTTTTTGGTGACCGTTCAGTGGGAACCGTTCCTAGTCAGCCTCATTTCCCCAGAGGGCCTGGCTGAGTAGAAAGACACAGGGCCCTGGCACTTGTAAGTAGTTTAGGGGATCCTGTAGCTTGCTCAGCACCTTGTCTCCTGGCCTGGAGGAGGCGGTGTGCTAGTGTTTGAGCCACCACATTTCCCTCGGGATATTCTGGTTTCCAGCTTTCTGTCTGCGGCTCCATCACCTGAGAACTGGGCTCTGTGTTCCAGGTGAAGCTCATTCGACTGGTTGGGATCATGTTGCTGTTGTACGTCAGACAGGAACACGCAGCGTATATCTCAGAAGTGGAAGCTGAGACCGTGGGCACAGGAATCATGGGGAGAATGGTGAGTTGTAGCACGCAATTCATTGTTCTTAATAATAAAAGTCCAGAGTTAGCCACTGGGGCGAAAGCTGAAGGACCCGAGAAGCAGAGTGGCAGCCACTAGAGTTTTTACCTCTACCAATGCTCAGACCGAAGAGGCGATCCTGTCCTCAGACTGCACTGCCTCCTGTGTCCTCTCGTCTTATATTCTTCTCTCTGCTTAGCCATATCACTCCTGTCTCCACCTCTAGAGTGCTAGGGTTAAAGGCATGCAATCCCAAATGCCGAGTCACCTTTGTGTGAACTGTTTCTCTTTTAAACTGGATCAATTTAGGTAGCCCAGTGTGTCCTTGAACTAACAGAGATCCGCTTGCCTCTTATTTGCCTCTGTCTCCCTAGTCCTGGGATTAAAGGTGCGTGCCACCACTGCTTGACCTGTAGTGGCTTAGCTCTACACTCTGATCTTCAGGCAAGCTTTATTTGTTAAAATACAAACAAAATATCACCACAGTGAGTCCTTGGTATGTATATTTTTCATATTGAGGACCTTGACTCCTAATGTTTTGACTCAGCCTCTCAGGATGAGGAACAATACAAACCCACCTGAGATGCTGCTGTTGCAGAACGAGCTGTACACATAAACAGGACTGGGCTGAGCAGACAACTTAGAAATCCAGCTGATGCATTTCTCTATCCTGGTAGTTACTCAGTGCGGAGCCTCTGGTTGATCCGCCTATAGTGTAGTATGGTACAGAAACTGTTTTGGCCACCTAGGAAAACAGGGTCCTGTTCTTCTTGAGGCTCCTAGAGTCCTGCCCTAAGATCCCTCTGCAGAAGCTGAACTGGACATTTGGCTGGCTCACCAGTGATACAGAGAAAAGAATAGAAGGTTGAGGGAGACAGATTCAGGCCTGAGCTTTCTGTAATGTCTAGTCATTTTGCTTGGGGAATTTGTATTCTTATCTGTGAGATATAGATAGTAACCCCATAAAGCCATTATGAAAACAAAGACGAAATATGTGAAAGTCAGGAGGTTTAAATGACCGAGGAGGGGTCTTTCTTCTAGGGTAACAAAGGAGGAGTGGCAATCCGGTTCCAGCTGCACAACACGAGCATCTGCGTTGTAAATTCCCACTTGGCAGCCCACATAGAAGAGTACGAGAGGAGGAACCAAGACTACAAAGATATTTGTTCTCGAATGCAGTTCTCTCAAGTGGACCCAAGCCTCCCCCCTCTTACCATTAGCAAGCACGAGTGAGTTCAAGTTTTTTCCCTCTTCAATTGCCTTGTGACTGCTAGGCTCTGGGTTCTCCACCATGCTAGAGGTGAATGCTAGAGACGGGGTATCTGCCAACTCTTATTTATCTCTTGGAAATTCTTGGCTTTCTAACTTACCATCTGGAAGACCCTTAAAAGCATTGTCAAGCATTCCCTGTCCCTGGAGGGACATGGGGTTTACTTGTCTAGAAATCTGCCTTGATTGAGGCCTGGGAGCAAAGCAGTCAGAGAGCTTGCATCTTGCACACAGCTTGGAGTACTGCTTGAAGTTTCCACGTCTGTTCTTCCAGAGCAGGTGCAGTTGAGAGTCAGGCCTGTGCTTGTTTGCCTGCACTTGCTCATTCCTTCTTGATACTACTTGTTAGAACCATACTTGCAACTGCACAGAGCATATTGTGCCAGTTTTTGTTCATTCTCTGTATTTCATTAATCTCCAAAACTTGCTATTTTGTCTGATTTCAAAGCTTTGGAATTTCAGACTTTGCTGTCACAATTGAAATTTATGGATCTTATTTATAAAGAAGAGGAAGCCACTGGGGTCCTGTCCAAATCTGTGGAACTGTCTCTGGCTGATTGGAGGGCTGTTCTTCTCCAGGGTCCCTCGTAGGGAGCATGTCTCCTTCTTTGTGAGGCTGCAGCTGGCATGGCTTTTTGTCTGCTTTTAGCCTGAGGATGCATTTGTTGGGGGAGGGGGCACACTGCTAGGCAGATTATATAGTGACATGGTTGTTGGCTTCAGGTAGAGCAGTACTTGACGTCATGGCATGTCTGAGACCATCAGGGAGCAGCAGCAGGTGTAATGAACCATGTGACACAGCTCTTCCCAGGAGTGCAGAGTAAGCCAGTGATGTGGTGGGCAATCCTGGCCTTGCTATTAAATGTGAGCTTTGCTTCAGGCAATTCTCCCTTGGAAAATGCCAAGAGTGTGTTTGTGGGCTAGAATGTAACAGGGGTGCCTAAGTGACTGTCGGGATTTATACTTCTCAATCTGTTTTTAAACCACTTCTTGCTATTCAGTAAACAACTACCTTGCTTTTAGATTTTTTGTTTTGTTTTGTTTGTTTGTTTGAGTATTTTGTCCGCTATATAACCAAGCTAGTTTTTGACTGGCTCTACTCCTGTATCAGCCTCCTGAGTGCTAGGATTACAGGCATGTGTCATACACCAGCAAACAGGCATTGCTTTTAGAGCTTATGAGTCTGTCTTTTTAATTGTTCCTGAATAAAACAGTCAAGAACTTCAGGCCATTTATGATGAGCATGGGCCAAGACAATAGAATCAGCAGTGTCTTAACCATGTTAGACATGGGCGGGAAGGAAAATTCTGCCACAGCTAAGTTTTTATCCCGCCCTGGGTCTTGTTCTGGATAGTGAGGGGTAAGCCCCTCCTAAACCCTGTCACCTTTGTGCTCTGTCCTCACAGTGTGATCTTGTGGCTGGGGGATCTCAACTACAGAATAGAAGAGCTGGATGTGGAAAAGGTGAAAGCGCTCATCGAAGAGAAGGCCTTTCAAACCCTGTATGCATATGACCAGGTACAGATGTGCACTGTGTCTTCCTGGGGCAGCTGCTCCTCCACTGTGAGAGCACCGAGCCCAGTTTCTCCTTCCCTAGCCTGGAAGCTTCCCTAAGGGCCCAAGGTCCTCTGCTGCCTGCCTTCCATCTGCATTCCTTTCTCTTGGCTTTGTCCCGGAATCACTTTGTGTCTCTTAGAGTAAGAACACGCTTTCTCATACACTCAAGAGACCAGGAATTGGGGTCAAAAGGGCCTTATGTTATTGGTTTGGTTTCTTTCTTCAGTAGAGAAACTAGTTGGTATATGTCTGGTGGTTTACTAATTCTCTTTAGAATGAGTTCGCTGCCCCTGCCTCCTCCTTGTCACCAGTTTTCTCCAGTGGGAGCGAACTCGCTCAGCTCTTCTCTGCTTCCCACCCTCACTCGTTGTTGTAGCATGCCTATCAGAGAGCAGCAACCACTTCACAGGGTGAGGGAAGCCTGTGTCTGGCCTTCTTTGTTGCTCTCCTCAGTAGACTTGACACCTCTTAGGTGCTGTCCAGGATGCTGGAGCCCTCCTTCTTTTCCACCTGAGCTCTTCTCCCCTTGACAACCTTGGCATCATTAGGTCTGAATCCTTCAATTGTTCTCTTTCCCTGCACAGAATAGTTGAAGGAGAAGAGTCTTATCTTAGCTGTCTCTCGTCATGGAATCGTTTCTTTATTGACTTGTGGAATAGGAATAGTTTTCTCATGGGTCCTTTCCTTTCGAGGTAGGGTTTGGGATGTAGATTAATTTCATGGTTTTCACCAGTCCCAGTCTTGACCTTTCATTCTGAGGGCTTTTCTCCCCCGTTCTTTTGCATAGCTGAAAATTCAGGTGGCTGCTAAGACCGTCTTTGAAGGTTTCACAGAGGGCGAGCTCACCTTCCAGCCTACTTACAAGTATGATACTGGCTCTGACGACTGGGATACCAGGTGAGTCAGAGGTCACTTCTGGGGGCTAAGGAGATAGAGACCCAGGAATTCTGGAAAGCACTGGCCCTTGTGGACCTGAAGAGGAAAAGGTCCTTGTGACTACATGTTTTCCACTGTGGCCAAGCATTTCCTCTCGGTATCTGCTCTCTAAGCTCACTGTCTGTCCACATTATTTCTTCTGACTTCAGCATCATTCCACCATGAGTCTTGATACTGATTGGCTTTTCTTTCCTTTTTTCCCTGCCTCTTTTGTTTTTTTTTTTGTTTTGTTTTTGTTTTTGTTTTTTACTTTTTTATTTTTGAGACAGGGTTTCTCTGAGTAGCCTGGGCTGTCTGTTGACCAGACTGGCCTCAAACTCACAGAGATTCACCTGCCTCTACCTCCCGAGTGCTGGGATCAAAGACGTGGACCACCACTGCCCAGCTTTTTTTTTCCTTTTAAAAAGGTGTATTTATTTTTATTTTACATGTATGAGTGTTTTTGTCTGTATATATGTATGTACGCTGCATGCTGACCTGGTGCCTGCAGAAGCCAGAAGAGGGGGCCAGATACCATGGAACTGGAGTTATAACTCCAGCTGGTTGTAAGCCACGATGGGGTCTTCTGCAAGAGCAGCAAGTGCTCTTAGCTGCTTAGTCATCCCTGCGCCCACCAATTGACTTTGAGCTTTGTTTAAGGTAATGTGATGATTCTAACCAAAGCGCTTGCTTGGTCTTAACATACTAGTTAATATTTCTTAATAGTGCTTATAGTATGCCAAATGCTCCTGGATAGATTGGATTTGTATATCTCATTTTAACCTGTTAAGAACCTGTTGAGGAGGCTGGAGAGATGGCTCAGTGGTTAAGAGCACTGGCAGCTCTTCTTGAGGACCCAATAATTCCTAGCACCCACATGGTAGCTCACATCTGACTGTAACTCCAGTTTCGGGGGACCTAACACCCATGGCAAAACACCAATGCTCACAAAAAATAAAAATACATGTTAAGAAAAGAACATATCAAGGTAGATATGGTTTATTATGAGACTGGGAGAGTTCAAGAGCCTCCCAAACATGTAAGTGGTAGAAACAGAATTTGAACTCAGGCAGAAGAAATTCACAACCTGTTCCCTTAACCACTTTCTTCTTCTTTTTTTTTCTTTTTTATAAAAAAATTTATTAGATTTTTAAAAAATAACAATCCAAGTTCCCATTCTCCTTCTCCCATTCCCTCCACACACCCTTCCACCCCATTCCCAACCAATCCTCAGAAAGGGTAAGGCACATTGCTTTGTAGAAAGTCTAAGGCCCTCCCTACTATATTTAGGCTGAGCAAGGTATACATCCAAAGAGAATAGGTTTCCAAAAAGCCAGTACATACAGTAGGGATAAATTCTGGTGCCACTGCCAGTGGCCCCTCAGTCTGCCCAGCCATGCAACTGTCAGCCACATTCAGAGGGACTAGTTTGGTCCTATGCTTGTTCCTTCCCAGTCCCGCTAGAGTTGGTGAGCTCCCATTAGGTCAGGTGGACTGTTTTAGTGGATGTCCCCATCATGATCTTGACCTCCTTGCTCACACTCTCATTCCTCCCACTCTTTAACTGAACTTTGGGAGCTCAGTTCAGTGCTCCAATGTGGGTCTCTGCCTGTTTCCATCAGTTGCTGGATGAAGATTCTGTGGTGGTATTTAAGATATTCATCAGTCTGACTACAGGGCAAGTCAAGATCTGGCTAACCACTTTCTTTCAAGGACTATAAAGTGCCTATTCTCCTGCTGCCATTTCAGTTTTCTCTCCATTCCCTTACAATGACATAGGGCAGGGACTCACTCTGGACAGTTTGCTGTTGGAGTTTTCATAGTTGCTGTGGATGATACCCACAGGGACACCTTGTTCCTCCATGGGCTTGATGATCCGCCATCTTAGATTTCCTTGCTGCACGGACACAGGGCTTCTGCCTCATCACTCCCACCTGAGCCATGGCACACACTTAGCAGTGGATCTGCTGTTTTTGTGAGCCTACCAGGGTGGACTTTGTATTTCAGTGAGAAGTGTCGTGCTCCTGCCTGGTGTGACCGAATCCTCTGGAAAGGAAAGAACATCTCTCAGCTGAGTTACCAGAGCCACATGGCCTTGAAGACCAGTGACCACAAGCCCGTCAGCTCGGTGTTTGACATTGGGGTAGGTGGGCAGCTTGTTTTTGGTTTTTTATTTCAGGGCTGCTTTTTGTCTCTCTGACTCTCTGATCTTTTCCTCTTAGCCTTGAGGTGAGGAAGCTCTTTTTAAAATTTGTTTAAGGTCCTGGAGAGATGGCTCAGATATTAAAAGTACTTGCAGCTCTTCCAGATCTTCTTGGATCCAGAGGATCCAACTTTAATTCTTAGCACTCATATTGGGCTGCTTAGGACCGCCTGAGCAGGTGGATCCAATTCCAGAGGATCCAATTGCCTCTGCAGGCATCATGTGAATACGGTACACAGACATACATGCTGGCAAAACACCGTCTTAGTCAGGTACTATTGCTGTGAGGAAACACCAGGACCAAAGCAACTTGGGGAGCAACAAAAATTCATTTGGCTAATGTTCTTCACTAAAGGAAGTCAGGACAGTAACTCAAACAGGGCAGAGCTGATGCAGAGGCCATGGAGGGTGCTGCTTGCTGGTTTGCTTCTTATAGCTTGCTCAGCCTGCTTTCTTATAGAACCCAGGACTAGCAGCCTAGAGGTGTCCCCAGCCCTATTGGGCTGGGCCTTCCCTTATCAATCATTAGTTATGAAAACGTCCTACAGGCTTGCCTACAGCTCCATGTTTTTTTTTTTTCTGATCTTCTGACAAGCTTTATTTATTATAGTATACACAAAATAACATGTTTCCCTTTTTTGTCTAAAATATAAAAGGTTGTAATTAATGTGAAAAAACTATATACAATAAGTACAATAACTATACACAATATATACAGGCAATAAGTACATCCATCCTGCCTACTTCATTAGCATTTGACAAATTCAGAGAAAATATACCATTATCTATCCTATCTTGGTGAGTTCAACGTGTTGTACCTAATTCATATTCTATTCTAACGTGTATTACTATACAAAACTATTTTTTGGTATCTCTCAAATTTAGATGCTTTACATCTCTTTATTGAGCTGCTTTTTGGCATCTCCTAAACAAGGGAAACCATGACTATCTTGTCTACAACTCCCTCAGAGAACCAAGAAGGAAATAATGTTAACTGAGTAAGCAGGTAGTAGAAGCAAGTGACTTCCATAAAATATGAGAAAATACAGAAACAGCTGGCTGCCTGGACAGTCATCCAAATGTACTCTGCAAATTGGAGCATCTATCTTCAGCCTACAGGACTATAATACCTGATAGACTTCTGTGAAGCAGGACATTCTGAAGGGCTATCCTGCCTAGTTTGGGCAGATTTTGGCAGTTTTTTCTTTTGTGTCCTGCTTGTCCAATTTGGACTCAGTTGCTGAGTCAAGGGCAGTGACTTCTTTTCTTGCCCAGTGGTTTACTTTTGCCACAAAGAAACTAAACTCCGTGTGGAGTTTCTTCGATGCCTATCATCTTCTCCAACATAGATTGGTGCTGCCAAGAGCAGACATGTCTCAACGTCATTAAAAAAAAAAACCCACAAAACCTGTGTTATTAAAACATCTTAAATGCCACCTTCTGTGGATCTATGAAGTGTTTAAAGATTATCTGTCAATCTAAAATATCTGTTTGACCTTGAAAGCATACTTACTATGACTGACTACAAGTTTGATTGTAATAGGTAAATAACTACTAACCTACATTTCTTCATTATCCTAAATAGTTTAATGCTAATTTTCAAGGACTATAAATTTGCATTACATTGTTAAATGAGTTGTATGGGTACAATACCTTGAATAAGATTAAAAATGTATGTACAATATGTCCTAACAAAAGTAAACTAAAATTTGTATCAATATATAAAAGTTCCAAGCCAATGTAAAATATTTAAAACTAGTAGTTGCTTTTTTAGGATTAAAAGCAGATTCAATAATTACCTTTTTATCCTATTTCTATATCACCCTTATTTCTCTTCAGAGTAGTTTCAATAATCTACTCTTTTATACTATCATGTCTGTATCCCCATTTATTCTTTTGAAAACAAGAACTCTGAATTTAATCACTATTTAGCTTTTTTCCTGACCATTAGCAATACCAACTTGTAACCAATCCTACAGCTCCATGTTATGGAGGAATTTTTTTAATGGAGGTTCCCTCCTCTCAGATGACATTAGCTTGTGTCAAGTTGACATAAAACTAGCCAGTACACACTCATATACATAAAATAAAAATAAATACATTTTTAAGAAGTACAATAAAATTTATGTGTAAAGTTAATTACTACTGCATTTGTATACATCTAAATACCTCCACATACATGGGTATTCCCTTTTGCTTCTTGGACTTTGTTTATGCATTTGCGATTGAGTGTGTCAGTATTCTGCATACAGCACACAGATATTCCCCCCTCCTTTTTTTTCCTTAAAAAAAAAAAGAGCTCATATTATACACATTCTGTGATCATCTTTTGACTTCATTGAAAATGTTTTGGGGCGGGAGAATATAGCTCAGTTGGTGCAAAGCTTGCCTGGTGTGCATGAGCTACTGTATTCGGTTCCCGGAACTACACAAACCGGATATGGCGACACATTTTTGTAACCCAGCACACAGAAGGTGGAGATCGGAAGATCTGGGGTTCGGGGTCATCCTTGGCTACACCTGGTGCTGTAGACTATCCTTCATGTGCATTTTTTATTGTTCTTTTTTGTTTGTTTGTTTTTTGAGATGGTGTCTCTGGATAGCCCTGACTCCTGGTACTCACTCTGTAGACCAGACTGGCTTAAACTCATAGAGTTCTGTCTCTGCCTCCTAAATGCTGGGATTAAAGGCGTGTACCACCACCACCTGGCCCATGTGCATTTTTTTTTATGTCTGTATTTGAGTATTTCTGTAAACTGAAATTCATTCTCTCTCTCTCTCTCTCTCTCTCTCTCTCTCTCTTTCTCTCTCTCTCTCTCTTCTCTCTTTCTCTCTCTTTCTAGTTTTCTCTTTGTTTATTTGTTTGATTGTTGATACAGGGTTTCTCCATGAAACCCTAACCCTGGCTGTCATGGAACTCCCTCTGTAGACCATGCTGGCCTCAAACTCACAGATCCACCTACCTCTGCCTCCCCAGTGCGGAATTAGAGGTGTGCTCTACTACTGCCTGTCTTAGACTGAAATTCTCAGTGGTGACATCAGTAGTTCGAGGAGAATTATATTTTAGCAGGGTGGTGGTACAGGCAATAGTTTGAGCTATTCGAAGAGCTGTAACAGGATTGCTGGAGCCCAGGGTTTTGAGACCAGTTTGGCAAACATAGCAAGACTGTGTGTGTGTGTGTGTGTGTGTGTGTGTGTGTGTACACATGTTTTTTTTAAATTTATTAGTTTATAAGAGGGGATGCAGTAATGTATGTGAAGGGACACAGTAAAGAAACTCCCTATGGGACTGATCCATTATTTTAATGTGAATAAGGAAGAGAAAATATCTAAAGGCATCTGGAGGAGTCCAGAGCAGAGGGACAGAAGACAGCAATGTCTGACCTAGGAAGTGGGAGAGAATAGTGTAGCTAGATTGGAAGGGAGAGACTAGAGCACAGCAGTCAAGAGCTAGCGCGAGCTCGAGACAGTGTGGGAGAGAGAATAGTAGAGAAGATGGGTTATACAGGAAGGATGAGTAGCTGCGGGAGGGAAAGGCCAACAGACTCCTGTGGACTTCGAAAACCTCACCTATACTTGTGACACTGAGGGAGCCTGGAGGTCAGTGTGGGTTTTGATGTGCTGAGAGGTACCACAGATAGTCTTTGCCTGCCCCTTCTGCCAGAGGCAAGGGAAATGACTAGTTTTGGTAGCTGGGAACTGGTTTCACAAGTTCCTGAGGAATGCTTTTATCTAACAACTGGAATTCCTCTATAGTCCAGCTTGAACTCATTTCTAGATACGTGGACTGCCTAAGACCTACTAGTTAGTGTCTGCTCATTTATTACAGTCTACTCCCAACAGCTTTTACCATTTCAAAAGACTTATTTATTTATTTATTTGACAGGGCCTCACTATGTAGACCAGGTTTGCCTCAAACTTAGAGATCTGGATTAAAAGTATACATCACCATGTCAGGGAAGATGTATTTTTATTTTATGTGTGTATGTGTCTTTTGTCTGCATACATGTATATGCACTGCCTACATGCTTGGTGCTCCTAGAGACTAGGAGAAGGCACATGTTTTGTCTGCATACAAGTATATGCACGTCCTACATACTTGATGCTTCCAGAGGCCAGAAGAAGGCATGAACCCCCTGGAACTAGAGCTACAGGTGATTGTGAACCACTATACTAGTGTGGAAAATTGGGTCCTCTCTAAGAGCAGTCTGTGCTCTGAACCGTTAAACAATTTTTCCAGATCCAGTTTGTATTGTTTTATACTTCCACCAGCTACAGATGAGCTTATTTTCCCGTAACTTTGGCAATATTTTTTTAAATATTTATTTATTTATTTATTATGTATACAATATTCTGTCTGTGTGTATGCCTGCAGGCCAGAAGAGGGCACCAGACCCCCACTACAGATGGTTGTGAGCCACCATGTGGTTGCTGGGAATTGAACTCAGGACCTTTGGAAGAGCAGGCAATGCTCTTAACCTCTGAGCCATCTCTCCAGCCCCCATGGCAATATTTTTTTTAATTTATTTTATTTTATGTACATTGGTGTTCTACCTGCATGTATGTCTATCTGTGTGAGGTTGTCAGATCCCCAGGAACTGGAGTTACAGACAGTTGTGAGCTGCCATGTGAGTGCTGAGAATTGAATCTGGGTGTTCTGCAAGAGTAACCAGTACTCTTAACTGCTGAGCCATCTCTCCAGCCCTGTCAATAATATTTAAAAATCTTTTTAGTCAATACAATGAGAAAAGGGAGAGACCATTGTCTTAGGTTGCAGCTCCCTGATCCTACTGAAGTTAGACTTTCCAGTACTTGTTATTTATTTGCATTTCATCACCAGTGGTTTCTGTGTTGCTTGGTACTGCCTGTTCTTGCAGGTGTAGTAGAGTAGCTGCAGCTCAGAATCTGAAACTGGAGAGGAGCCTAAGTCTGGGTGTGATGACCCTGGCCTTTAAGCTGTGAGTTGGAAGCCACTCTATTCAGAGATACTCTCTGAGAAGGGGGACACTAAGTAATGTTGCAATTAATATTTTATTGTTAAAAAGTGAAAAAAGTGTTTATAGTTAAAATACAGAAGGGAGAACCTGACATACTCTTCCTTGCCAGTGAGTTTGGGTTAAAAAAGCAGAGAAGTACATCTTTCTATCAAAACCATAGAAAAAATAACCCATTGCTAGCCTTTGGGTGGCAGCAAGGAGGACAGAGATAGAAAGCGTCTTTTGGCCAAGGCCTGATACCCAAGGAGGATCAGCTGGGGCATTCCAGTGTCCTCCTTCTGATCAAGAAGCAGGCAGCCTTTTAGTAGCGTGGGGATTCTTCTGTGAGTCTGTCATTAATTAGGTTATTTGTTAATGTACTAACTCAGTATACCTAGCTGTCAGTTCCTGAAATGTGGTCAGCTGCTGTTTCCTGATGCCCCAAGCACTCTCAACACCAAGAAAGAAGAATGGGAAGAAGGTGCCATACTCAGTATCTAATGTTTTCCTCCCAGGTGAGGGTTGTGAATGAAGAACTCTACCGGAAGACACTGGAGGAAATTGTCCGCTCCCTGGATAAGATGGAAAATGCCAACATTCCTTCTGTATCACTCTCCAAGCGGGAGGTAGGAAAGACCCAGACCTTAGCATCAGGGTTTGGGGAGTTGGCTCAGTTGGTAGGACCTGAATTCAAGCCCCAAAACCCATGTTGGGGTGGTGGTGGGCGCTGGACATTGTGTGTTGGGTGTGGTGGCATGGCTTTTATTCCTAGAATTCGAGAGGCAGAGGAAGGTGGATCCCTGAATTCAGGCTAACCTGTTCTATAGCAAGTTCCAGGAATTCCAGGTCAACCAGGGCTACCTAGTGAGACTGTCTGAAAAAACAAGTGGAGTTCAAGGGAAGATAAGATACTTTATGCTGCAACTGTCCAGCTCCTTGGCAGAGTGAGACTGACCTTCAGGCTCGGGTCAACTAGAGCATGGGATTTTGAAAATGGTTTTGGATGTAGAAGATGGAAGCTTTGTTTGCTTCAGGAAGCCTACGTATAGAAACAACTTGGGCTTTGGCTTGCATAGGCCGCTAGTCTTCAGCGGCAGCTGTGCCGTCTCAGCTAAATACATTTCAGAAAGATGGTCCTTCGTTTTCTTCCCAAGACAAATAGTTTTCCCAGTCAGGGTGGGTGCACAACTGGAGAAGAGAACACTGGTTCTGACTGGTCCCTTGTCTGTTCCCAGTTCTGTTTTGAGAACGTGAAGTACATGCAGTTGCAAACACAGTCCTTCACGATTCACAATGGCCAAATACCCTGTCAGTTTGAGTTCATCAACAAGCCTGATGAAGAGTCTTACTGTAAGCAGTGGCTGACCGCCAAACCCAGCAGAGGCTTCCTCCTGCCAGGTAACAGGTTTCTTCCTCGCCTCTGGTTTCTGCATGGCCTGCCTGTCCTTTTCATTTTTCTACATAAGCTTTTTGCTTCTGAATAGCCAGAAACTTTTCTTGTTTTGCTTTGTCTTGTTTTGTTTTTTGAGATAGAGTCTCTCCATTATGTAGCCCTGGCTATCCTGGAACTCATTCTGTAGACCAGGGTGGAGATCTGCCTGCCTGTGCTGGCTCTACAGCATTTCTCCCCAATCCCTATAGTTGAACTCAGCCATATAAAAATGGAAAGCGCTGAGGGCCATGCATTCAGTTTCAAGAACATTTTAGTCCTTGTATGCACCGTAATCTCACAGATTATGGGAAATGCTGCTGCTTTAGGGGCCAACTCCACTGCCTCAAGGTGTCTGAATGAAGAACATAAAGAAATAAAAAGGAAAGGAGAGGACATGGCTACTCCGGTATGGTGGAGGAGGAAGTTTATTATAAATAAAAGGGAGAGCATAGGTGATGTAATGGTCTGTTCTGTCCCTTTAAGAGACAAGCCCCCACCACCACCACCATGGCCTGATCTTCCTTCTGCTTCCAGTTTGAGCCCTCCCTTTCTCTCTCTCTCTCTCTCTTTCTCTCTCTCTCTCTCCCCTCCCTTCCTCCCTGCCTTCCCCCCCCCAGAGGCAGCTTCTGTCTCTCCCTTCTCCCCTTCCCCCTCCCTCCCTCCCTCCCTCCTTCCCTCCCTCCCTCCCTCCCTCTTTTTCTCCCTCTCTGTCTCTGCTCTTCCCCCCTTCTCCCTTTCCCTTCCATAACCCACTAAATAAATATCCAACTTGACTCTGCATGGTGTGCCTATCCGTCTCAGTCTCTCTCAGTCTCTCACCTGCCACACAGCTTCCTGCCTGAGACCCAGCTGCCTTCATGTCCTGTCATGGTCTTGGGACCCGCTGCCTACTGTAGCCACTCGGGGACCTGCAGCATTTTATTCAAACCATAACAGGTAGAGGTAGAGATAATCTGGGAGAGTCCAGAGTGGGCATGACCAGACTGAGCTCTGCCATGTGGGGAGAGAGGGAAGGGAAAGGGGAGAGAGGGGAATCAGGTACAGCAGCCACGAGACCAAAGTTGCAAAAGCAGGTGGGTAATGTCTGAATTATATAGGGAAGAGCCTCTGGGGAAGGACAGCCCCAGTCCCTGGGCTAGAGAGTTCAGGGTAGAAGGTGGTATATACATGCCATACTCTATAACAAGTAGGAACTGAGGGATGCTGGGAGAATCTGGTGGTCAAGTCTACTTTGATTTGTTAAATAGGCACTTTAGCTATTTGTCCTAGGGTTTGAGACTTAACAGTATCCACTTTGGTGGAGAGAGACAATGGGTAGTAATCCAGAAATGGTAATAATGCCCCCAGAATGTAACATTCCTATTCTGCAACTGGAAAATTAAGGGTGTTTCCTGGCTACTTCCCAGGTACTAACTTCCCTTGATTTGTGAAGGGGGCGTGTGTTTCCATCTTACCTGGTCCAGAGCTGGTCCTTTGATCCAGGCCTTCTTACTGGATCATTCTTCTGGTTTAAGCTGTGCAACTCAGTACTTGAGTTTCTGAGCATTTGCTTCCAGTTTGCATGTGCTGTCTTCACGTTTCCAGGCTGGGCTGTGCACATTGTGTGCTTCCCCAGGGCAAGCACACGGGTCCTTGCCAATTGATGCCTTCTCTTTCCTTTCTTAAACCTTTCTGCCTTACTCCCTTCCTTCCTGCCTCTTCCTCCTCCTCCTGACTGCTCCCTAGCTTATGTGACTTTTAAACTTTTCTGCAGATTCTCACGTTGAGATTGAATTGGAGCTCTTTGTAAATAAGGCTACCGCCACAAAACTCAACTCAGGCAAAGACAAAATCGAAGACATTCTGGTTTTGCACTTGATCCGGGGAAAGGATTACTTTTTGTCTGTGTCTGGGAACTACCTGCCCAGCTGTTTCGGGTCTCCCATTCATACGTTGTGCTACATGAGGGAGCCAATCTTAGACCTACCACTGGAAACCGTTAGCAGGCTGGTGAGTAACAGACTCTGAGGAAACATCCAGGAGTGGGCAGCTTGGGCCCAACACTGTATTTCTCTATCTACCTTCCTGGGTGTAAGCTTTTTGTAGCCTCCTAGAGCTTGTTTAGGATCAGTGTCATAAACCACCCCGTCCTCACCAGTCAGCTTTTCTCTGCTGGTCCAGCCGAGGCCCATTTGTGCTAATGTAATCAAGCAGCAGCAGTGTTGGCCTCTCTTGCCTGCCTCAGTGTTGGTTGCCCTCTGGCTTCTGCACATGGACTCTCAGCATTCAAGAAGTGAGCTCAAGCTTCTGCAGGTAGAGGCAAGAACAAGAGAAAAGCTAAGGCCTTACATGGCATGGCCGATGAAGCCCACAGAATATCACTTCTGCTTTGCTGTGTGGTTTGGAGCAAATTGTGAAGGCAGCCAGGATTCCAGCATGGAGTGACTTTACTTCCTCCTGTGGACAGCTGTGGAAGATAGCCACACTTTCTTGTCTTTATTTCATACCCGTGCACGTGTTAGAACAGCAAGCAACAGTAACAAAGCTCCGTGGGCTGGCACTTCACAGTTGGAGAGGCTGACGTATACGACAAAGATCCCTGATGACTTGTTTGATGAGGGCCCACTTTCCTCAGTGTCCTCATTTGTCAGGAGTGGGAGACTCTTGGTTTTCTTACTGAACCCCAGTCCCATTTGTGACTACATAGCCCTTATGACCAACCACCTCCCAAGGCCCTGTTTCCAGATACCATCTCATTGGTGACTAAGATTCATTATGGTGATCTAGGTGGGATGGAGGAGACACATAGCATAGCCATTCAGTGTCCAGGAAGCAGTGCAGTAGGGAAACGTAGCCACGATCCTAACTTCCTAGTGAAAGTTTTCTATTTTAAAAAAACTGTCATCTGGGGGACTGAGAGATAGCTCATTTGATAAAGTGTTTGCCATGCAAGCATTAGGACCTGAGTTCAGTTCCCCAGAACCCACACAAAAGGTACATGTCTGCCCGGTGGTAGTGGCACACGCCTTTAATCCCAGCTCTTGGGTGACAGAGGCAGGCAGATCTCTGAGTTCGAGGCCAGTCTGGTCTACAGAGCGAGTTCCAAGATAGCCAAGGTTATACAGAGAAACCCTGTCTTGGGAAAAAAAAGAAAAAAAGAAAAAAAAAGGTACATGTCTGTGATCCCAGCTCTGGGAGATGGGTGCCATGGGAACCCATTGTCTAGGCATTCTCGACAAATTGGAAAGCTCCAGGCTCAGTGAGAAACCATCTCAAAGTAGAAATCAACTAAAGAAGACACTCGGTATTGACCTCTGGTTACCACGTGCATATGTACGTATACACATACACACACACACAAACCGAATAGACAAATACATGATGATGACCTGGCAGGTTATCTTAAAACAAGTTTGTATCCTAGCACAAGGGGACAAGTTTGGGTAATTTGTACACTTTTTTTTCTTAGAACTCATATTTTCAATTAGGAACTCTTGAACTATCCACTTTTTTTTCTTTTTTTTTCATTTTGATTTTTTGAAACAGGGTTTCTCTGTGTCATAGCCCTGACTGTCCTAGAATTCGCTCTTGTAGACCAGGCTGGCCTTGAACTCACAGAGATCTACCTGCCTCTTGCCTCCAAGTACTGGAATTAAAAGTGTGCACCACCGTAGCCTGGGTTAACTATTCTCTCTGTTATCTAATGTAGATGAAAACAAAGCCAGTCAAGGAGAGCCATTTGTCACAGGTCACGGGGTGAGTGGCAATGGACCTGGAGTTTGGGTTCACAAGTGTGTGCTCTTTTCACGCACGCTCTCTGGTTCTAGCCATGGGAGGCTGGAAGAGCTTTTTTCTGTGGAGTTAGGCATATACTACCCCATTCGCTGAAACTGCTTGTCACCACTTTCCCCATCCTTTTTTATTTTTAATTTTTGGCCTCTGGAATGTTTGGTTTAGTGGCATTGAAAAGCTTCCCTTTGCTGTTTGCCGTCCCTGTATCGTGCATTTTCCTGAAGCTCTACCTTGCAATGACTTGTTTTTCTTTCTTTGGAGACTTTGATGCCAGTGCAGACTGCGGATGACAGGAGCCAGCTGGAGAACCCCCTGGAAATCCCCAAAGAACTCTGGATGATGGTCGACTACCTGTATAGAAATGCTATCCAGCAGGTAGGCTGGGACTAAGGCAGTCAGACGAGACTGCAGCCAGGCTGTCTTTGAGAGACCAAGAACTTTTGTATGGAAGCTTTTGTCCCGAGGAATCTGTGGAGAATTGTGCCCCCAGGGAGCAGTGAGTGACTATTTCATACTTGACCCTGATTCCCCATTGGGAAGCAAAGCAGACTTCCCAGCTAAGTGTTTCTTCCCCAGGCCTCTTAGTCACTCCAGAGAAGGACTTCTGAATGGCTCCTGGGAGGTCATTTTGATGTCTTCTGCAGGAATTCTCACCTGCTTCTGAGAGTGGGAGGGGCTATCGTGTTGACTTCAGGCAGAGGACAGATGGAAGCTCCCCCCCCCCCCCCCCCCAGGCCATGAGTCTGGACTGCTGAGTTCTGGAGAGATATAGGCAGGCTTCCTGAGATTAGTGGTCAGTTTGACTGACTTGACCATAGATTTATGAGGCCCAGGCTCCGAAGCCAGGGATGGAAGAGGGTCACAGGAGGCTGGTGGGTTAAGGAGAATTTGGGGAATCACAGACTATTAAGATATATTTTATTCAGTAGCACACAGGCCACTAGTCAGGCTGACACCGACAGGCACCCAGGCACAGGACATCACACAGGCTGTATAGAGGTAGACACAGAGGCAGGCTGGGAAAGAGATTCTTGCCTCTGATCTCAAAGCTATGTTTATAGAAATTTTAATATTGCAGCAAAATATATTCATATTCTTTTTTCCTCTCTCCTTCCCTCTTCCCTTACTCTTGTCTTCCTCCCTCTCTTCTCCCCCTTTCTCTCTCCCCTCATTCTCTCCCACCCCACTCCTGCCCCACACCTCCAGTGCTGGGGACTACACTTAGGCCTCCTGCATGTTGGGCAGCACAACTGAGTTGCCTTCCCAGCTGTTTATTTTTTTTAATTTTATTTTTTATTTTTTGGTTTTTCGAGACAGAGTTTCCCTGTAGTTTTGGAGCTTGCCCTGGAACTCACTCTTGTAGACCAGGCTGGCCTCGAACTCACAGAGATCCACCTGCCTCTGCCTCCTGAGTGCTGGGATTAAAGGTGTGCACCACCACCACCCGGCTCCAACTGTTTATTTTTTGAGTTAGTATTTCACTATGTAGCCCAGGCTAATGGCAAACTCCCTAGTCCTAGGCTAGTTTTGAACTCACGATCCTCTTACTTGAGCCTCCTATATGCTGGGACTGGGACTCCACCATGCCTGGCTTTTCCTCATTTTTCCCCACTCACACTAGTGTTGCAGTATACCAAATTGTGTTCATTTAATGCTCATAACAACTTTTGAAGGAAACATGCCCTGAAAGGTGAATAACTTACTCCCAAGCTGATGGATATACAATAGTCACTTTTGTTTTTAAAAATTTTAAATTGAATTTTTAAATATACATGTCTTATGTATATGAATTATACTTATTATCTTGTTGTTCTTATAAATTTGGTCATGCTATTGTTGGAACCCTGAGCCTTAGCTTTCTACCACTGAGCTACACTCCTAGGCCCCAGAATTCACTTTTATGAGTGGTCCATCTTCTCTGTAGATCTTTCAAATGTACCTTGTGAGTAACATATGTAATATTTATTAGTAGTTATATTATGTTGATTTGCTTTATGAAACAAATGAATCCAAAATATCTTGAGATTAATAGAATAATGTTTACTTACATATTTTTATTTGCATAAGGTCTGAGGAGTCTTTCTGCCCCTCACCACTATTTCCTTTTTGTTGTTGTTTGTTTTGGGTAAGGATCACAGTAGCTTTTCAGTCTTACACATGGCACGTCCCTCATAGCACTGTGGCGTATGTACTCTGTGTGACTTTTCTCATACCCTAGATCTTGTTTTGTGTAGTGTGGCCTACCCATAGCTTTATAATGCACGCCTAATGACGTATGGTAAAGCCATGCAAGGCCTGAAGATGAGTTAGTCACATCAGCCTAAGTCTCATTGTCCACTGAGGTGATTCAGAGGTCTCAGTACACAGCTGACGTTTGGACTCTGGTGATATGGGTAAGTCAGAGAATCACTGCCAGTTTTCTGAGAAAATAATTGTTTTGTGGGTTTCTTCCCTCTTGCAGGAAGATCTGTTTCAGCAGCCAGGCCTGAGGTCAGAATTTGAACATATAAGAGACTGCTTGGATACTGGAATGATTGATAACCTCTGTATCCTTCAGAAATTTGTGTGTGCGTGTGAGAATATGAGAGCTTCTAAAAGAGAGAGAAGCATATCTCAAAGCCTGGCGTCTGATAGTATGACCTTGGCTAACAGGCTCCACTTACTCAGAACCTTCTCAGAGAGGACATTACGACTTCACGCAGTCAGTGTGGCACCTGACAAACAGCATGGTGCCTTTGAGACGTGGGCTGGCATCCTAGCACTGAGTAGAGCCTAACTGAGCAGGCAGCCCTTCTAGCACATTCTTGTCCCTGGGCCTTCTATCCCCGGGCATCACCGTCACCTGTTCCTTAACAGTGGGCCAAAGGTGCCAACAACCATTCCGTAGCTGAAGCCTTGCTGCTTTTCCTAGAGAGCCTGCCAGAGCCCGTCATCTGTTACAGCGCCTACCATAAATGCCTGGAGTTTTCTGGCAACTGCGTAGCCAGCAAACAGGTGAGGGGAGCGCCGAGCATTAACATGTGTAGTAGCTAGCCCTGGGCATGTGAAGCCTGGCACAGCAAAACAGAACAGGCCCTCGAGCGCAGTGGCTTGGAAGATGAACTTCTTTCCTTCTCATGCCCGCTCTTCCTCTCTTGTCCCCTTTGCTTTTAATAGCAACGCCCTTAGTTCCAGTGACTCAACTCTGAAACCTGAGTCATTTCTGATTCCTCCCTCTCCTCACCGCCCACGCACCCAGTCCCATTGATCTATCACTCTTCCACTCTCTCCCATCGGCACTGTTTACGTGGTGCAGTGCTCTGTGTTAATGCGCTCCCTCTCTTCTTCGTTTTGCGTGCTCCAATCAGATAGTGAACTTAAAGGTGCCATACTATTAGACAAAACCATACTTACCTCTTTTTTAAAAAAATTGTTTATTTTTATGTACATTAGTGTTTTGACATGGGTGTCAAGTCCCCTGGAACTGGAATTACTGGCAGTTGTGAGCTGCCATGTGAATGCTGGGAATTGGACTCATGTCCTCTGGAAGAGCAGTCAGTGCTCTTAACCACTGAGCCATATTTCCAGTCCCATACTTACCTCTTTGTTTGCTGTTTTTAATGATTCTTCTCACTCATTTGTCTTTCTCTTTCCTTTCTTTTCCTTCCTTCCTCCCTTCCTTCCTTCCTTTCTTTTTTTGTTTTTTTATTTTTGTTTGTTTGGTTTTTTTGAAGCAGGATCTCTCTGTGTGACTCTGACCTAGAATTCAGTGTGGCCCAGACTGACCTCAATTCATTATCCTTCCACCTCAGCTTTCCAAGTGCTGGGATCACAAGTGTGCATCACCACACCCAACTTGGCGATTGATATAATAATGAACAGTTGCAAACAGTACGTGATCCAGAACCTTTGCTCATTTCCATTGAATATGGGTGTCTTCTGGAACCTGCCTTTTCCCAGCTCCCTAGCTGATTCTTCTGTACAGATACATGGGCTATTCACTGGATTCCAGCCTGGATTACCCTTCCAGACTTAGTGCCTGTGCAGCCAGTGTCTTTCTGCCAACATTGATATCTCCTGTTCTCCCTGCTTATCAGTTTGCTTTCTCTTGCCTTCTATGCCCCCCAATACCTAATCCTCACTGTTACAAGTCTAATTTTATCTTATATTCAACACCGAACTAAAATGTCTTAATTCCCTCAAGTTGTCTGAGAACATGGAAGTTCTCAGAATTAGAAGTCTGACCTCTAAATCATGCAGCATTTGACCTTTGTATGTGTCTGATACTTATGCCAAGTGGTGTGTGATTAGCTCTGTGTGCATTCTTACATTTGTAAGTTATAATCTCAGTTCCTGGAATATAGCGGGCAACTTGTCAAGTAATTGAGCGAAGCTGCAAACCCCACCTCTCTCTTTCAGGTCATTTCTACTCTCCCCACATTCCACAAAAATGTCTTCAACTACTTGATGGCGTTTTTGCAAGAACTGCTGAAAAATTCAGCAAAAAATCATTTGGACGAAAATATTCTAGGTAAGTAGCCAAGTATCTAGGGCAAGCATCTCTACAGTCACTGAGGAAGGAAGCAGAATTAAAATGTGTTTTCTTTTCTACATTCACCTCCCATTTTCCTAGCCTTTACTTCCTTTTTTCTCCCAAACCTCAGAGGAAAGTATTTGCTTTTTTTTTTTTTTAACTTTTGTTTGTTTTGTTTTGAGAAAGGGTTTCTCTGTGTCCACCCTGGCAGTCTTGGAACTCACTTTGCAGACCAGGCCTTGACCTCACAAGAGGTCTGACTGCCTCAGCTTCCTGAGGCTTTTTTTTCTTACTTTTTAAAAGATAGGGTCAAGTTCTGTCTGTTGCCAAAGCCAGCCTCAAACTCACTATGTACCTCATGCTGGCCTTGGACCCTCTTGCCTTGATTCCCTGAATGCTGCAAATGTGCCACTATGCCCTGTTCTGAATGAAGTTTATATACAAATTGTTTGAGGCTGGAAGTATGACTTAGTGGTAGAACACTTGGCTCACATGTGCAAAGCCCTGGAGCTGCCTGTTTCGGCTGGACTAGCTGGCTGGCACGTCCACAGGATCTACCTCTACACCTGCACACCACTGGGGTTTCAGGTGTATACCAGTGTGCCTGGCTTAGGGGTGGGTGCTGGGGTCTTCACTCAGGTCCTCTCATGTTTGCCTGGCAGGCACTGTATTCCCTGAGCCATCTCCACAGCCCACTGTACAGCTCAGACTGGGCTGGAGCTGACGAGTGGTAGGAATGAACGCAGACATGTACCACCACACCCAACTGTGGTTTTTCAAGGAGAAAATACCTGGGTGGGCATAGTGCATATCTTTAATCCCAGGACTCAGGAGGTAGAGGCAAGTGGATCTTTTGAGTTTGAGGTAGCCAGGGTCTGCCTTTAAAATTTTTGCTTTTTTTAAAAAAGGAAGGGTAATCCTTCCTCTCTCCTAATCACCCTAGTAGTCTAGTTGCTAAATGGTGTTTTCTGTTTCTGTCATGCACAGCTAGTATATTTGGCAGCTTACTGCTCCGAAACCCAGCTCATCCCCAAAAACTTGACATGACGGAGAAGAAGAAGGCCCAAGAGTTTATTCACCAATTCCTCGGCAGTCCAGTCTGAGCCTCAGTACTTCTCTCCGGTCTTACCCAAGCAGCCACAATGGTCAACCCTGCCTGTTTCAGCTCAAGAGCTGCCCTAAAGTGCTCTGAGGCCAGCTGGAAGAAAGAACGGCAGCTACCTGTTTCTTGAGCCTAGACCTGCTCCTTACCCATGCCGTTGGCTAGTACACCATCCTGACTTGTGAAGACATGGTGGAAATCCACAATTATAGAACTGACGTTCAATGTTCACTTTTAGTTATTTAACACAAATAGAGCTCTATTTGTTTATATTTTTTAAAAAAGTTAAGTAACTGTACTTTGCCTTACTCAAACTGCCTCTGGGACATACAGTCAGTGAATTCCCTGTATCCCTGACTGAGCATCTCATAATTAGGTATTTGGACTAGCTGAAGTCCTTGAAGAACAAGTTGTACAGCAGGAATTTGGTTATATGTTCCTGGATAAACAAGTTTTAGCCATTCCAGATGCTCCCACTGTCCAATCTGAGGACCTGTATATACACAGGGAAACACTGCCCCCTTTCTACTCAGCTCCAAGGCCTCGAAGTGGCCCCTAAAAACACAAAAGAAAGGGGGCTCTGGTGAAGCAAGTGGGATTTTGTAGGTCAGACAGTCCTCCCAGCTGTATATAATGTATCCCCTCTCATATGTGTAATATATTTTAATGATAAATGTATTTTTAACAGTTGTGATTGTCTTCTTTTTTCCTTTTTAAAGTTACGAGGGGGGGCGGTGGTGGTGGTGGTGGTATATGCATGTGTGAATACTGGTGCCAAGAGAGGCCAGAGATTCTTGTGAAGCTGGAATTGCAGGTGGTTGTGAGCCACCCAATGTGGGTTCTGTGAATTGAACTCAGGTCAAGAGTAGTAGATGACCACTGAGTCTTCTCCCCTCATTCCCCTCTCTCAAAATATGGTAGTTCTTGGCAGATGGGCCTTTGTGGCTTAAGCACAGAAGCAGCTGGTCAGGGGCCAAAGAGACGTGTGGCAGTCTAGTGTGTGAGAATCACTATTCAGTATTACCCAAGTAGAGGGAATGGCACAACAGTTTGGGGCTGAATCCTGATCTAGCCTATAAGGGCATTGCGCCAACCTGAACGTTCCAGAGAAGTCGCTCTTGGGGAAAATAAACAGTGGCTTATGCGAGAGTCTAGTTATTATATTTACTGGACTGTAGTAGAAGTACGCGCAAAATCGCTTCTTTGGCTTTGGAATACTGCTACCAGGTAGTGGTTTCAAGGGTCTCTGTATGCTGAGTGTTAACAGCTGAAGAGGGGATCGGCCAGTAGGTGGCGCTGACCCTCCTGAGCTCGAAAACCCTCCCTGGAACAAGAAAGTTGGGACTGCCATCTCTGGCAGGCGTCGGAACGGGAAGTGACTGGAACAGTCCGCTCTGCTTTCGGGTCCTAGGACCTCAGCCAGGCGAACTACGCTGCGTGACAAGGGCGCAGTGGAGGGAGAAGAGGGATGCCGCGGGCTGGCCTATGCTCCTGGAAAGCGGCGGCTCACTGCGCCCTTCCCGCTGCAGCTATGGGCGCAGCCCGGGCTGAGGACACCTCGGGCTCCTGGCTGGGGTCGCGTGGTCTCCAGAACCCGGCACCGGCCGCTCCCCAGCTGCCCAGGAGCTCCTGACGCCGCTCACCCCGCCCACAGCCCGCCGGCTGGAGGCGCGGTCCCAACCCTGGACGGCAGAGGCCAATCAGAAGCAGCAGTGAGCGAAGGAACCCGCCGGCCTCTCCTTCCTCCGGAAAGAGGAAGCGGAAGTGACGCTAGGGACAGGTGGGGGCAATCATGGTGCCGCTGGGGAGGGGAGAAGCTGTCGCTGCCGCCGTTGCCGGGAGCCGCGGAGGTAAAAGCAGAAGCTGGACTGGCTGGGGCTGGGACTCCCTGGGGGGCGCGGGACATGGGCTCCCTGCCGAAGCCGTCCCGGGTAGAGACTTCATTCCACTCACCGGAGGGACCCCACCCCTCCTCCGTTTCCATGGGGATGGGTATCCAGCCCCCCTTCTCTGTTTCCATGGAGACCCGGACCCTGCCCCTCTTCGCCCAGCTCGTAGCCCCCAGCCTGCCTCGGGGTTTTTCTGTGTAGCCCTGGACTAGGGGTGCTTTCCCGGTCAGGTTTCTCCTGCCAGTCTCTCAGGGGTGCTCGGTTCACACTCCTCGGCCACACTCGCACCTCCTGGTCTTGTTTGTTACGGAAAGTTGGTCTCTGCGTTGCCGCCGAAGGTGCCGGGGCAGCCCACCCGGAGCTCTCGGTATTCTTATCTCTCGTCTCAGCTACAGAGAAACGTGCCTTTCTAGGGTTGCGTAAGCAAAGGTTCGGGCTGGTTCCTCTCTGAATAGATCCCTTGACCTGTGTCTGGTAACTACCTCGCCTTCTTGTCGCTGTGGCTCGTAAAGGCTCACTTGCTAACCCTGAGCAGAAGAGAAAATGCAGAACCAGGCTGAAAACCAAGTGATGTGCTGATTATTTTAAATTCTCCTTTTGTGTCTGCCGAACCCACATTTGTAGAACCTGTGTGTTTTCGGGTGAAGGAAGAATCACCATTCCAGACCATGAAAGCTTCAAATTTGGTAATTTCCTCAAGAGACTGTATCTTCGAAAAGAGACGTTATCTGCTCATGGGTCATTCATTTTGTTGCTATTTTCTGCGTGCCTCGTGTCAGTATGGTGTGCGAGGGACAGCCTTTCGGGGCAGAAAGCCTTGTCACGCTGTACAGGCATACTCTCTGGCCCATGTCATGTTTTAGAATACAAATAATTAAAATGATTTGCATTGGCTATGATTTATTAGGGGTTAACCCCTCCTCCCCACGTGTTCTAGCAACGACGGAAGGAATCTATCTTCTTTCTGCTGTCTGATAGGACTGTGTTTTACATGCTGTTTCTCTTTCACTCCTTATGTGACGGGGACTGTGAGTCCCACTGTAGAAAGACAAGGCACTGTTTGGCCAAGCAGTAAGGGGCAAACCAGGCTTTGTAGGTGATTGTGTTCGAAGTGTGGTTTCTGCACCGTCAACTACATGAGACCGTGTACTGCCTCACGGTGTGACTGAGGGGGAGGGTATTGAATGGGAGTGCCTCGCTTGAGGTTTATAGCTGCTGTCCCTTGAACTGCGTGCAGTTTGCTCTTTTATCCTCATTAGGTACATACCCATCTTTAAGGTGTGTGACAGTAGATCACAGTTAGAAGGTCTTTTGAACAGCTAACTTTAAATTTTTGAAAAAGAAAAAAGATATACTACTTTCCCTTAACGGTGACTGATTTTGCCAAATCTTAAATATTTCTAAGGAAGATTTTTTTTTTTGAGATTTTCACTGTGTATCCCTGGTTTACCTGAAACTCACAAGAGATCTGCCTTCCTCTATCAGCCAGGTACAGGGATTAAAGATGTGCACCACTATGCCTAGGCCTGAATTGCTGTCTTTTTTGTTTAAGACAGGGTCTTATCTTGTATCTATGGTTGACCTGGAGCTCACTATGAAGGCCAGACTGACCTTGAACTCTCAGAGGTCTGCCTGCCTCTGCTGCCTCCCTCCCAAAGTCTGGGATTAAAACATTGGTTTGCTCTTTAAAACGAGGGAGAATGATCCCTATGGTGTTTAGGAGGTAGTTGAGTTCTGTACCATGGCTCTAACTCTGGTCTTGTCTGTTGCAGAAAGGCCATTACCGTTCTGTTTCTCACAACTGGGCTGAGCACAACTGAACCATGGGGGAACACAGTCCAGACGACAATATCATCTTCTTTAAGGGAGAGGAAGATGACCTAACCCCAGATGACAAGATGCTCAGGTTTGTGGATGACAGCGGACTGGTGCCTTCCTCATCTGGAACTGTTTATGATAGGACCACTGTTCTCATAGAACAGGACCCTGGCACTTTGGAGGATGACGATGACGACGGACAGTGTGGAGAACACTTGCCTTTTCTAGTGGAAGGTGAAGAGGGCTTCCTAATAGATCAGGAAGCAATGTCCCAGGGTTATGTACAACACATTATCTCACCCGATCAGATTCATTTGACTATAAATCCCGGTTCCACGCCCATGCCAAGAAACATCGAAGGTGCAACTCTTACTCTGCAGTCGGAATGTCCAGAAACGAAACGCAAAGAAGTAAGTAAAGCAGCAGACGCGGGCCCAGTGTGGCTGTGGGGCAGCTCCTTGTGCAGCGTGCTGGCAGTTTTAACTGGGGTTAAAGGAGCTCTTGGGCTTCGAACCTACTGTAGTAGTCGTGCCTGTCAACAACACAGCCGCTTCCTGTTTTGTTGTGACTGCTTTCTAGAACTGTTGGATAGTATGGCCACATTGTATTGAGAAATACCACGTTGTAATATCTCAGATTTCCCTCTCCAAATCATAAATAAAGTAGAAATGTCACCGAAGTGAATGCATGACTATGCTGCGAAAGTCACAGCCTGGCTCCTCTGCTAGCAGAGTGACCAGGTTTGTGTCTGGTAGCTAGAAGTGGCTGTAAATGCTTTGTTTTGGAGATGCCTGCAGAAATGTGCTTTATTAATTTAGTGACTGTTTAATGGATAGTGATGGGTAGTTTTTATAATTCAGGCCGGAGACCACAAATGAGACCAGATTAGCGGAAAGTTGCCACGTTCATGTTCAGATAATATGGATAAAGTAATGCCTTTCGGAATATCCCGGAAATGGTAAAGCATTTTTCAAATTGTAGTGCTGAATTTGAATGAAATAAATGGTATGGCTTAAACATTATTCAGGAACTAGTGCAAGTTAGTTTGAAGAGAGATCCCTGGCAGTTACTGTGTTGAGGACTCAATGTCAGGTACTACCAAGCAGAAATAGGCCTCATCTCTTTAGGAAATGTTTTTCTTTTCTGATTTAGTGAAGGTTTGAAATTACATGCAACTTGTACAGATGACTTATTCATGACATTTGGCTTTTCCTTTATAATCTTAGACTCTTTAGTTAGGGGTAGAATGCTTGCCTAACATACTTGAAGGCTTAACCTCTAGCCCTGCAAATAAATAAATAAATAAATAAATAAATATCATAGAGCTGCAAATGCTTTAGGGAGACCAAGTAATCTTTGCAGCACCTCAGACGTCTGCTCTTTGGTCTGTGCTTGAACCTTCCAGAATGGTAAGAGCACAGGCTCTCAGAGCTCAGTCCAATCCAGTTCGTTTGTTGGCCTGCTCTGATTGCTAGGAAGCTTTTGCTTGTATAGGACTAAGGTCCTCATGTAGTGCTGCTCCCAGCCTCCAGGTCTGTCTTCCTGACAACCCTTCTCCCATGGGGCAGCCCGCGCATTTTTAAAGTCCCGCCATGTCCTTTGGTACAAGCTCGCCACCTACACTCAGATATCTTTCTGATGGCATTGCCCCAGTCTCTCGTCAATCTGGTTGCCTTTAACTGAAGGAATCCAGTTTTCCCATTCCTTTTAGGATCCAGAGTTGAGCATGGTCTCCCAAGAGTGAGTCAGCGGTGCCAGTCATGTGGCTCTTACCTGTCTCTTCATCTGGACGTTGTCCTACTGTCACTGTGTCATCTGTGTTTATTACCAGCATCTCACTGTTGGCTTGTGCTTGGAAACCTCTAGAATAGTGATTCTCAGCCAGGGCCATTTTTGCCCCCTAGGAGACAGTTGGTTGTCACACTGGGGATGTGCTAACTGGAACCTTGTAGGTAGGCACTAATGATGCTGTTAGATATTTTATAATGTACAAGCTAGCCTCCGACGATAAGTAATTACCCCAGGTGTCCTCAGGTCTTGGCTGGAAGAGCCTTGTTCTGCATTCTTGTAGATGCAGCTGTCGGGTTCCGTGCTGGTGAAGGTAGACACTCTGGTAAGCCTCAGGAATTTTCTTGTTGGTTTCAGCCTAGTATGGGAGCTTGTACAGGGGTCCATCTGCCTTCAGTAGACCCAGTTATTCGTTGTTGTGTTGTTGTCGAGATGGCTCACTTAACCCAAGCTGGCCTCCAGCTTGCTGTGTAGTTAAGGTTGACCTTAAACTTCAGATCTCCCGCCTTCCCCTTTCCAGTGCCAGGGTGACAGGCACATCCCTGGCCTCACAAACATTTCAAGCAAGGTGCTGTGACTGCAGATGTTTTCTGCAGCATGGAGGTGGAAATACCTGATGGCAGACATGTGAGCACCAGGGGAAAAGAGGTAGCAGCGAAGGGAACCAGTGCTGTGTTTGGGAACACAAGGAACTCAGCTGCGTGCTTAGGCGAACCTCCAGGGTGGTCTTAAAATTGTCTTCAGTTTATGGGAAAAGCAGAGCATGAGTGTTTCTGAGAGATGGGGACAACGTGAACAGAGAGAGGCGGAAAACCGAGGCCCCTTCCTCTCTTTAGAAAGTGGCCAGCTATCCCCTAAAACAGGGTTTTTTTTTTCTGCGTGTGTATATGTGTGTGTGTGTGTGTGTGTTTCTTTTTTGAAACAGGCTCTGAGGGGAGGGGGATTCGAGACAGAGTTTCTCTGTGTAGTCCTGGCTGTCCTGAAACTCGCTCTGTAGCCCAGACTGGCCTCAAACTCTCAGAGATCTCCTGCCTCTGCCTCCCGAGTGCTGGGATTAAAGGCGTGCGTCACTGTGTGCAGCCCAAGCTTTTCTCAGAGTGGTTGTCATCCTGCCTCCCTGGTGCTGGGATTACAGGCACATTGACCTCCACACACAAGCCTTGGCACATGCCTCCCCCCACCACACGCACACACTCATGCACAGAGAATTGGCCTGTGGTATTCAGTTGTAACAATAAAAATCAAACTATTCCTGTTCCTATTTAATTGGCTAAAACAAATCAAATAGCTGTTCCCACCTTGAGATCTGCCAAGGAAGAGGGGACGGTACACTTAGTAAACATAGTAAAGCGTACTAAAGTCAGAAGTGCTACAAGCCACTTGGGGCTTCTGTGGGGCCCTGGTACTTGCAGGCTGTGGACCCTGTAGGAAGCTTGTGTCTGTTCACAGACTTTACACTTCTGCGATGCTTTTTGGCTATCTCTTTTTAGTTTAACTACATGTGGCCAGTGCATTTTTCTCTAAAGGGCTAGATAGTAAATGTTCTTGTCCTTACAGACTCTGTGGTCTCTGTTACAACCAGTCAGCTCTTCGATTGTAACACAAAATCAGTCATAGACAATGTGCAGGTGGACTGGGGTGGAGCTCAGCCTGGATCATATACCACAAGGCTGTGGGTTCTATTCCTGGCACTGCAGTAAAGCAGAAAGATACTATGTAAATGAGCATGCTGGCCAGAATTGACTTACTGGTTGTAGTGATTGTGTCAACTGGACTAGAATCCAGGGAGTAGCAGGAGACAGGGATGGAAAGAGAGCAAAGATCCAAATCTAGGAAGCAGTGGTTGCTTGCTAAGACTTTGTGTTGTTTTAGAAGCAGTGGGAGACTTTGGGATTTGGGAGCCCAGGAGTAATGTGACTAAAGGATCATTTCAGAGCTGGCTACAGTGGCGCATGCCTTTGATCCCAGCATTCGGGAGGCAGAGGCAGGAGGATCTCTGTGAGTTCTAGTCCAGTCTGGGCTACAGAGCGAGTTCCAGGACAGCCAGGGCTGCACAAAGAAACTCTGTCTCAAATCCCACTCCCCCCAGAGAAAAAGAAAGTAAAGATTCATCTAGGTCTGGACATGGTGGAGCACACCTTTGGTGTCAGCACTCAGGAGGCAGAGGCAAGTGGATCTCTTGAGTTCAAGGCCAGCTAGGGCTCCACAGTAAGATCCTTTCTCAAAGCAAAAGGTATTTTTTTTCTCAGTGTGTTGAGTTGCTGTTGGTTGATGAGTGGGTAAAGATTTTAGTAGCTGAGAGTCTGCCATGTTCAGGCTGTGTGCTGAAGACAAAGTGTCTAGCTCTGCTGTTGGGTCAGGAAGGCTGACCTGTGTGACCTGGAAGAGGGACTGAGGAGCTGCAACTAGTTCTGTCCTTGGTCAGCTGCTCCTCACATTTGAAAAGGCCTCCGGGTGAGCCGGGGCACAGAGCGTGAGTGAGGCAGAAGCTGGGATGACAGAACAGGAAGCAGGAAGTGTAAAGTTTTGTTTTGTTTTGTTTTTAAAGTTTGGTACTTGGAAGAGAAAACCATTGAGTAGCGGCTCAGGGGCTTTGAAACTTTGAAGTTTAGGAAGTTTGAGCTGAACGTGGTGGCTCTCATGCCTTTCAGTTCCAGCACAAGGGAAGCAGAGGCAGAAGGAGTTCCAGACAGCTAGGGCTACGTAGGGAGACCCTGTTTCTAAATTAATTAAGGCCTCAAAAGTTTTGACATAGTTTGGGATCTAGCTTTAGGCCACCATCAGTTAATGATTACTGTCTAAGGGCTCATGAGCAAATGTTTGAGAAATGTAAAATAAAAGCAAACTCCTTCAGAACCTACCGGGCAGGACCTTTGGCTTGCTAATAGCTAAGAACCAAGAAAATCAGAATCTTCTGAATGCTATAAGCTTATGCTATAAACCATTTTCCAAGGATTAGTAGGGCACATTTTGGTAAATGCTGACCTAGGCAAAAGAGAAGATGGGAGGGAGGAGAGGAGGGAGGAGAGGAGGGAGGGAGGGAGGGGCTATGCAGTCTGATGTCAGCTGTCACTTTCCTGCTTGTGCTCCTTAGCAATTAGCTGCTTCTGTTTGCAAGCCTGACTTGCCCTGTTGGTTTCTTCAGGCCATTTAATCGTGAACAGGACAGGGTCAAGGTTGCTCTCAGCTCTCTGTCCAGTGTACTGTGGGTCTATCTCATTATCGGGCCCTCCTTCCTATACATAGTTTGTCCCTCCTGTATATAGGATCGATGTTGAAGAGTCTATAAGCTAAATTGGGTTTTAACTGGAGCCCAGACTGGCCTCAGAGTTGCAGCAGTCTTTTGAGGTCCAAGATTAGAAACGGGAGTCACAGCCCTAGTCTTTCGAGGCCAGACATTGAGGAGGCTTGTCCTCCAGAAGCCACTCTTACCTCAGTCGTTGATTGACAGTGATTTTATTTTGGCTTCCAAATCCACTTAGAGGCCAGTGTTTATGGAAGATACCCGCTGCATGCTCTGTGACCACCCTTGTCCCCGGAACCAGTTTTAAGCATGGCTTTCCTTCCTTCCTTCCTTCCTTCCTTCCTTCCCTTTTTTTTTTTTTTTTTTTTTTTTTTTTGCTGCATGATATTCACAGGTTCTGCTCTTGAGAAATGGAATCCTTTGATAACTACTCAGTCTTCTTGGCTTCCTAAGCCGCTTAGTTTCTGAGTCAGATGTTAGCCTGATTTTCCTGTTTCCCGCTGGTTGTACCTTTGTTTCCTTCAGTGTGCAGTTGGCTTACTGGTTGCTTCATTAGAATTGTTTTCTTTTGTTTTCTTCATTATGCCTGTCTTACGCAAAAACAAACCAACCAGAGCCCTGCCACACAGGAGCTCTCACCCTGCCACACTTTCGTTGGCCTTTCGGGTTCTCATCCCGGTTACTGCTTTGTCCCTGTGGATTGGTGGCTTCGAGAACTCTGTCGGAACACTGTCACTCAGCACCCATATACTCAAAGGCTTTCCCCTCCAGGTTGCTGGACAGCTGTTCCTCTGGTGGGTTCGTGTGGCCCATGGTTCCCCCAAACTTTCTTGCATCTATTCTTCCAGAGAACCTGCCAGGGAGTGCTTCCCTCCTCTGTCGGCCCCACAGTGACGAACATAATGCATCCTACCAGCCTGCCCACTGTTCTGCTAAATAGTTGGCAGGTATGAAGAAACCCAGGGCCTATCAGCCAAAGATATTCACGATGCCCTGTGTATTCCAGAGCAGTGATGGGGAAGAATGGCCTTTCTTACATGAAGCAGGTGCAGTGTTCTCTGAGTTCTGCTCCTAGTGTGCTGCACAGTAATTGGATTATTCTCAATGGCATTCTAAAAGGAGGGGAGGAGTTCTTTCTCTTTCCTATTCCTCCTCCTCTTTTTCTTTTAGATTTAAATTTTTTTTTCACTTTTTTGCTATGTTGACCAGGTTGGCCTCAAACTCACAGAGATCCTCCTGCCTCTGTCTCCCAGTGCTATGATTAAAGGCGTGTGCCACCACACCTAGCTGAGTTTATTGAGCCTAACAGATTTTAAGAATAAAGGGATTAGAAGTGGGTCGACTTGTGCCTATAGTGCCAGCCCTCGGGAGGCTAAAACAGAAACTTGCTGTGAGCCTGAGGCCACATGGTACTTTCCAGGCCAGCCTGGGTCACAGTGAGAAATCCTGTCTCCAGAAAACAAAAGAAACAAACCAGAAATAAGGGGGCTTTGACTCCAGTGTTGAGATCCTTCCTACAGTTTGTCCTCTATTTTAGGAAGACTGATTCTAGTCTTGTTCCTCAGCGGGAATCCTCAGTGCGCAGAGCCGTGCGCTTAGACACACCGGGGTGTTTAGCCACCCACCTTGCACTCTGCACACCACCATTGCATTTCTTCACAGATCGCTGTGCAGCTCCACGGGATTACCATTCAGAGCTGGGACAGATGAGCCTGGCACTGCTTGCCAGTGTAGTGTTAAAGTTCCGCTCCTTCCCCTCTAGTGTCTGACAGTGCCCTTTGGTCGGATGTCACTTCTAAGAACCCTCTGGCGCTTGGAGAACAGCAGGGCAAGCTGGTGGTTCTGAGCGGCTCTGCTGGAGGCCAGGGCAGAATGCGCTTTCCCTGTGCCGCCAGGTGAAGCCGATTAGTCAGTGTGTCTCCTCCATGATGGCATGTGGGCATGTGTGGTACTTGTGCCTGCCTCGTCGCTGAGATCCTCTGGCCTGGCAGAGGGACCTGCCTGGTTTTATGCACACACTGGTTTTTAAAGTTGGTACCGTAGGAGCTCTGGGTCTTGAGTTGATATTTCTTTGGACTGCATTAGGTTCTGCTGATATTTTGTTCTTTCAGGAGTGGGAGAAAGTACTTGAATTTTAGTGCTCTCCCCTTCTTTAAATCCAGCTTATTCCAAAAGCTGTCTCTTCTTCAAAAGATCATCTTAACTTTGGTCTCATCTTTTTGTTCTAGTGTATACTAACTATGCAGCCCTGGCAAGCTGCTCTCTGTCCTCATTTGTAAAATGGAAATAAAAATACCCCACTGCGTTGTGTGCAGATCCAGTGAGATTTATGTAATGGGCAGTGTCCACCAGTGTGCACCTCAGATGCCGAGCACATGGGCGGTGTCCATCAGTGTGTGCCTCAGATGCCGAGCACCATGTGTGATGGATGGTGCCATCAGTGTGTGCCTCAGATGCCGAGCACCGTGTGTGATGGGCGGTGCCATCAGTGTGTGCCTCAGATGCCGAGCACCGTGTGTGATAGGCAGTGTCCATCAGTGTGTGCCTCAGATGCCGAGCACCTGTGTGATGGGCGGTGTCCATCAGTATGTGCCTCAGATGCCGAGCACCGTGTCTGGTACATCAGTTGTTCAGTTACATGTCCTCTTGCTGCCTCCTCCTCACAGACCCCTATTCCCAAAGGTTCAAAGGTCATCGCCAGCTTTAGAAAGGTTAAAATGCCAAGGTTTCTTTGTTAGGAACTGTTTTGGAAAACACGGTCTCCTTGAGCCGGGCTATAGATTGTGGTTAGAGGCAGAGTGTTAGTGCATGCTGGGGAGGCTGAGGCAGGTGGCTCTAAAAATTTCAAGGCCAGTCTGGTCTGTGTAGTTCAAGGCCAGTTTGAGACTGGAGGTCTTAAAAAGGTGGGGAAATGTGGGTTGGAGAGATGGCTCAGCAATTAAGAGTACTAGCTGCTCTTCAGAGGACCAACGTGGTAGCTCACGGCTGTCTGTAACTCCAGTTCCAGGGGATGTGACATCCTCATACCAATGTAAATTAAATAAACTTTTTAAAAAGTTGGGGAAATGTGATTGGGTTCCAAGAGATCCCACAGAAGTCTTGGTCCCAATCACCTCAGCTGAACTTTCCTTGACCATCACTGTAACTGGGACGGGTGGTTGTGTATTGTTTTGTTTTGGGGGTCTGGGAATTGAACCCAGGGCCAGATGATGCTAGGCCAGGGCTCTACCACTGAGCTTTATCTCCTGTCAATCTTTCTTGTTTTTTAACTTATTAATATGTCTGAATAGCTTGCCTGTCTGTGTGTCTGTGCCTGGCACCTGTGGAGGCAGGAGACACCTGATTCCTGCAGCAGGTACAGGCTGTTGAAAACCACTGTGTAGGTGCTGGGAATTGAACCTGGGGCCTCTGGAAGAGCAGTCAGTCCTCCTAACCAGTGAGCCATCTTTCTAGCTACTCTTTGAAACAAAACAAAACCTTTTTATTTTGAAATAGGTCCTCTCTAAGTTGTTCAGGGTGGCTTTGAACTCAGTCTGTAGTGTAGGGAGCATTGTCTGGAATTCCTTTTCCATATCTTCCTGAGTAGCTGAGATCATAGGCCTGAGCCATCAGATTACACTTTTAACTGTATTATAGAAAGAAGATATTTGTGGTCCCCAAACAGAGGTTGGTGAACACCAGTCCTTGCCACAGGTAATTCTTTGCCCTCATTCTTGGCGTTTTGTAATTTCCCTGGTACCAGGCCCCTGAAAGTCACTTCCATGGTGAACATATGGGACACTAATATCCTATAGCTAAAAGTGAGATTTTAATATAATTTTGTATTTTACCTTTTAAACAGTCATAAAATAGCTCCCATTTTATAGATGAGAAAAATTACAGCATAGAAACATCTAGCTGCCAAAATACCATGCCAGGAGGCAGAGACAGGAGGATTCTAAGGGTTCTCTGGCTGTAGAATTTGAGAGCTCCAGATACAGTGAGAGACCCTGTTTCAGAAAATAATGTGGACGCCTGGTGTGGTGGCCCACGCCTTTAGTCCTAGCACTTGGGAGGCAGAAATAATGTAGAGCCGGAAAGACTATACCCAGTGTCAGCCTCTGCCTTCTGCATGCTCACACACAAGTGCACACACCATCACACACATACCCTATGAGCACATATGCCTGCAAATAGGAATATCCAGTTCTCCAGTGGCGAAATTGAGACTTAAACTGAGGATTGTCTGGATGCCAAAGTCAATGCTTTTATGATAACATACCAGTTTACAAAGGTCGTAGTCAAGACATGGGCCTGTTGGCTGCTAACAGGACTGGGAAATGAAAGGGCGAGTGTGTGTCCTTAGTTCCTAGTGGGTAGAGGGATGAGGTGTGCACACAGTGCTGGAGAGCGGTAGATGTATGAGTTCAGCTCCGCCGGGCATTGAAGAAGTGGGACCAGTTCAGAGCGCTTAGATGTGTGACTCAGGAGTTTTGATTGTTCATTTGCAACAGAGGAAACCAGTGCTAGTATGTATGCTACTACAGTTTTGGTATTGAGAAAAGGGACAGGAAGTCCCTGGTGATGGGGAAGAAAGGGCAGAGTTCAGTTCTTCCCCCCTAGGGTTTTTTTTTTTTTGTTGTTGTTGTTTGCTTTTCATTTTTTGAGACAGTCTGTGTATAGCTGTTACTGCCCTGGAACTTGCTATCTAGATCAATCTGGCTTCAAAGTTGGTGCAATCGTCCTGCTTCTGCCTCTGCCTTCTGAGTGCTGGGATTAGAGGCTGGGATGAAACCAGCACACGCAGTTTGGAAAGTGAGTTCTGTAGCTGTAACCAGCAGCCAATCATTTATTTATGATTATCCGCTCTGGGCTCAGAACCAGGGACTCCATTCTTTATTGCAGTGTGTAGAGTTGAGTGTTCTCCCTCTCCCTTTCCTTCCAGAAGAAGCCCAGGCGTTTCTTCCTTTTTCTAACTTTTAAGAGTTTTGTCTCCTGAAGTTCCGCCGCTTCCTTTTCTGCTCGTGCCCATCTCCTGCACCTGCTCTCTGCTCTGTCACCCGAGGGCTGTGATCGACATTCAGAGCATTCTGTAAACCTCGGAGCCCTCGTACCTTCTGGACTTTCACAGCGTCACACTCCATGCTCCGTGAACTCACCCAGGTGTCTCGGGGCTCTTTAGCAGAGTCCCCGCAGCTGTCACAGGCCACGTGGGAAAATTAAAGTCAGGCTTAGACATCTTAAGGTTTCTTGAAAAACAGATTTTCTTCATGTCCAGTGGAGTCTCCAGTGACTTCATGTTCCTATTACAGAGGCTGCCATTCATTTTGATGAGCAGGCTACTTGTGTGTGACCCTTCACTGAAGAGTTTGGGTTCATCTGGTATCTCTCTACTCGGTAGCCCAAGCCCTCTTTCTGTAGATTGCCCTAGTATGCTCAGTGTCCATTCCAGTGCGGCTTCTTAGACACTGGTCTTGCCCGTTCTGTCTAATTCTCCTTTTTGTTTGAACTTCTTGAGAGCAAGGAGCGTTGTTGTTCTTGGCACTAAGCACAGTGTAATTCTAGGACACAATTCTTCAAGTTCGTAAATGCTAAATTTTAGTCTTATTTAAAGATATGTGATGTAATATCTCTTTATGGCATGACACACTACATTTTTTTTTCAGCTTCTTGTTCTGATCCTGTTTGAGATGGTTTAGGTTTCCCTTTTTGTGACATTTGTTGCTATTTTAAAATAATTCTGAAAGACACTCGACAATGATTTCCACTTACCGTCTCCAGATAAAATGAGTTGATCATTTCTTAAGTTTATTATTGGGAGAAAAGGCATCTAGTACTCAACACCACTTTTATTTCACTTTATTTTATTTATTAAAGACGTGTGCCCCCACTGGCTGGGATAGGATCTTTGTTACATCTGTGTAGCCCAGCCTGACTTCAGTTCTCCTGAATGCCTCCATAACCGACTTCTGTCCTACCTTTCCATCCCACCTTTCTGTCCCTTTCCTGGTCTGAGTGCTTCCCCACCTTTCTGTCCTCGGTCTTTCTCACTTTCTAATCTGCCAGGTTTTTCTGAATGCATAGTTGGCTGACTGCTCACATTCTTACCGCGGCTCCACAGTTCCGGTGCTGCACAGCAAGGACTGAGGTCTTAGCAACCCATGGTCTTTGCTACCTTTGACCCAGCTTACAGCCTACTCAAAACTTCTTTCCCCCATGACAGTCTTGGGGTTTGTTTTGTTTGTGTGTGTATTTGTGTGTGTGGGGTATGCTGTACAGGTATATTCACATGTGTAAGTGCACGTGTGTGTACGTAGAAACTGAGTTGATGTCCAGTGTCTTCCTTGATCACTCTGCACTTTATTTACTGAGGTAGCATCTCTTGCTGAACCTGAAACTCACCAGTTCCAGCTTGTCTAGCCAGCTGTCTTCCCCTGGCAGTTCTGTCTCTGTCTCCAGAGTCCTGAGAGTACGGTGGCCCTCGTGGCCAAGAGGCTTTTATGTGGGTTCTAATCATTACGTCTTGCTGGGTCTGTTTCATTCATTCAAAATATAAATGGAGTGAGTACCACTTCTGCACAAGTCTGGTCTCTGAAGTTGTTGTCAGTGAGCAAGATAGCTCTAGTTCCTGCTTTCATGCAGATTACAGTGTAGATGAGAAGCCGCTGTTCATGCATTTAATACAGTAAATATTTACTGAGTGCCTGTTTTCCAGGTCCTGCTTGCCTAGCAGCTAAAGGTTATAATGGAAATTGTTTAATTATATAATCGTTTAATATTAATTGTATCTTGAACTTTAAGGAGAAGGTGGTATCTCTCCACTGGGGGTTATTTCTGGAAACACTACTTTTTCTCAAGCATATTTGGATACTTAGGCTTCTTATGGAAAAGGGACCGCATTGTTTGCCTGCAGCCTGTGTACACTCTTCTGTCTGTTTAAATATTTAAAGCATTTATTTGTGTGCAGGCGCATGTGGAGGTCAGAGGACTGGGAGGTTTGCTCTCCATCCACCCTTACTTGTGTCCCAAGGACTGATCTGGACAGCAGGCATCTTGCTGCTGGCGGCCTCTCCTGTGTACTTTAGCTTGGCTTACGTATGACACACTTAATACAGTGTAGGTGTTTAGGGGATCATAGTGGTTCTGTACATGTTCAGCACAAGTACTTTTTTCTGAGCATTTTCAGTTCCTAACTGGCTGAATCTATGAATGTAGATCCCCCAGATTCCGAGGGTGGTCTAGAAGCTGTGAGAGTCTAGAGTAATTGTGCCGTCACACTCAGAACCGGGGAGAACGCCAGTCAGGGAGAGACCTTGAGGAAGAACCATCCAATAGAGGAGTGAGTTGGCCAAGTACAAGAATTCAGATGGGAGCAGGGCAGGGAGAGATGGGGTTGGGGGTGAAGGGGGTGGGAGAGTGGAGGGGGTGGGGGGGGTGGAGCTTGCTCACTGCAGTCACTTACAAAGTTGTCAGCTACCATGGCAACTCAGGGATGAGATTCTGTTCTGATCTCTCACTCTGTGATGAAGCTTATGATGGAGATTGTATGGAGCTTACCCTTCAGCGATAGTTTTGAAATTTCCATTTGTAACACGTACAGTTAGCACGTGTACATGAGAAGATAATTACCCATGTAAATGAAGTGTCAGGGAGTGGTAAACTCACAGAATATAGGCCTTTAAAGAAGGGCACTGTTGGGGTAGGTTTGGAGGATTGTGGAAGACTTTGGAGGGAGTGAGACTTGAATTAAAGGAAAAGAAGCTCTGGAGAGCAAAGAAAGGAACTAGACATTTCCAGTAAAGGGAGAAAAAGGCACAGGAAAGAGGCGGGAACTGGAGCCGCTGAGGCTGAGTGCGCTGTACCTGTAGGTCTCGGCTGGCCCTCCTGCTTGCCTGGTTCCTGAGTCACAGCAGAAAGTATTGGAAGGTCCTGGGATTACCCTTGACTATCCTGCCTGGGCACTGGGGCTTTCCAGTGAGAGGCCTTGCGGAGCACCAGGGCGCACGTCTGAGTGACTAGTTCAGGGGATACAGAGCACAGCCTGTGTGGCAATGGCATGGAGGGGTGGGGTGGGGATGGGCTGTTATCCATGAATACGTGAGTGAGCACTTGTGCGAGGTCCTCTGAGGAGGTGGAGAGAAGAAGGGGGGCGGGAGTCAGTGCCCCTCCCTTCCCTGTCTCGTAAACTAGCTGACAGGCCAGATCCCTTCTAAACCTTCTTATTTGTTTTGTATAGCTCTATAGTACTGGTTCTCAACATACGGGTCGGAAACCCTTTTATAGGGGTCGCATAAGACCATTGTAAAACACAGATATTTATGTTATGATCAAATTTACAGTTATGAAGTAGCAATAAAAATAGTTTTATGGTTGGGGATCACTGCAACATGAAGATATACATTAAAGGGTTGCAGCGTTAGGAAGGCTGAGATCACTGATCTAGAGCTAAGTAAGAATATTGGGTTTTTTTGCTTTGTTTTGTTTTTTAGTTTTTATGTGCATGTGGAGGGCAGAGACTTCAGAGTCTGTGAGTGTTGAGAACTGAGCTCAGGTTCTCTGCAAGAGCAGTGTGTTCTCTTGACCATGGAGCAGCTCCTGACAGTGGTTTTCATTTGTTTTGTGTGTGTGTAGATTGAGCCTAGAACCTCAAGCATGATAGACAAACACTAACTGAGCCACAATTGTGGCCTCGGTTTTTATTTGTTTATTTCCCTCCCTCCCTTCCTCCCTCCCTCCCTTCCTTCCTTTCTTTCTTTTTTTAAATAAAGCTCTCAAGTAGCCCAGACTGGCCTCAGGTTTTCTGTATAGCTAAGGGTGACTGAATGACCTCGAATTTATTATTTTATATTTGAGGCAGAATCTCACTGTAGAGCCCTGACTGTCCTGAAACTCTATGTAAACCAGACTGACACCAGACTTACGGAAACTGATCTGCCTCTGCCTCCCAAGCCCTGGGATCAAGGATCAAGGCCACCACACCTGACCAACCTTGAATTTTTGATCCTGGGCATTAAGATTACTGGCACACCCAGTTCATATCCTTTTGGGAATAGAAACCAGGGCTTCATGCCTGCTGGGAAAACACTCTACCCACCGAGCTGTGTGTACCCTGTTCCAGTTCTTATGCTTTTAATTTATCTTTTTCAAATCAAAATGATATTTCATAATGCATGAAAATAAGTTGAAATTTAAACTTCAGTGTCCATAAATGTTTTTGGAAAATGGCAGTGTTCACTTATTCATCTGTGGCTACTTTTAACGTGAAGGGCAAGGGTTGTGTAGTAACAGAGACATTAAAGTCCAAAATATGTTCTCTTTGACACTTGACAGAAAACTGCCCTCCCTTGACTTACACCCATCCGTGCTCAACCAGCCTCCCTTTCTGAAACAGAATGGCTGCTGTCTCCTTCCTGAGCTCTGTCCTTCTACCCAGGCTTTATTTTGTAATCTTTGTGCCAAGATCCAACCCAGGTTTCCCACCATGTCTTCCTTCCTTTCTTCTCTTCTTCTTCTTCTTCTTCTTCTTCTTCTTCTTCTTCTTCTTCTTCTTCTTCTTCTTCTTCTTCTTCTCCTCCTCCTCCTCCTCCTCCTCCTCCTCCTCCTCCTCCTCCTCCTCCTCCTCCTCCTCCTCCTCCTCCTCCTCCTCCTCCTCCTCTTCTTCTTCTTCTTCTTCTTCTTCTTCTTCTTCTCTTCCTCCTCCTCCTCTTCCTCTTCCTCCTTCTCCTCCTCCTCCTTCCTCCTCTTTCCTTCTCTTTCCTCCTCCTTCCTCCTCCTCCTCCTCCTTCTTTTTCTTCTTTTTTTTTTTTCCAAACCAGGACAAGACTGTGTAATCCTGACTGTCCCAGAACTTGCTTTGTAGACTATTCAAGGCTGGCCTACCTCTGCCTCTCAAATGCTGGGGTTAAAGTTTTATGTACCGTAGATAACTCCCACCATGTTTTAAGCAAGTACTCTATCACTAAACTGCCCCCAATCCCATGGGGCTTTTTAAATACTGTCTCTCTCTTCCGTGTGCCCCTTTTGAGGCCTTGATTCACTTTCCTCCAGGGAGTTTTCTTTTGTTGGGGGCTAGGGATGTAATAGCTCAGACACTGAGGTGGAGTCTTGTAATACAGCCTTGGCTGACCTCACACTCACAGAATTCCTTCTGCTTCAGCCTCCTGGGCGCTAGAATTACAGGTGCGCATCACCCCCTAGCTCTCCTGGGACTTTTCCCCTCTAAAAATAAGCCCTCAGCTCTGTCCAGAAGTACTGGTCCTTCCGCCACCCAGACTCCAGCCCCAGCACTGCAGTGTTCTGCTGAATCATTAGGGAATCGTGTGTGTGTGTGTGTGTGTGTGTGTGTGTGTGTGTGTGTGTGTGTGTGAGTGTCCCCAGCACTGCAGAGTCTTGCTGAATCGTTAGGGAATCCGTGTGTGGGTGTCGGTGTTGGTGAAGGGGGGTGATGACGGTGGTTTTTTCCTGGCCTTTACTTTGTTTACTCTGACCTCTGTTGTTTTGATTTGTTTTTCATGAGACCTTTTTTTCTTTTAGCTGCTGTGACTTTCTTTGCTCTAGCTCTTTCCCACGCTGGCCTACCAAGTCTTACTAGTTAGTGTGTTAGATGCTGCTTGCTCTTTTTGTCTGTCCTTTGTCCTGTGGTATGAGCTATTTTATAGGATTCTTTATGTGTCAGTTGCTGTATTAAAATTCTTTATACAAATTATTCTTAATCCTTTTTTTGTTGTTTTGCTTTTGTTTTTTCGAGACAGGGTTTCCTCTGTAAACCTGGCTTGCCTTGAACTTAGAGAGATCTGCCTCCTGAGTTCTGGAATTAAAGGTGTGTGCCCCCACCATCCAGCAAATTTTTCTTAAACAGCTTTTATTTTATGTATTTTTAAAAGTTTATGCCAGGTGGTGGTGGCGCATACCTTTAATCCCAGCATTGGAAGGCAAAGGTAGGCAGATCTCTGTGAGTTCGGGGACAGACAGGCCTACTCACAGAGAAACCCTATCTTGAAAAAAGATATGTATGTATATATGATTTTAAACTACCCATGCATTTATGACTATGTGAGGATATTTGCAGGGGAAGTGCAGGTGCCCATGGAGGCCATCGATGACAGATCCTCCCGTGAGCTGCCTGATGTGGATTCAGAGAGCTCAGGTCCTCTGTGAAGCAGCGCATGCATGCTTTTAACTGCTGAGCCATCTCTCCAGCTGCCAACAGCAGCTTTTCAAAAGATAGACTCAGGGTAGCTCAGTTGGTCAAGCGCTTGCCATCCTACACAAAGCCCAGGGTTCGCGCCTCAGCACTGCATACAAACCTAGGTGTGCTGATACATACATGCGCACACTCAGAAGGCAGACATGGGAGGATCAGAAGTTTAAGGGCTACAAGTTTGCAGTCAGCTTATGCTTCATGAGTCCCTGTCCCAGGGTGGAGAAGTGAGACTGGACAGCTGTTTCCCCACTGATAAGGTATCCATGTCCTTCATCAGGTCAAGCGGTACCAGTGCACCTTTGAGGGATGCCCCCGCACCTACAGCACAGCAGGCAACCTGCGCACCCACCAGAAGACTCACCGCGGAGAGTACACCTTCGTCTGTAACCAGGAGGGCTGTGGCAAGGCCTTCCTCACCTCCTACAGCCTCAGGATCCACGTGCGAGTGCACACAAAGGAGAAGCCATTTGAGTGTGACGTGCAGGGCTGTGAGAAGGCGTTCAACACACTGTACAGGTCAGCCTCTCCATGGCTGTATCCGCCAGCATCCTGATTCTGAACTTGGGAATGTAGAACACCTTTTCCATGCATATGGAAGCTTTTGGGACTGGAAAGCATAGCTGTGCTTACCTATTTAAAATGCATTATCAAAACCTGCTACTTAAATAAGTGTACCAGGGGCTGGGTGGAAGTGTTGGCACATCTACGTGTAGGGTTGCATCTCAGGGAGCGACATTGTGCCCTTGGGATTTTAGTAGTTGGCTTAGAGTAGTCCTCCCATTGGCACAAAGCCTTTGAGATAACTTTCTTCTATCCTGAGAGGTGGGGAGTTGCCACTTGATTTCTATTTCTTTTTTCATGTTTGTGTCAGGAGACTTACACCACTCTTCAGCACGAGGCAGAAAATAACAAAATAACAGCCCATACCATTCTGAAAGTGCTTGATCTTGTTTGATCCTAGAAGCCAAGCAGGGTTGGGCCTGGTTAATATTAGGTGGAAGAAATAATAATGGCTAACATTGATGTGTGCAAGGCACAATTCTACGTGCTGGTCCCCAGAATAGTTGCTAAGTGAAAAGAAGTACAGAGGAGTTCTGTAGGGTCAGGACCAGGACTTGAACCCAAAGGAGTCTGTCTCTAATTAGTGCTCACGGCCACTGTGCCTTCCTCTCTGGGTAACTTTCAGGTGCTAATGTGCACTGGTGCAGCATTCTGGTGCACTTGATCCTACAGTGTAGTAGGCTGGTACTGGGAGGCTCTTTGGTATATTCAGCATGGGACATTTCTCTGGGATATTTTGCAGGTTGAAAGCACATCAGAGGCTTCACACAGGGAAAACGTTTAACTGTGAATCTCAAGGCTGCAGCAAGTACTTCACCACACTCAGTGATCTACGGAAGCACATTCGAACCCACACAGGAGAAAAGCCATTTCGGTAGGTCTTGCTTTCTCCAGTTTGTCACTGACCAGGTCTCAGCTGGGATTCTTGGTAGACTCTAGGAAGGTTTCAAAGTAGGAAGAAAATCCCTGACCCATTTCCTTACTTGGTGGTGTTAGCTTCCCACAGGGTAGCAGTGACCACTTACTGCGGGTTGGAGGAATGCCAGTGGACTCAAAAGCATCTCTCCCTGGGTAATGGCCACCCATTCTGCCTCATTTTTTTTTCCTGTACTCTTAAAAAAGGTGTTTGTTGAAGTTGACTTATATGGCAGACACTTTTCTTTGTACTAAGGAAGTACTGAGATCCTTAGTCAAGGGCTGGGGTTTGTAGCCTAGGCTGCAGAATAAGACCCAGTGTCAACACCCCTTCCCCTTAGACAAAACAAAACATCTTTAGTTGAGTGGGACAGAGCCACAGAGTTGTAGACAGTGTCTGAAGCTATCAGCCAAAGTGGCCTGAGCATGATGAGGGGAGACCTCTCTAAGAAAGGGGACTTGAGTTGTTTCTGAGTGCGTCCAGAAGGGACAGTGAGGGTGGGAGGCTCAGTGTCCTGCATGTTGCTGTTGCTTTTAATAGCTCATGTTCGTGTACGTGTAGAACCACATTTTTTTGTGTAGATATATCAATTTTAATTTTTAAATGTTATTTTATATTTATTTATATTTTATGTCTGAGTGCTCTGCATGTGCACCTGCAGGCCAGAAGAGGGCAGCAGATCCTATTACAGATGGTTGTGAGCCACCGTGTGGGTGCTGGGGATTGAACTCTTGAAGAGCAGCCAGTGCTCTTAACCGCCAAGCTATCTCCCTAGTCCTCCAAATACATATTTATAAGTATGTATCTGTGTGAGTACACGTTATATGTGTGCTGACACTCAAAGAGGCCAGAAGAGAGTATCAGCTCCCCTGGAGCTGGAACTAAATTTGGGTCCTCGGTGAGGGCAGTTAAGTGCTCTTGACTCCTGAGCCATCTCCCTAACCGCGTTCTCCACAGTCGATAAGTCTGTACCATCCTCTTTTTCCTCTATTGCTTGTAACATGTGGCATGGTTCACAGTAAATAAGTCTGTAACTGTGAGGCAACTGTACCATTCTTTTTCCTCTGATTGCATGTGACATGTGGCATGGTTCCAGGCCTACAATAGGTGTTCAGAAGCAGCCTCAGATGATTATATGACATTTTCATCAGGTAATCAGTTTGTAAGGATCCCCATAACTGTGTTTTATGTATTGCTGAAGATTTCCCATAAACAGTGTCCTTGACTCCTGATAAGAGACACTGCTTAAAGTTAAGGCATCAATATGCCACCCTCCCATTTTCAAGTCACTTGTCCTCCTTAGCACACTTGGAGGCAGTTGAAAAGTCTCCAGGAGCAACTAGCTCTTAGACACCAATTAAATGAAATTGAGGTTTCAATACCATTTAATACCATACTCAGATACATTCTTGAGTCTCAGCTCCTTTAAGAACAGGAGGTTACAGACCAGTTGGTTACTCTCTGCAGATGCTTAAATACCCCCACCAGGTTGCCAGGGGGACTCTTACTCTATACGGATACATACATTTATTTTTGTGATGATTAAAACAGTTTTGTCTTGAATATTAGAGGAGACCTAGATAGATACAGTGATAATTATTTGTGATTAAAAATCAAAAGGCTTTAAAGAAATTTTCTACTTAAATAAATAAGATGTTTGGATATATAAGAAAATGTATGTAAGTGTTAAGTTCCTGCTATGCAACCACTAAAGCAATGTGAAGAACTACCGATACCCTGCCCTTGAGAAAGCAGATAAAAAATACGCACACACTGGCATGGTGGTACACACCTTTAATCTCTGTGGATGCAGAGGCAGACAGACCTCTGTGAGTTCCAAACCAGCCAGAGCTACATAGTGACATCCTGTCTCAGATCGACACCCTCGCCCCAGATGCACACAGAGATGAAGTAAGATTGGATTGAGAGATGCCTTGAAGGAAGCATGTGATAAATGCATTAGTCCTGAGGAGGTGGAGGTTATTTCTGTCTTTGATTATCAAGAAAGCATCCAGGGGCTAGGAGAGCAGCTTGCCCAGCATTCTCAATTCCCTGGTGCTGCGCTTTAGTGGTACGTGAGCCAGGAATAATGGTGCATGTCTGTACCTAGCTACAGAGTGAGTTCAAAGCCAGCCTGAGATGGAGGAGACCTTGTCTGAGATGGGAAGGGGTCAGCTAAGTATCGAGAATTATGGCTAGTTCTTGATTACAGCCATATCAGTGCTTTGCGTTTTTTGTTGTTGTTGTTGTTTGTTTGTTTTGTTTTGTTTGCTGTTTTTCCAGCTCCATATATACCATTTTTTTCTTGTTTTGAGACAAGGTTAACTCTTTAGCCCAGGCTATCTATGAATTTGTGAGCCTCCTCTTGCCTCAGCCTCTTGGGCACTAGGATTACAGATCTATGTCTATAGACCCAACTCTCTTTACCCACTCTTGATATGCATAATAATTCAATGGCCATAGATTTTCCACATGGCTCTCACTGCCAGCACAGTTCTGTCCAGTAATTAGTAAGGTTTATATTGCTGGGATGCTCTCAACACTACCTTACCTACAGGCTATCTTAGACTCTCAGCTCCTGCTGATTCCAGATATGCCACCTTTCCCTTCCCTTTTTGTTACATTTATTATTCATTCATTCTGTGTGTGTGTGTGTGTGTGAGAGAGAGAGAGAGAGAGAGAGAGAGAGAGAGAGAGAGAGAGAGAGAGAGAGAGAGAGAGAGAGGACAACTTGACAGAATTGTTTTTCCCGTCTTGTGGATTCCAGGGATCCAAGCTCCTCTACCTGGCCTAGCCATCTTGCCAACCCACCCCCATGTTTTTGTTTCCCTTTCTCTAAAAACTCTGTGACTGATCTGATCTTAGCATTCCAAACATTTTCTCTAGTGCGCATGTACAAGATCTTCAGGATAAAGCTCTGTTATTGGATGACTTTTGTTTGTCTTGTCTTAAACAACTTACTTAGGTGTGATCACGATGGCTGTGGAAAAGCCTTTGCAGCAAGCCACCACCTTAAGACTCACGTCCGTACGCACACTGGTAAGTGAAGGCTGAGTTCCAATTTCCTTTCCTTTCTTTCTTTCTTGTTTTGTTTTGTTTTGTTTTTCAAGCCAGGGATCTGTATAGCCCGGCTGCCCTGGAACTGTCTCAGTAGAACGCGTTAGCCTAGAACTGGAGAGCTGCCCCTGCCGCTCCCTCCTCAGTGCTGAGATTAAAGGTGTGGCTGCCATGGGTAATGGCATGGGTAATTTCCATTTTCCCTTCAAACCTTCAGTTGACCTCTCCAGGGTTCTCTTGAGACCTGTAAGACTAGGAAGAGAGTGAACACAGTCGGCCTGGCCTTCACCTACAGTGCCTATGTTTCTTTCGTGAAGGATCTAAGGTCTAAGTCAAGAATCCACCCTGAAGCCATGAAACCAGACATAACTTTTTGGGAGAGCTGTGAGGCAGCGGCAGCCTTGTCCTCAGGCCTCCAGACCCAGGCCACGGTTGCTGCATTCCTCAGCACTGGGTTCTCAGACTGAGGAAGCCTGTGCTGGTTGGTTCAGTTGTGAACAGTTCCTGCTCAGACCTTCCCTGTGTTAGAAGGGAGAACTTGCCTGCTGATGAAACTAACATGGCTTCTTCCTTCCTGCAGGCGAGAGACCCTTCTTCTGCCCCAGTAACGGCTGTGAGAAAACCTTTAGCACTCAGTACAGTCTCAAAAGTCACATGAAAGGTCACGATAACAAAGGAACCGTGTACAGTGCACTTCCACAACACAATGGATCAGAGGTGTGTTCTCGTCTCCTATCCTGATCTGGGCACTGCAGGGCAGCTGTTGAGTCCTCTGTTACCTGGCGAGGGAGAAAATGGGTTAGGACCTGTGTGCCTCTGCCATGGGAGAGTGAAAGCCAAAAAACATCACCGGCCTCCCTGTTCATCTGCTTAGCCCTGCTGTGTTACCATCCAGCAGGCATGGGGAAGAAGGTGCCGCTGACTGGCTTTTCAAGGCCTAGCCTGAGTTCCCGTGTCATCCCCCACTCGTTGCTTCCATGTGTGTTCACGTATGTAAGAATACATATTGGGCAGTACAGCTCTCATGTGCACCGGCTTGAGCTCAGAGGACAACCTTAAGTCCTGCCCCTCAGCTGCTGCCTGTCCTTTCCTTCTATTCTTTTGAGACAGACTCTCACATTGGCCTCCCTGGTGTATCGATCACAAGTGTGCACCATACTCCCGGCTTTAAAAAAAAAAAAGAAAGCATAAGTTTGGGGACTTGAAATCCATGGACTGAGTTATTACCCCCCAGTCCAGTGATTTGGAGTTTTGTTCTGAGAGAAAAATGTCATCCCATGGTAATTTTCCTACCTCAGTCTTTCATGTGCTGGTATTATGGGCATGAAGCCCCATGCCTGGCTTGGAACTCTTAAATTAATGCCATTTTCCCATTCGTGACTGCAGTAGGTGATAAGTCTACACCACATTTGGAATGGAAACTGGTGTTGCCTCACACCTATGTCAACACCGGAGAGCCAGGGTTAGTCTGGAGGGTTCCCTACCCCTTTGATTAAAGAATAAAAGGTTTGAGAGAGCCTGCCTAACACACTGAGCACAGAGGAGGCCTCTGTAAGTTTTAGGAGCATTGCTTTTTTTTTTTTTAAAGATATTTTTATTTTATGTAGATGGGTGTTTACTTCCATGAGCTTGTGTATATATACCACCTGTGTGCCTGGTACTCTTGGAAGTCAGAAGAAGGCATTAGAGTCCCTGCAACTGGAGGTACAGCTGATTGAGAGCCACTGTGTGGGTGCTGGGAACTGAACCTGGGTCCTCTGCAAGAGCAATCAGTGCTCTTAACTGCTGAGCCATCTTTCTAGCCCCTGGCTGGCCTGGAACTGCAGGCTGAGGGAGGGACCTGAGACTGGAGGGATCATCTCGACTGCTTTTAGTCCTGCAGCCTGGATCTCTCCCTAGCTCCAAGCTAACTTATTCATTGATCCCCTTCGGAATAATGAAATTCAGAAAGTATGAAATAAGGTTTCTATTTTTGGCGAAACAGCACACTCAGAAGCCTGTGGTTCCTAGTTTTAAACAAGGATCCTTTAAAAGCACTCTCAGTGCTGGGTAGAAGGCTCAGTGGGTAATGGTGCTTGCCCCATGGCCTGAACCTGATTCCCTGAACCATCGTGGAGAGAACCAGCTTGTGCAAGTTGTTCTCTGGTCTCCACGTGTGTGCTGTGACAGCCCCCACCAAACACACATAGTAAATAATGGATAGCTCTTATCTGTTGAATGTTAAATTCTAGGTGCTGCCTCACTCACTACTCTGTGCTGTCACCATTCCCACGTTACTGATTAAGAGCCTTGGAGCAAGGAGAAATTAAATAGCTTCCAAGGTCTGCATAGCTTATAATGAGTATGACTCCAGAGCCAACCTCTTAAGGTTTGCACTGTTAGAGACAAGGTGATATGAGTTGTAAAGAAGGTGTCTTCTGGTGCTCACCAGCCCCAGTTGCAACTATTCTTCCGTCACTAACCACATGGCCTTTGGCAGATTGCTCTGGGCACCTCAGTTTCTTCATCTGAGAAAACCAGACAAGAACTGCTCTCCTTAGGTCAGAATCAGTTTCTTGTTTTGTAGCAGTGCATGGAGACTTGAACTCAAACCCTTTGTGCATTAGTGTATTAGCCAGGGTTCTCTAGAGAGAATAACAGAATTTACAGAATCAATCTCAATCAATCTGTCTCTCTCCACACACATACACACACACACACACACACACACACACACACACACACAACATATGTTATACACACGTATAAACATACACTTACATATACCTTGGAAATGCAAGACTTTAATAAGTGTTCAGTCCACAAGACTGGATGTCTCAGCTGGTCTTAGTATACACAAGAATCCTGAAGAAGTAGGCACTAATGCCAGCGAAGAAATGGACTTGGTAGCCATTGTGGGAGGAAACAGGCAAAGGAGAGCTTCCATTTTCCATGCCCTTTATATAGGCTTCCAACAGCAGGGGTGGCCCGGCTTAGAGGTGCATCTTCCTACCTCAAAAGATCAGTGGTCTCAATCTTCCTAACGCTGTGACCCTTTAATACAGTCCCTCCTCATGTTGTGGTGACCCCAACCATAAAGTTATTTTTGTTGCTACTTCATAACTGTAATTTTGCTACTGTTATGAATTGTAATGTAAGTGTCTGTGTTTTTCAGTGGTCCCTATGAAAGGTTTGGTTGACCCTACAAGGGCTCTGAGAGCCACTATTCTAGATTAAAGGTGTGTCTTTCCACCAAGAAGATCCTGATTAGAAGTGGATCTTCCCACTTCAAATGATCCAACCTTTTTTTTCTTTTGGTTTTAATTAATTCCAGGTGTGGTCAGTTGACAACCAAGAATAACCATCACACTGAGCCTTGGGTGTACCAGTGTTCAGTCTTGTAAGGGCAAATCTCTGCATCTCCGTTCAGCAGAGGGATGACTCCTGGCCTGAGGCCTAGGGACCATCTGCAGTGCCCTGAGTTTAACATGGACAGTGCCAGCCTAGGCCCGTCCAGCCTCCCACTAACATCGTCACCAGACACTATTGATCTTCCACAACCTGACTGCCCGGACCTGCTTCTCTTGCAGCATTCATGTAGTTCACAGGCAGTTAGGTTTCTCTAGTGGTGGAACTCCAAATCTTGGTGACCTCTTCCTTTTCATCTTACATAGCCACTAAGACCGTCTGTCATCTCTGTCTGGAGAATATGTCTAAGTCTAGCTGAGTGTGATGAATGTGCCTGTAATCCTAACACTTATGGGTGGAAAATCAGGAGGATCAAGAGCTCAAGGCCTAACTGGGCTCTGAGAGAATGAAACAGACAGACAAAAGCCCTGCCTAGAATCCAGTCATTTTCCTGGTATCTTCGGTCAGTCTGCTTGTGTGTGCCTGGATTGCCTGGCTTGTGGTATTCCCTGCGTAGTACCATTGCATCGGCCCAGGCTTCTACAGGCTGTCCTGCCTACATCAACCAGAGACCTTTCTGTCTGAACCACAATGCAGATAAGTTCTGTTCTCATGGTTGCTTGGCAGCTTCCTGTGTCATCTAGAGTAAAGGTCACAATCCTGTCAGTAACCATCAAGGCCCTGGTCACTTATCTGACATCATCTACTTCTTGTCCACCCCCTTCCATGATGTCATCCTCTTTGTGGTAAAGCAGTAGACACCCACTCTTCCCTCAGGTGTTTCACCTCGCTGGGGGCTCTGCCAGACACTCATGCTCCATGCCTACTTTCGTTTCTACTCAGACACCTTCTATATGAAAGGCTTCCTCTAACCACCTAAAACAACTGTATTGTGAGATAGCTCAGTGGGTACAGGTGATTGTTGCCAAACCTGGCGTCCTGAGTTCAACTCCTGGAACCCCACATGAGAAATAGAGAACCAGTTTCTGAAAGTTGCACTGCAGATGGCCCCTGAAGCTGAGACTAGGAAGCAAGAAAATAAACGCTCTTCCTTTTTGACCCCAGAGCACTCCTCTCCTGCGCTGTGCCTTTGGTGGCCGCCACTAGAATGGAAGCCTAAGTGCAGAGCACGGTTTGTTTATTACTGTGTTCCTGGCCTGTAACAGTACCCAATACTCGGGCACTATTGCACGCTTGTGCTTTGGTACCATTGTTAAAGACAATAAATGTTGCTAAGGATTAAGTTGTGGCTCAGCAGGTAAGAACACTTGCTACCTTTGCAGAGGACCCAGGTTCGATTCCCTGCACCTGAGTGGCAGCTCACAATACTAGTTCCAAGGGATCTGGCACTCTTCTGGCTTCTGAATGCACCCAGGACTTACATACATACAACAAAATACTCTGAAACATAAAAATATATGTCTCTTTTGAAAAGAAAAAGAAGGATTACTTGAACATAAGCCTGCAAAACTAAGACAAGTGATCTGATCCCCTGGACAGCTCTGAGTGACTTCTGTGGGAAGGGGCTGTAGCTTTGTGGGAGATAGGGGGTAGGGTGGCCCAAGATTGCATCAGACACCTCATTGTTATGCAGTTGGAAGCTCAGGGGTGGTTTAGTTGTGATTTGGTTTTGACTCATCGTTTACTATGGATTGCTGGAGCTGAAAAGCAGGCTGGATAATGTGTTGAATGTATACATGGGTGGGAGTGTCTTTCCCACTTGGATATAAGCAGGATCCCACAAAGGGTCAGGACTGTGCCGCATGTTCGGGAATCCAGAGTTCGGAGTTGCCTAAGCAGCAGGATTTGAATAGTTTAACCCTCACCCCCATTCTGAGGAGGACCCTGGGGAGCCCGTATGGAGACACTACCAGAAGGAGAATTGACTGGCTGTTGAGCCAGGAGCACTGCATTTGTCTTCTGCTAACTAGCTGTGTGTCTGTGCAGCACTCCCTTGTCATAACATCAATTTTCTCCTAATTGAAATGAGTATTAGATAATATTTCTCCAGTTTACTTGAATAGCAAATTAGTAATGTGAAATCACTTTATAAATGATGAAAGAAATTAGACAAATATTAGTAATTTCATGCTGTGTTTTTTTTGCAGCTTGATTTATAAGGTAATTTAAAAACCATTTAGCCACTGGCTAGAGAGATGGCTCAGAGGTTTAGAGCACTGGGTGCTCCTCCAGAGGACCTGGGTTTGGTTCCCAGAACCCTTATGGAGGTTCACTGCAGTCAGTAGCTCAAGTCTCAAGTGATCCAAAGCTCTTTTCTGACCTCCTTGACCACCAAACACACACATAATATGCAGACATACATGCAGGCAAAACACACGTATAAAGTTAAATTAAACTTGAAATAACAACTACTAGTCACTTTAAGAAACAGTTGATCATGGTGTATCATACCTACAATCCCAGCACTTGGGAGGTGGAGGCAGGATGGTCATAAATTCAAGGACATCTTTGGCTGCCTAGAGAATTGGAAGCCATGCTGGGTTATGTGACATCCTACCTCAGAAGAACTGGGGGTGGAACGGAGGTATTCTAATAATAATATGGGGGGGGGAGGCTGGAGAGATGGCCAAGGTTAAGAGCACTGGCTGTTCTTCCAGAGGTCCTGATTTTAATTTCCAGCAACCACATGGTGGCTCACAACCAGCTATGATGAGATCTGTTGCTTGCTTCTGGTATGCAGCCAAACATGCGGACAGAACACTGTATCCATAATAAATAAATAAATCTTTAAAAAAAGAATACGGAGGGGTTTTGTTTGTAAGTTTGTTTTTGTTTTCTTTTTAATGAACTATCTGCTTAGCCCCTGCTTTGGATGTGTTCGACCTTTCTTAAGTGACACGTACAGACATTTGGAACCTTAAGGACTTGGAAATGAAGTATTTTATTGTGTATTGTGCTGCTATAATTTTTACTTATTTTATTTTTTTACATTATGATTCTTTTTCTTTCACAGGATACAAATCACTCACTTTATCTGAGTGAGTTGGGCCTTCTGTCCACGGATTCTGAACTGCAAGAAAATTCCAGTGCAGTAAGTAGGAGGGGGCGCTAGAGGAATTCCTGTGGAAATGGAGGAAGGCCAGGCTGAAGCCTCCTAGATCTGGTTGTGTTCGGTTGCTACTCTGGAAATGCCTTTGGCCTAGATCATTCCTTGGCCTTTTGATCCCAGAAGATTTCTTATTTTAATAACTTAGGCAAATATTCACTGAATAATGTTCCGGCAGCCACTGTGCAGCCTCCGATGCAATTAGGAAGGTGTGGCTTGGCCTCAAGGAACTTGAGGTCTAGTTAGACGTCAGAATTGGAGTTCCTGGACTTGTGTCACCTGCCTTAGGCTGCTTCCTCCTTCGAGCTCACCTTAGTGGGCTGGCTACGCAGGCCTCCACTCGGGGACAAGCCCACTCATCTTTGTCACTGTGGTTCCACAGTGCACTAGCAGACCACTACGTGGGGTCTGAGCGTATGCAGTCCAGCTGATACTATGTTTCTCTATACTGATTTTGAGGTTTATGCTCACATTAGATTTCCTCTCGCTCTTCATAATGAATAATGTAATTTAATGTGTTTAAACACAGGCTGAATGACTTAGAAATTTTGTGGGGAAATGCTTCCTTTTCTCAATTGTCTTGTATTTTGAGACAGTCCCACTCAATGTAGTCTAGGCTAGTCTCAAACTTAGGACAGTCTAGGCAAGCTGTTTCTTCAGCCGTCCAGATGTGGGACCACTGGGGTGAGCCAGCATGCTGAACCAAAATAACCTTTTCTCTATGGTGTGGGAGTTGATACCATAAGTGGTCGCTCCTGTGAGAATGTAGGTTCTTACCTGGATGTCACGGCGCACCTCGAGTGCCATGGGGGTGACTGAGGCAGGAGATCACTGGAGCCTAGCAGTTGGAAACATTCTGAGAGCAGTGAGACCTGTCTCTAAACAAGAAATATACATTAAAGTGTATGCTTTTGTGCTCTCCGTAAAACCACACAGTCAGCATAGCTACAGTGATATTAAAAAGTGTACTTGGGCACTGGAGATTTAGACAAGTGCAGTGCCCTGAGTTCCACCTCATTTCGTGTGTGTGTGTGTGTGTGTGTGTGTGTGTGTGTTGTGCTGGGAACTTTCATGTAGGGCCTCAATGCATGCTAGGCAAGTATTCTACCCCTGATCTAAATCCTCATCCCAGATAGAAAATTTTCATAGCTAGCATTTGCTCATGGACATAAATGACTATGTTTATGTAAATAGGAAGTCTTGGTGGAGAAGTACAAACTATATAAAAATGAAACCCAGGTATGGGGGTACATGCCTCTAATCCAGTCCTTTGGAAGCTGAGCCAGTAATTTGTGGTCAGCCTATACTATGTAAGTGAACCTCCCAATAAATAAAACAATCCAAGTCAAGCTTGATATATGGGCATTAAAGTGATTACCTGTAATCTTAACACGTGTGAGGTACAGGCAGCAAGATTGTAGATTCAAGGAGCTATGCTATAAAAACACAGTTCATTTAGAACTGAAAATTAAGACAGATAATTTAAAACCAGGGGCTGTCAAGATAGTTCAGTGGAGAAAGTGCTTGCCACTCGGGCCTGGTGAGCTAAGTTCAGTCTCTGGAGTCTCCAGGCCACAGAGAATTAGCCTTACGGGGTTGTCCTCCACTCTCCATAGTATGCCGTGCTCCTGTGCATGTGTGCACTTGAAGGAACATAAAGAAACCACATGGAAAGATTCGTAGGTCAGATGTAACAGCAAAAAAACCAGAAGATAATCATTGTTAAGTTGGAGATAGCTTAGTCTGGAATAACAAAGATGAAAAACATTGAATATTCCATATGATTGTCATTCATATTACAGAACAAATTTTCTAAAGTTTATACTCCAGATGTCTTAGGAAGCCCTCTGAATTACCTAACCTAAAACTTCTGGGTAGAGTATCCCTCTAACATTTATTTAGTCCATGTGTGTGTAATAATGTTGACTTGTGTGTACAAATACATATCACAGCACATACAGAGAGCAGAAGACAACTTTTGGGTTCTGAGGATTGAACTAAGGACATCAGACTGGTAAGGGCAGTCTCGTTTACCCATAGAGCCATCTGGAAGCCCAACATTTAACTGTATTACGTAGCTACGAAGTCCGTGCTGGCCAGAACTATGACAAAGACTTGGAAGCTTTGGGAAGCTCTGAGGCCACCAGGGAAGACACTGATAAATGGGAACCATTAAGACATTTGTGAAAAGTGAAGCCATCTCCAGCATAGTTACCTGTGGCAAGAGAGGAATCATATCCCCCAGTCTAACTATTATGCTCCTAGTACCCTGTGTGTAGCCCAGCTTTGGAAAAAGTTTTTTCAATCTGTCAAACCAAGATCACAGTTCCTTAAAACAGTTGGACTAATGTGATATTTCTTAATAATTGGGGCGTGGTGTGATCAAATGGTAAATTGTATGACATTATCATCTTGAGGGTGTCTGAGTGCATGTGTCCTAGAAAGGAACTTGTCTGCTCCGGCCTTTGGAGAAGGGGCTGGACCGAGGGCGACCTCCAGGCCTGCTGCTGAGCTCTGACGTCACCTGGTCCTGGACAGCTCCTGCTGTTTTTCCTGCTCTGAGCCAGAGCTCAGCCTGTCCTCACCTCTCTCTGCTTTGGAGAGTCATTCCCACTAATTCTCCAGGAGTTTTGCTCTGAAGCCTGATGGGGGCTTCAGTACCCACCCTTCCCTCTCTCTGGCTCTTCCTCTCCCTGCCTCCCTCTTTCTTGTTCTGTGATTTGGAACCTTCATCGAGGAGCGCTGTGCATGCACAGAGGGGCACAGCCATACCTAAGCTGCCCGATGAGTCATCGCACCGTGGCTCTGGCACAGATGGAGGAAGTTCTCATGGCTTGGTCTTGACGCTTGCTTCTGTTTGTCTTTCTCTCAAAACACTCGGCTTGAGACATTAATTGTAGCTGAGCGGTGATCGTGGCACACACCTTTAATCCCAACACTTGGGAGGCGAAGGCAAGCAGATCTCTGAGTTCCTGGACAGCCAGAGCTATTATATAAAGAAACTCTGTCTCGAAAAGCCAAAGAGAGAGAAAAGAAAAGAAATAAAAAGAATTAATTGTAGCCCTGTGTGGTGTTGCACACCTGTAATCCCAACTCTTTGAAGGTAGAGGCAGGAGAATTGCTATAAGTTTGAAGTTGATTTATATAGTGACCAGCTGGAGCTGCACAGTGAAGGCCTCTCTAAAAATAAGTATAGAAAAAAACTAAAACATTAGGTTTCATAACCAATATTTCTATTCCTTCCTGTTTTTGTATGTGTGATGTGTACATATCTGTATACAGATGAGGTCAAAGGGCGATGTCAGGCATCTTGCTCTGGAACTAGAGCTGATGGGATTCTCTTGTCTTGGCCTCCATCAACACTGGAATTATATGTGCTCAGGTCCTTCCTTCCTTCCTTCCTTCCTTTCTTCCTTCCTTTTTCTTTTCTTTTCTTTTCTTTTCTTTTTTTTTTTGGTGTATTGCAAGGTCGTGTGTGTGTGTGTGTGTGTGTGTGTGTGTGTGTGTGTGTGAGACCCCGCGCGCTAGGGACTTCAACTCAAGTCCTCATGCTTGATAGTAATGGCGCCTTCTCCCCAGCTCGTCACCAACATTTCCAAGACATCACCAGAATAAAAGATGGGGTGCTGGGGATGTGGAATAGTGAGCGAAGTGGATTTCCAGACCTGTGTTTGGATCTCTCGCCTACATAAAAGTCATACTTGGCAGTGCACACCTGTAAGCCCCAGTCTAGGCAAATGGGCAAGCTCTATGTCTGGTGAACTGCCTGAAAATGAATAAAAGTAAAGCATGGTAAAGTTCAGTCAACTTCAGCCTCTGCTCTCTACACACACTCATTCTGAGGACACTGTCTGTATACATCCGAAAGGGTTCCGTAGACTTGTGTCTGCTATACGTCTAGATAGGCATGCGAAGTGTATATGTGTGTATGTGATAAATAGAATTGTTCTCTCTCTCTCTCTCTCTCTCTCTCTCTCTCTCTCTCTCTCTCTCTGTGTGTGTGTGTGTGTGTGTGTGTGTGTGTGTTTGACTTTTCAGCAGAATCTGAAAGTCACAGCAGCCTTGGCCTGAGTCCTAACTCAGCTGGGCAGGGAACCCGAGTTGCTGCACAGGCTGCCGCCCGCTCCCCATACTGCCAGTCAGTGACTATGCTTCCCCCTTATTCTTTTTGGTTGGTGGGTTGGCTTTGTTTTAGCTTTGAACTCACAGAGACCCTCTTGTCTCTGCTTCCCAATGCTGGCAGGGATTAAAGGCCGCTACCACCACACCCAACCCCTCACTGGTTTTTGCAGCAGAGGGAATCAGACCAGCTTTAACAGACCTGCTCATCTTCAGCCGCCAGTACTCTGTGGTTATAGGCAAGAGCCACCATGTCCAGGTGGATTGCTTTCAGTTACTTTTATTTGCAGTTAACATAAAATCTGTGTTTTAACCCTGACTTAAACTGTGGGGGTCCCTGGTAACTGTTCCAGGATGCGTTTGACTGAAGTCTTTAAACAACTCGGATGCATCTGCTGCAGACTGCCATAGCTTTCCAGTCCCTACCCTGCTGCCACCCTGTTTTCCCAGACTTTGTGGGCTGATGCCTTGGCCATGCAGGACTCTGAGACGGAAATGGACAGTGGACAGGAGAATTATAGCTTCTTTTCATTTTGTTAAGTTTTGTGTGTATGGGCGAGATAGGTGCAGATACCCATGGAGGTCAGCGGCATTGGATTTCTCTGGAGTTTGAGTTCCAGGTGTTTGTGAGACATGGGTACTGGGAACTGCGATCTTCAAGGGCAATGTGTGCTCTTAACCACTGAGCCACCTCTGCAGCTCCGCCTTTTCATTTTTAAATGCCCTTGACTTCTGGCTTTTGTTAAGTATAGGGCTTTCACTGTTTTTTGTCACTGAGGTTCTTAGGTTGCTTTGATTTCTTACTGTGGTACATATTAGAATGTCATAGATACTATGTAATGACCTTGAAAGATAGGATGTCACTGCTACAGAAGAGGTGGGAACTGCAGGGAATTGTTTCAGTCTGTTTTCTATTGCTGATAACACAATACCACATACTAAGTTTTACAGAAAGATATTTACTTTAGCTCGTGATTCTGGAAGCCCAGAGTTGATGGGTCAGATGTGTGTATGTGTTCCTGCGTGTGTAGGTGTGCATTCGTGATGGATAGGATGTGTGTATGTGCTCCTGTGTGTGCAGGTGTGCAGGCGTGATGGGCAGGATGTGTGTGTGCTCCTGTGTGTGCAGGTGTGCAGGCGTGATGGGCAGGATGTGTGTGTGCTCCTGTGTGTGCAGGTGTGCAGGCGTGATGGACAGGATGTGTGTGTGCTCCTGTGTGTGCAGGTGTGCAGGCATGATGGGCAGGATGTGTGTGTGCTCCTGTGTGTGCAGGTGTGCAGGCATGATGGGCAGGATGTGTGTGTGCTCCTGTGTGTGCAGGTGTGCAGTTGAGCTCATGCTGGTAGAGACCAGAGGTCGTCATCAATTGTCTTCTTCTGTCTCTCTCCACTTTAGTTTTTGGGACAGGATCTCTTCCTGACCCTGGAGCTCAGCGTTGTGGCTAGATTGGCTGGTTAGCAAGCCCCAGGGATCCCCCTGACTCTGCCTCCCCAGTGCTGGGATCACAGACATGCACCACTGTATGTGCCTTTTGTTATTGTCATGCTTATATTTATTCATTTATTGTGTGGAGGTGTGGGTGCTAGACATCCAAACTCAGATCTTCAGCTTGCATGGCAAATACATTGAATCCTTACCCCCTTCCTTTATTTTGGGGGACAGGATACTCCACATGTAGCCCAGGTTGAACTGGGCCTTGGAGTTTCTAGCTGCTTGTCTTAGACACTTGTATACTGGGATAAAAGATGTGTGCCATATCTGGCTTTAGTAGTAGCCTTTTTGACAGGAAGATTGAGTGTGTATATCCTGCTCTCTTCTCTTTCTTTTTTGTTTTTTTAGACAGGCTATCTTGTAACTCATTATATAGACCAGGCTAGCCTGTAACTGACAAAGATCCCCCTCTGATTCCCAGTTGCTTGGATTAAAGGCTTGTGCTGTCAGGCCTGACCTCTTCCTCTTTTGTGAAGCCCGTAGCACTGAGTGTTAGACCTCATTGCGGTGATCTTATCTGATCCCCACTTCCTAAGCTTTATGGGGATTAAGCCCTAGCATGAGTTTCTCTTTTTAAAAATGAAATCATTTTGGCTCAATTAACATGAGTTTCCATGTGGCAAATTATAGCGGTAATAGTCAGATTACAATCTCATTTGTATGTAGAATTTGGTCTTTTAAAACAGGGTTTATACGATTTAGATTTATTTTTATGTACATGAGTGTTTTGCTTGCACACTACATGACTATTGCCCGTGGAAGCCAGAAAAGGGTATTGAAACCCCTGGAACTAGAGTTATAGATGGTTGTTAGCATCATGTGGGTCCAGGGTGCACCTCACCCCCAAGCCCTGGCCCATCCCCAAGCCCCTTCCACTTAAACATGATAGAGTAAATATTGCAGGCTTTGCGGAGCCCATAGTTTCTGTCACAGCTACTTGCCTCTGCTAATGCATGATGCAAGCAGCATCCCTGAACGTGTGCCTGCATTCTGGTGAATCTTTGTACGAGAAGAACTGGTCATTGACTTGCAATTCAGAGCTGCTAATTCCTCATGGCTCAGTTTCAGGGAAATACACATCCCTTTGCAGGAGATGGAGATGATGCTGGCTATGATGGTCCACACCTGTGATCCTGGTCCTCTAAGACTGAGGCAGGAGGATCAGTTCAGGACCAGCTTGAACAATTTAATGAGACTCTGTCTCAAAATAAAAAAAAAAAAATGAGTACTGGGGATGAAGCTTGGAAGTGGAATTCTTGCCCAAGGTGTGCAGGGCCCTGGGTTCAGTCTCCAGTACCTACAGAAGGGAGAAAGGAAGAGGAGTCCTATCAGAGGGTCGTCCCCCTGCTTTTTGTGGATGTTTGTCAAGGGGAGACTCCCTCAGGATGATGCATCTTACCTTTCTCCCTTTCAGACACAGGACCAGGACCTCAGCACAATTTCACCAGCAATCATCTTTGAATCAATGTTCCAGAACTCAGATGACCCTGCAGTTCAGGATGACCCTCTGCAGACAGGTATGCTTTCACCTTCGCCCTTAATCAACTCCCCGGGATGCATAGGGAAGGTCTCTTTTTCAGTTTCTTGTTGGATTTCTGTGGACATTTTTCCTTCTAGTGTACTGCTCTGTTCATGAGTGAGTGGGACCCGCACATGAGGTTTCTGATGTGTAGGTAACACCGCTGGAATGGAATGTCTATACAATACAGCTTACTAGGACCAGATGTCTTCTGACTAATCATGCCAGAAGGCTTGCCTCTTCTCTTTGCAGAAGAACCACGGGGTACTTTTGTTCTAGTTACATTTACTTAATCTTTATAAAGTGTGCTTGATCAGGAAGCCAGGCCAGCTAGCCGTGAAGTGATTGGCCCGTAAAGACTGTGTTTGTGGTGTCTATGAAGCTTGGGGCGTGGATACATGTTTCTTCTTCTTTTCCTTGCCAGCTGCCTTGATCGAAAGTTTTAATGGTGATGCAGAGTCAGTCAGTGACGTCCCACCACCTGCAGGAAACTCAGCATCTCTATCTCTTCCGCTTGTACTGCAGCCTGGCATCTCTGAGCCACCCCAGCCTTTGCTGCCAGCCTCAGCTCCGTCCGTTCCTCCACCTGCTCCCTCCCTAGGACCTGGTTCCCAGCCGGCTGCATTTGGCAGCCCCCCTGCTCTTTTGCAACCTCCAGAAGTGCCTGTTCCCCATAGCACACAGTTTGCTGCTAATCATCAAGAGTTTCTTCCGCACCCCCAGGCGCCACCCCAGACCATCGTACCAGGACTTTCTGTTGTTGCTGGGGCTCCTGCATCAGCCGCAGCAGTGGCATCAGCTGTGGCAGCACCAGCCCCACCACAAAGTACTACTGAGCCCCTGCCTGCTATGGTCCGGACTCTGCCCCTGGGTGCCAACTCTGTCCTAACTAATAATCCTACCATAACCATCACCCCAACTTCCAACACGGCAATTCTGCAGTCCAGCCTAGTCATGGGAGAGCAGAACTTACAGTGGATATTGAATGGTGCCACCAGTTCACCACAAAACCAAGAACAAATTGTAAGTATCACCCATACGCACACCCAGTGGGATGAAGTGTGTGTAGCAGACACGTCCCTTCCTTCCTTCCTTTCTTTCTTTTCTCTAGTAGTAATGGGGATTGAACCCTCACACATGCAAGGCAAGTGCTCTACCATGAGTGGATCCTCAGCCTTCAGTCTTTTATTTCAAAGGGGAAATGGCTAGCTTGTCTGTCTTGAAACATGTATCCACGTAGCTATTCCCCCCAGTAAAGTGTTGCAGATCCTGGGGAATGGATCAGTATATAAGATAAAGATGAAGAAAAATAATTTCAAAGCTGACCTAGTGACGACATCTGAATAAATATTCCCTCTAAAGCTAATCACGTCATCTAGTGCCACACAGGCACACCCGGCCCGTGGCCTATGGGCTGCATGTGTCCCAGGATGGCAGTGAATTTGGCTCAGCATTAGCCAAAATTACAGGCTTATCATCACCCTGTAACGTCAAAAGATTGGACTCTTCTGTGAAAGGAAGCAGACCCCAAAGGCCCAGGAAGTGTCTGGGAAGCAGATCTATTTATTTTCTTCTTTTCTTTTTGCAATACAAGGAATCAGACTCATTGCCATACACATGCTGGGCTAATGCTCCACTACCAAGCACACCCCAGGCCCCAGGGTACTTTTCTAAGAATGCATTTGGTCTTGACTCTGGAAGTCACTTGACCACCATGTCAGTGTGCTTTGAGAGCCTAGTATTTGCCAGATTCTGTGCAGGAGGATACAGAGAAATGAAAGGCATGATTTATTTAAGATGTGCATTCAAGTAAAGAGACTAAAATATTAATATCACCACCAGGCAAAGAGCCCAATAACACCAGCAGTGAAGCAAAGCAGAACAAAGCCCTTTGGTTGAGCTCTCACTGTGTGTGAAAGGAGTAACCGTGCACTCTGTTAGGGTACTTGTTTCTGTTGAGGGGGGGCACATGTGTGCCCTGGCACGTGTGGAGCTCAGAGGACAACTTGTGGGAGATAGTTCTTGGTGGCAGGTGTTTCTACCTACTAAGGTTTTTTGTTTATTTGTTTTTGGATAGGGACGCTCCACAGAGCCCTAGCTATCCAGGAACTCACTCTGTAGACTAGGCTGGTGTTGAACCCACAGAGCTCTGCCTGCCTCTACCTCCTGAGTGCTGGGATTAAAGGCCTGGGCCACCAAACCAGGATCCACTAAACTCTCTTGCAGCCCTCTTTTAGTCTTTCCCAGTTTAATTTTTAGTTTTTGTGTATGAATGTGTTGTCTGTACGTCTGTCTACCTCGTGCTAGCCTGGTGCCCTCAGAAGCCGTAATAGAGTGACCAGCCCATACAAGGCAAGGTGGAGCCTGTCCCCAGAACTGTGCTACCTCTGGAGCGTTCAGACACTCAGAGGTTTGCATGGTCACACAGGTCAAGTGGGCCTTGAGCCATGGCTAGGAATTGGGTGGGAAGTGGGAGGAACTACAGAGGGAAATTTGTGCATGGGTTTAAACAAGCTGGAGAGTGAGTTTAGAAATGGCATGGCGACACCTGTGATGAGCTGATCAGGGTCACTGGAATGGCTTTCCAGTGTTGTCTCCCATCTGCCGGCCTAGAGTCTGCACTGTTTTTCTGGATCTGCCCTGGGGAGCTGTTAAAGCAAATGTCATTCTTTTCCCATGTGAATCGTTTACATATATTTCACTATGGGCCTCATACCTATAACCCCTTTGCTCAGGAGGTATAGGCAAGAGAACTAAGTTTAAGGCCAACCTGGACTATAAAGCCAGATCCTGTGTCTCCACCCTCCTCAAATAAAAAGTAAAGAAAAAAGGGGTATTGGGGGAGGACCGGACACTTGTGTCTCCCATTTTTTTTTTTTTTACCCCCTGTGCTGGGCCTAGACTGTGCCCGTGCCCTGCTCCTGGGCCACATTCCTCTGCCGGCCATCATTCTGTCTCATAGTTCTGTTTATATCTTAGCTAGAAGTCAGGTTCTTCCCAGACTCCTAGTGAAGCACGAATGGTGTGTCTTAAAGTACGATTAAAACAAAGCCCCTTTAAGACAAGAATACAAAAATACTTTTGAAAATTGTTTTTATTTGTGGGGGTATTTTGCTTGCATTTACTTGTGTGTACCACTTGTGTGCAGTGCCTATGGAGGCCAGAAGAGGGCACCTGGAACTAGAGATAGAGACTGCCGGGTAGATGCCACTGTGTGCTACTATGTAGGTGCTGGGAATTGAACTCTGGTCTCTGGAAGAGCAACCAGTGCTCTCAAATGCTGAGCTCCAACCTCCAGCAACCCTTAATATATTAGGAAGTAAAGTGAGATTCTAGTACAGGATTTTTTGTTTTATTTTTTGAGATGAGGAATATTACATTAGATCTGGTCTCAAACTCACTATGAACCGAGACTGGCCTTGAACTCTTGACAGTCTAGCTTTAGCCCACTGAGTGCTGTGTGCCTCTGCAGTTTGTGGTCTTTCTAGGAACACCACAAAAGCTGATGTGAACTGACTGCTCTGAGCTGAGTGCTCTCGTGTACCACCCCATTCATCTTCAGCAGCCTTTGAGAGGCTCTTCAGTTAGCTTCCCAGCCTTTATAGGAAACCGGGGCTCTAATGACTCAAATCATGTGGCTACAGTCTCAGCATGGGAGGTAGAGGCAGGTGGATTGCAGATTTGTGGCCAGCTCAGGCTACACAGTGAGAACTTGTTTCATAAGACAAAACAAAAACAAATGAAAAAGTCCATTCATTTGCCCGGACATGAATCTGGTTTAGCCAAGTCCAAGACCCACAGCAGAACTCTCCTGAGCCTTTGGAGTCCTATGTGTTTATTATAGATAACCTTAACCTGCCCTGGGTGGTCAGCCTAGAGCCTGAGGGCTCAAAAGGAACTTTCCAGCTTTCACAAGAGAATTGGGATGGGCAAAGCTAGCCCAGAACTTCCTCTAAGAAGGCCATCACTTGAGAAAAACAACCTCAGAGGAGTCTTTGGACAAATACAATCCACTGGACTAGGCAGCTGGGAGACAGCCAAGTAATGGGGACAAAGCTGGCTCTAATGCCAGCATGGAATGTCAAACAGCGCAGTGACCTCATCTCAGTGCACAAACAAAACACCCTTCAGTACAGACATGCCTCAACACTGAGGGTTTTCTATCTTCCTGGGGGACCACTGCAACTGGGGAGGCTTGGGAGCCTTGGATGGCCGCATATTGGAGTGGCCATAGTGTGATTTTGTTGTGTTGTGTTGTGTTTTCCTCAGCAGCAAGCATCGAAAGTCGAGCAGGTGTATTTCACCACCGCGGTGCCAGTAGCCAGTAGCACAGGTATGTCATTCCATAGCGGTAAAGCCACGTTCTATGGGCTCTTTGTCCTTGCTTCAGCTTTTAAGGGTTTTTAAATCATGAAACAGCCTTAATTAAGTTGACATTCCATTGTTTACTGAGAAGACATGTTCTCATGGTGACCAGAAGCCAGTGTGCTGCTGGTGAAAATGTGGGCTCCATTCCATTTACCCAGTCCAAGTGCTTTCCCTGCGATGGAGCTTGTAAGTGGAACCAGGGGAGAACGGCTAAATCACAGCTAGTGCTAAAGAGGGCAGGTGTTAATTCACGGGGCTCTTTTTTAATTACAGTAAGCAGCAGCAGCTGCAGCATCTGGGTCAGGGACTTAGCAGAGCTGAAAGGTCTTTCATTTGAGTGCAGTTTCCTTTTTCTCTTTTGCTGGTACTGAGGCCTGAACCCAGCAGCTTGTGCCTGCTAGTCAAACTTTGTACTGCTGGGCTGTGTCCCTCAGCTAGAGCTTTCATGTGGAACTTTTCATGTTTTAAACCCAGAATCAGGCATGGTGGTGCATGTCTGTCCTGCCAGCACTGTGGGGCTAAGGCAGGAGGATTGAGAGAATTCAGCTCCAGGTTAGCCTGGGCTGTGTAGTGAATTCTAGTCCACTCTGGTAAAAATCCTGCTGTGGCAGGTGCACTGACATAGTTAAGGGGGTGAAATAAGGGTAAAAGGAAGGAAAGATAAAAATTGGGACCTAACCGGGCCTTGGTGGCACACATCTTTAATCCCAGCACTCAGGAGGCAGAGACAGGTGGATCTCTGTGAGTTTGAGGCCAGCCAGGGCTACAAAGAGAAACCGTTTCAAAACCAAAAACATTGGGGCCCAAAGAGATTCATTGACTCCCCCAGGATTGTAGTGAACTTACAAGAGAGATCTCTGAGCACCTTGTTCCCACTCTATGTCCTCTTAATAGCCTTCAGATCTGTTGTACACAGAACCTGGCTAAGTACAGAGCCTATGTGTGCATAATACACATGAAAGTGAATCGAGAATGGATATAGAGCATATGCGTGCACAATTCACATGAGCCAGGTGCTGGTGGCGCACACCTTTAATCCCAGCACTCGGGAAACAGAGACAGGAGGATCCCTGAGTTCAAGGCCAACCTGGTCTACAGGGTGAGTTCCAGGACAGGCTCCAAAGCTACAGAGAAATCCTATCTCGAAAAACCAAAACAAACAAAAAAATATACATGACCGTGAACTGAGAATGGATACAGAGCACATGTGTGCATAATACACATGAACGTGAACTGAGAACAGATGTGAATGTGTACACATGCCAGGCTGGCTGTGGAAGAAAGCAGTTGACATCTCCCATATGTCAAACATGGTCCTAAGGAGCTGAGCAGGTCCTGTGCAGTGTGGAGAGGGGTGCAGAAGGCAAACAGCAATGCTGTTCGTTTGCCTGGTGTTCAGCACTGGCTGTCGCAGATCTGTCGTCTGCACAGCTTGCAGGGAACACCACCTGGGGCAGGAAGAAAGCAGAGTCAGTTGGACCTTGAAAGATGAGAATAATTCTTCCAAAGAACAGCACTGTCTGCCCTGCCAGTTTAGGCAAAGGGACGAGCCCAGAGTATGCCGACAAGAAGAGACGCATTTGCTATGGCTTACACAGATGGGCACCAGAGAGAGACAGGGTGCATTCTAGATTGTGTGGGTGGCTCTTCTAAGAAGGGAGCATCATAAAGGGATGGGGGAGCACCTGGCAGGCTTTTTCCCTGAGGAAGAACCTGGTCCAATTTAAAGCATAGCAAAACCCAAAGTGTGGCATCTTGCCTGCCTATCCTTCCTGGTCTCGGTAGCATTCAGTTCTTCCCAGTCCATACTCCCCCTCCATCTTGCCTCTGCTCCTCTCTCGCCTCTCCCACAGGGAGCTCTGTCCAGCAGATCGGCCTCAGTGTTCCTGTGATCATCATCAAGCAAGAGGAGGCCTGTCAGTGTCAGTGTGCCTGCCGGGACTCTGCCAAGGAGCGGGCAGCCGGCCGGAGAAAGGGCTGTTCTTCCCCACCCCCTCCAGAGCTGAGCCCCCAGCCTCCTGATGGGCCCAACCTGCAGCTGCCACCCTAGACTTCTCCCTCACCCTTGCCCCCCTCATCCTCCTCTACTGGACCCTCCTCCTGTGAGCAAAGCAGACAGGCTGAGGCTCCTCAGACCCTCCGAAATGTTAAGTGCCATGGATGTGTCAGAGTTCCTGTCCCTCACAGCCTGGACACCCCGTCCAATCCAGTTCCGAGTGAAGCACTACTGCAGGGTAGAAGAGACGGCCTGGCCAGCAGCTTCTCGGGGGACGAGCCTATGCACGCCCCTTCAGGAACAGGGTGAGCAGGAAGCAGCGGGTGTGATGCTGCCATCATGGGGTCAGAAATTGGAAGGATGAAGAAATCTGCCATCTGAAAGCCTCACCTTTCAGACGTATTTTCTTTACTCATATCCCAGGAACATCCATTTTAAGGAACTGATCTTTGGAGGAAAACAAAAAAAGAAAAAAAAGAAAAAGAAAAAAAAGCTAAGTTATAAGTGGACTGTCTGGCTGCACTGTGTGTCACTTTTGCTTATTGTTATGTGAACTTGGAAACTAAGGTTACGTGTGCATAAAAGTTCTAAATGAATGGGTGTGGTTTCCATCAATTTGGTGCTGCCCATCATTGCACTGGGGTCCTTGTGGATGGGCAGGAAGTGCAGTGTGCTGCGTGTTGCTCCTCCCTCTCTGTCTTTTTGAATCTGAGGTGACATCTCTCTGGAGGGCCAGACCACTGTTCTGTGGAAGCGGGCAGTGGCAAGGGCAGGTGAGAGTTATGAGCTAGACAGGGTGAGATTGTTTTGTTCTTGGCGCTTTGTTTCTGTAGAGCTTGGAGTAGATGCAGAGGGGCCTGTCCTGTGTCCTGCTCAATCCAAGCGAGCAGCATCAGGCCCCTGGCCATGGGGATGAGGTGGTTCTACAGGGCCCTGAGACAGTTTTTGACAACTCTGTTAATCCTGGCTAGAGCTGGCTCTAGCAAAGCCAAGTCCTTGCCTTCTGGGCTCTTCGCATTTCTCAGTGCTTGTCAGGGCTAGAAGTTTGGACTGCATCTCTCCTAAGGAAACACCCTATTTTATCCATAGTGAATGCAGGGCTGATGGCCAGTGGCTGCCAGGGTCTGCCTGCTGCCTCAGAGCAGAAGGGCTGCTTCTCCCAAGAAGGTACAGAGCTAAGGGGGTTGGATGAAGTAGCAGGTGGTACCCAGGTCTAGCCAGGCTTTTGTTTATCCCCTCCCATCTCCATCCTCACATCTCTAGATTTTGCATATAGCCTTGCACAGTGCAAACAAGGATGTGATTTCTAAACAAAAAGGAATAAAAATGAAAATGATAATCTTCTACTCAGGGTAAAACAAAAATTCCCCTTCCACCAAAAAGCCTGAAGCTTGCAGTCAGTTACCTCATTTGGAATGTTTCATTAAGTTGTATTATAGGATTTTTTTTTAATTAGTGTATAGACTTGTGTCCATCTACCTGCCTTTGGCTCCAGGTTACTGCCTCTTCAAAAATAAGTACAATCCATAGGAAAACGGAAGCTTCTGTCCTTCCGCTGGTTTGGAAAGCTCCATGGTCCGGCCTGGGGTCTGGAGGTCTCGGCCTCCTTCACGGAGCAAGGTCCAGGGCCCAGACAAGATGAGAAAGCTGTGTAGGTTGCCCTCCTGGAGCCAGTCAGGATGGTGTCCTTTCAGAAGGCCCTTGTCTAGAGGCAAGGTATTCCCAAACAATTGACCAAGAGAGTCATGGCAGTGGTAATAGGAAGAAGTGGGTGCAGCCGACCAGGAAGCTTTGCGTCGGGCCCTTGATGTTTCTTTCTGACTTCTGAGGAGAGCAGTGAATGGGACGCCATGGGGTTCTGGTTCGCTGGGAGCTGACATAGGAAAGGGGCCCAGGTAAGATGTGTGGAAGGTTGTAATGGTTTAAATATGGCTTGGTTAGCTCAGGCTGTGCTCTTAATGGTTTCTTCCTGGGTCACTGGCTTTTCGTTCTCCACAGTTGCAGGTATGGAAGAAGCATTTAAGCAGTGTTAAGGCTGACGTGTTTCCAGCTCCAAGAGTTAAGTATTTGTCTTTGTGGGTGGCTGTAGAACATAAGAGACTCTCAGCTTCAAATAACTTTTGGAAATTGAGGAATGTGCTTAAAAACCAGTAGTTGTGCAGGGCCAGGTGTGTTCCGCAGGCTAGCCAGCCTTCCCTGCTGGGCCGTGTCAGCTCTCCTCCCAGCCTCCTCCCAGAAGCCCAGCCTCTAAGGCCAAGGACCCTGGCAAAACTAGAGCCAGAAAGACCCTTCCTGGAGAGTGGTTTCTCAGGGGAATGAACTTAGGGTAAAGCTAAGCAGAGTGGATTCTGGCAGGTGGATGTAAGCCTTTTCTCCCTCCCATGGCAGCCTTCACCATTGTCACCCTGTAGAGCACACCTGGGCTACCACTAGCATCCCAGTTTAGACCCTTCCAAGACACTAGTCCACAAGGGTGGAGAGTGGACCTGGTGGATTTAAGAGGTAGTTAGGTAATCTTGGTCCCACCAAACTGCCTTATAAATGTGGTCCTTCCCAGACAGGAGGGCAAAGCTGAGCAAAGGTGGCTCAGTCTCCTCGACAGGGTCTGGGCAGCACTAGTTTGGTGACTGGAGTCGTGCCATTATTGACTTACTCAAGTTTAGAAGATCACCGGTACAGCGCTAAGGAGAGGCCTTGAGATGTGGGACCTCTCTAGGGAGAAGGCGAGGGGACTTCCTTTTGCTTCCAGAGAGTCAATACATGGGAAAAGGTGGTTTTTCCAAGTCAGGGCAGTGGACCGATGGGGTAATGGAGGTAGATGAGGCTTTGTATGATGCTGAATGTGTCCAGAGGGACAAATTTGCAGAACCTCATATTGGTATATTAAAGAAATAATAAAATAAAAAGCACTTTAGGTTACTTTATCTTTAACCCAATTGCTGCAATTTCTGTTGTGTATGTGTGTGTGTGTGTATACACACACACTTTCCACAAAGTTTTATTTTTTGCTCCTATTAAAAAGTTGAGGTGTGAAAAGAAAAGCACTTACTTCAGTGCAATACATGCGTAGCTTGACAGTTGTTCTCCCATGTGGCCCTGGCCCAGCCTGTTTTCCGTCAGCCCTGTGCTGAAGCTGTCCATAGGGAAACACTTCTGCATCTCAGCAGCTGCTCAATCTATGCAAGTCTTCCCTGTGAGTCCCAGGCGCCCCCCTCAGGCCCTCCGCGGAACTGCTGCAGCTGTTTTCTTCTGACTGTTGAGCCCCCTTTCTGCCACTTCTTGGTTCCCCTGCTATCCTTCCCCTCTTCACCATGACAAAATGATTCCTGGAAGGGCAGGTTGTTCCCTGTCCTTCTAGACTTCTGCACCTTCTAGACTTTCATATCTGTAATCACATCCACTGAAGGTAACGGCTTCTCCAGTGTCACTGAAACTCCTGATTGTGGAACTGCACCGCTATTGCTCGTTTACAGCTTTCTTTTCTACACCCCCCAATCAGAAATATGTTGGAAGAAAGGAATGGGCAATACAAGCCATTTCTGTACTGTCCTCTGCACTACCTGAGTTGGCTCAAAGCAGACTACGGGCTTCCTCAAATCCCGTCATAAAGCCGCTAATAATCTCCCTCCCGGGCTCCCACCTCATCTTAAAAACCCTTCAGCCAGAGCAATTTTTCCACGCAGTCTGCAAGCGGTTCTGCTGTGACATAGCTGGGAAACCGTCCACCTCCTATTTGGGGTGGAAGACGTTCAACCGCAAAGCCAGATAATACATATTTCTGATTGGTCAATCTGTTTGGCCTGTTTCTGGAATATTTTTGGGGCAAAGATAAAAGGGTCTCATTTCTTATGCCCCAGTTCTTGGGAGGCTGATCATTAGCCTGGGCATTTCTCACTGTTACTCCTGGTGGTGAGAGGGCTTCTCGGTCTGCACTGAAAATGCGAGTCATTGCATCTGTCAAGGGATATTATAGTACAAGTGGGGTTTAAAAACCATGCATTGTTCCTCTGGTGGTGGCCTACTGGGCCAAAAACAAGTGATATGTCACGTCACTTTCTCAACAATGCAGTTTCTACTTTTTTTACAGGAAATTTTTTCGTAAAACTTTTTTCCACCAAAACCTAGGGTGTTTTTGCAATATCCTCATTGCCCTCGTGGTGCCAAGTCAGAGGCTCGTCTGTCCTGGCCTCGTGTGTTCTCAGGCCTCCCAAGGGCTGTTAGATTCAACAGTCTGCATCTTTTGTTGTGCTTTGGAGAAAATGTCACTGAGGTTGGAGTTCCAGGCAACTATTCCCTTTTCCTGTGAACTTTTAGTTCCAGTTTGGGGAAAGTGGTTGAAAACAGGCTTTTCTGGCTCAGACCTAGCCCAAAAAGGCCACAAATTCTCTTTTCTAACACACACTAAATCATTGGCCAGTGGTCTTGGTGACAAGTTTTTAAGTCCCAAATAGTTTTATTTGGATTATGTAAAAGTATCAAATTTATTTTAAATGTAAAACATGGGAACAATGGACTTCCACTGAGCGATATGAAAACGTTACAGGTTCAGTACTTCCAAAGGAAGAAACTTCCAAACCCAAAAAAGAAATACGAATTTGTATTTTTGAAGAATGTGAAATAATGGTGTTTGCTTAATTGCTCATTTTGTATAAACTTAATATTGTACTTTAAAATATCTGCTATGAAGTGAAAATTTAACTTTTTGGAATTGAAAAAGCAATATTAAATACTAATGAAATCTTAATTAAATGCTTATTTAAATCTGGTAGTACCTGTGGCATTACTTCCCATCCCTGTCGCTGGGTGACATTCTCAACCCCACTCCCCACTGCCCAGTCATCAAGTCTTGGAGGGGGGACAGAAAGGAAAGGCCGGTCACCAGGAGTCTGCAGGTTTCCTTTTAATCAATACTCTGCTGAAGTGTTTTATGGGGCTGGGAGCCCCCAAAGCATGAAATGAACATGTAATACCACCTGGAACCCCCAAAGCAGGCCAGACCACTCTGGCCAGCACTGCTGGCCTGCCGGAATCCGAGTACTCCAGACTGGATATTCGTTGGCTACATTTCAAAACACAGTACTGCCTTCAGCCAGGACGACGTAGGAGTGAACCCAGCTGCTAGTAGAGTTGCCATCCCAGGCTGAGGGCCAAGTACCAGCAACTGCCAGTGAAGACTGACCCCTTTAGTGAAGGGAGTTGGTCAGAGTCCAGCCACCGGCCCTGGAAAGGGACAGAAGTCAGGGTGCCCGGCTAGGAAATGGTCAAGGCTCCGCAGCTCCATCGCCAGCATCCTTTGAAAGGCCACCTCTGGCGGATACAGCTGACTGGGGCGGCGTTCCGGACTTGGCTGAACCGTTCTAGTTGAAACAGAAAAGGGGGGAAATGAGCCTGGGAGGAAAGGCTTTAGGTTAGGCCCCGCAAGGATAAGGCCACTTGGCATCTCGACAATACCGTACTTTCTCAAAACCTCACCCAGATCAAAGGAGGTTAAGTGCGGAGAGGTGGGGATGCGCCTCCACCCTCCTCCTCTGGGGCGGGGGCGAGCTTGGCCGGTGTAGTCAGTGAGGAGACCCCACCTCCCCAGGCCCAGCCCGGAATGGGCACTGACCCCGCCACCAGCCGGCTCCGGACGCCGGCGGCCCAGCTGCCGCAGCATCTCCTCGCAGGCGGCGATGGTGTCCAGGAGCTGCCGCTGCCGCTGCTCCACGGCGTCCAGCAGTTGCTGGGCGCGCTCATCCCGGGGCGGCTGCGGGGGTGGCCTCCCGCCGAGCCCCAGCCCCGCCTTCCCGCGGTCCACGCCGGCAGCCTCCCTGCCCGGGAGAGAGACGGCGTCAGGGCCGGCGCAGGGCGGCGCGAGGTCGCGGCCCCAGCCCCCCGCCCCGCGGGCCCGCTCTCACCCCCGTGACCAGCCTGCGCCCGGGCCCCACTCCATCGCAGCCCGACCACCACCCCCCCCTGCCGACCGTCCCCGCCCCGGCGCCGCGCGAGGGCTCCACTAAGTTGCGCCCCGCCCCGTCCCCACCGGTCTCCTTCAAGTCGCCTGGGGGTCGCGGTCCCTTTAAGTTGCCCGGCGCGGAGGCGGGGCCGAGCCTCGGGGGCCGGAAGTTGGGCGCGTGCGTCACTTCCTCCCGGAAGCGGGTCTGGGCGGATGTCTACTGCGCGTCCGTGTGCGGGGCTGAGGGCCGCGGTGGCGGCCGGCATGGGGCTGAGCGACGGGCCAGCGGGCTCTGGCCGCAGCTGCCGCCTTCTACGCCCGCCCGCGCCGGCTCCGGCGGTGCCGGGGGTCCGGTTGTTGCGGCTTCCGGAGAGCGGGGCCGTGCAGGCCGCAAGCCCCGAGCGCTCCGGTTGGACCGAGGCGCTGCGGGCCGCCGTGGCCGAGCTGCGCGCCGGCGCCGTGGTGGCGGTCCCAACTGACACGCTGTATGGTCTGGCCTGCTCCGCGAGCTGCTCGGCGGCCCTGGGCTGCGTCTATCGCCTCAAGGGCCGCAGCGAGGCCAAGCCGCTGGCCGTGTGCCTAGGCCGCGTGGCCGACGTCTACAGGTGAGGCCGCCCCGACCCGGCCCCACTGGAGGCGGCACCGCGGGAGGGGTTTCCGGTGACAGGCTTGGGAGACTGAGGCGCCGAGCGCGGGAGGGGCTTGTCCTGGCTCACCGAGGAATCCGGAACTGGAAATGTGTTGGGAGCGCTTAACGCGTGCCAGGCTCCGCGCGCTGATCGGGGCGCCGAACTGGGCGAGCGTGGCAACTGTTCCCTCGGTGCCCTTGTGATGTACGGAGTGGGGAGGCCCGCGGGAAGAAGGAATCGCGGTCACAGTTTAGGAGTGCGACGATAAAATAGTTGGAGGTTCTGTTTATGGTGTCACGGCGCTGTGGGTATTGTCGCCGAGACAGGCGTGTGGACTTTAAGCCCGAGATACTTCTCTGGCGTTCTGCCTTGTGCCAGAACTCTGAGGAAGTAGGGAGGCAGGCAGATCCCACAGGAGCCCTCTCCCGCATCTGCCTTCAGTCCAAAAAGGTCTATCCCGGTGATCTGGAGTGGATCTGTGCTCTTTTGCCTCCAGGTACTGCCAGGTGAGCGTACCCAAGGAGCTCCTGGAGGACCTGTTGCCAGGACCAGTGACCCTGGTGATGCAGCGCTCCGGGGAGCTCAACAAAGATCTGAACCCCTTTACTCCTGTGAGTCACAGTCGCTTTTCCTGTGATCTAATTCAGACGCCTGCCGGTCCCTGAAGCCTTCCTCATGCTCCCTTCTCTTGCTTCACAGCTGGTTGGCATCCGGATACCTAACCACGCCTTCATGCTGGACTTGGCCCAAACGTTTGGGGGACCAATTGCACTCACCAGTGCCAACCTCAGCTCCCAAGCCAGTTCTCTGAGTGTTGAGGTGAGAATTGACCCCAGTAGGCTAAAACTGCTGTTTCCTCAGAACCAGTAAGGCAGCACTCGGATTGCCTGGCTGAAGTTTGGGCCTTTGGCACAACAATAAAAAGGCTACCCATGTGGTATGGTTTAGGGAGGACATCCAGATGAAAAAATATTGGAAGGGGCCAGGTGCTGCATACTTGTAGTGCCAGCACTAAGAGGCCAAGGCAAGAAAATCTTCTTGTTTTGTTGTGTTTCGTGATGGGAGCTGTCCTTGAACTCGAGCTCTGCCTGCCTCTGCTGGTATTAAAGGCATGAGCCACCACTACCTGTGTAGATGAAGACTACTTTTGTTTCACGACCACCCAGACCCGGATAATCACACAGAAACTATATTAATTATAACACTGTTTTGCCAACAACTCAGGCGTATTCCTAGCTAGCTTTATCTTAAATTAACCCATTTCTGTTCTTGTATTGCCACGTGGCTGTGACGTTACCTCATTTTCTACACGTCTTGTTTCCTCCGGGACTGGTCGGCATCTCCCTGACTCTGCCTTCTTCCTCCCTGCATTCAATTTAGTTTTTCTGCCCAGCTGTATTCTGCCCTGCCCTAGGCCAAAGCAGCTTCTTTATTAACCAATGATAATAAAACATTCACAGCATACAGAGGGGAATCCCACATCACTTCTTGGATTTTTAATGGTTTATTTTATATGCATTGGTATTTTACCTGCATATATGTCTGTGTGAGGTATCAGATTGGAACTGGAGTTACAGACAGTTGTGAACTGCCTTGTGGGTGCTAGGAATTGAACCTTGGTTCTCTGGAAGAACAGCCAGTGCTCTTAACTGCTGAGCTATCTCTCCAGTCCCCCAAAACCTTTTTTTTTTTTTTTAAGGCATTGAAACATTTATCTTGAGAGGCCAGGGAAGAACAGATGTACTCTTTGTATGTATAATAATAGAAAAGATGCTGGGAGGTGGTGATTCACACCTTTAATCCCAGCACTCGGGAGACAGAGGCAGGTGGATTTCTTTGAGTTCGAGACCAACCTGGTCTACAGAGCAAGTTCTAGAACTTCATAGAGAAACCCTGTTTCAAAAAACAAAAGTAGAAAAGGTTATAGGAAGTAAAGACATCCTTGTGAGGGGAGCAGTTGTCAGACACTCGAAAGTAGTGCTGGGGGCTCGGAAACATCAGTTCTCTGTCACAGCCATTAAATGACAGTCTTTTTGCCAGTTCTTTTTTGGGGTGGGGGAGACAGTGTTTTTGAGACAGGGTCTTACTATGTAGCCCTTGAACTCCTTATATAGAACCGGCTGACTTTGAACTGCCTTTGCTTCCCAAGTGTTGGAATTAAAGGCTTAGGGCAGGGTCTTACGACTGTGGCTCATGCTGCCCTTGAACTCTCAGGATCCTAAGGCTTCATTTTGGAATCTATGCCAGCACACCTGGGCTCACCTAATACCTGCTGTTCTATCTCTACTTGCCAGATAGGCCTGAGATAAAATCATCTTAACCCTGTCTTGGCTATATGGTTTAGAACAAATGAGCATAAACTTTGCTCTGTTTTTACAACATCTAAGTAAGGTGCAATTAAGTGATGGGGGCCTTGGAAATGGCAGTTCTACTTTGTTTGCTCTTGGGATCTGTACAATTAGGGAGCCAGTGGGAATGCTACCAGAGGAGAGGGTGGTTCTTACCTTGTTACCAACCCTGAACTAGCACAGTCATTGTTTATTTATAACTGGTATTTATGATCGCCCTATCACCAAGACCCAGGCCTAACTGCAGTAGAGACTCTTCACTGGGGGCAGAAAGACTCTCCTTTAATAGCACAGCCCAAGGACTGAGTGCTGGTGACGTGGGTTTGCAGAGTCCACCCTGTTTTCTTCTTCATGCTCTGAGCTTGATTGACTTCCATTGAGGTCCAGGATCTGGCTGCTAGATCTGGAAAGACCCTTGCTAGTCACCTCGGCTGGCTCTCACTTTAGGAATCTAGATGAAATAATTTCATGTACCATACAGATGTGATGGAAAGTCCAAGGTTAAAGCCTACATCTCTGGGCTCAAACCCAGTGAACCACTTATTGGACCTACACCTCTAAAGCCTCTGTAGTACTGGGATTTCCTTTTGGTACATTAAGATTTTCTGTATGTAAGGTGTAACTTGTAAGGGGGCTGCAAACTAGATGCTCATTGTGCCCTTGACATGGCTGAGCATAATTAAGAGATTTCTCCTCTGCTTAGAGGAAGATGCCTGAATTTAAATGTGAGCCATGTGTGCAGGATGACAATATGGCCATCTCCTTCTTTTCAGGAGTTCCAAGACCTCTGGCCTCACTTGTCCCTGGTCATTGATGGGGGACCAATTGGAGATAGTCAGAGCCCTGAGTGCCGCCTCGGCTCTACTGTGGTTGACTTATCTGTGCCTGGAAAGTTTACCATTATTCGCCCGGGTTGGTAAGGCTCTTTCCTGTGCCACTGGGGTCTGTGAAGGAAGTTGGAGAAAGAGGAGCTTTAATGTACCGAGTTGATTCCCAGCTTGCATTGTTTGGGGGCGGGGAGGCGGTGAGTGGGCTGGGACTAAAGTTGCTGGTATGGCGGGCTTTTTAGGGTTCATCAAGTTTGATGAACAGGGCACAGGACAGTAATCTTTATTGATTACTCTTCAGACTGGTGGGCTCAGTGCCGTGAGAAGTCAGACTGTAACTGCCTTCTGTGTCTTCCTCAGTGCTCTGGAAAACACTACAACCATCCTCCAACAGAAATATGGGCTGCTCCCTTCACAGGGGTCCTGCTCATGAAGATTGGGAGGATTGGAGGACTATGCTGGATACTGTGTGTCTGCTAACTGGTTAGCAAGGCCTCATTGGCAGAGGCTCCTGGAGCTACGCATGTAGCCTGGCTTTTTAGGGAACATCTCTCTCTGAATACTGTAGTCCAGAAGCTGCAGGTTGAGCCTTGTAGGTTCTTATATCAATCAAAAATTGAACAAAGGTAAGAACATTCTTAGAAGCCTGGCGGTGGTAGCACACACCTTTAATCCCAGCACTCGGGAGGCAGAGGCAGGTGGTTCTCTGTGAGTTCGAGGCCAGCCTGATCTACAAGAGCTAGTTCCAGGACAGGTTCCAAAGCTACAGAGAAAAAAACAAAACAAAACAAAACATTCTTAGATCAGCCTTACTATTTTAAGGCCTTTAAAGTCAAAAGTAAATTGAGTACAGAATTAGAATGTATTAAGAGCTTGTTTCTGGTGACAGTGGCACTTCATATCAACTCAGCTAGAAGCACTAGTGTGTTCTAGAAGTCTCAGGACCAATGCAGGAAAGCCCAAGACAGCTTTCCTGAGTGTCAGAGAGGTCATTTTAGGGAAACTATCTTGGGGGTCCCAAGTGAAATAATACTGGAAAATAAAATCTTGACTCTTCAGCCAGTGACTTCCTTATTTATTGATAAAATAAATTATATAGTTCTGTGTGTAATTTATTTAACTTCATTGTTTACTCAGAAGTTTTATCTTTGTTCATATATGTGCCAAGTATTCTGCATACATAATTATTTTTGAGTATTTAAGCTGTATTTTTCTTTACTATTAAAAATGCTGCTACAAACAGTTGTAAATGGTTTATTTTTCTTTTGAGCTATTTCCTTTGGGGTAGGATTTCTAGGTCAAGGTGTATATGTGCATTATGGCTGTTGATGTAGATTAGCCTTCAGAAGATCTATGTCAACTTTCATTGAAGATGCCTGCCCCTTCCTGCTGGTCTTGCTGTGTCCAAGCTGTGTATGTATGAAATGAAATTAGCACTGGTAAAATCCAGCCCTCTCAACTAAGCTACAGACGGGGGTGACCAGCCCTGTTCATTTGTCAGTAAATGGACTGATTGTCCTTGAAATGACCTGTATTCCACCTCATCTCCCCTGCTGCTTCCTCTTCCCAGAGTCATGGCTCAGCCTTAGCCTGTAAACCAGTACAGTGGTTTCCAGTGAACACCTCAAGTGTATTTGAGAACCTTGCTGAAAAATATTCCATTGGACGTACTTTAACAAGGATCCTTGCAATTAACATTAGTTTGTTTATAAATAAGTACTGACTTGCTAACTTCCTTCTAGAAAACATATGAACTAGTCATTTAAGCAAGCCCATCTCCATTGTGCTAAAACTAGCAAGCCCAGCCATACACTAATTTGTCACAGTCTGACCTAGAGGCCAGCAAGAGGAACGTGTACTGGCAAACACTACTTCATGTTTAATACAAATCATAGTAGCACTGAGAGTGGCCTTAGTGCGTGGCCTCCCCAGCCTAGATAGCCGGAGGGAGGGAGTGACCTAGTCCTCTCCAGCTTTATGTTCATCAGGAAAGGCTCTGAAGCAGAGCTATTTTCTTGGAGGAAAATAGCTGAATTTCCAGGCCTGGGTGTAGCTGCAAAGAAGAGCAAAACAGCCAAGGTGCTAGCTGCATGGCTACACCAAAAGCGAGCTCCTGTAAGCTCCAGAAGGGAACATTGACCAAATTTCCCAGCACCTGACCATAAGATGCTTAGTAATGAGTGGGTGCTCAGTGTTTCCTGGTAAAGGGGCACAGAAATGGACTGGAAAGACAAAGTCCCCTTTTAGAAGTGTCAAATACCATTCCCTGTATTCAGCAGAAAAAGGAAGGTGCCTGAGGAGATGTGGGCTGTCCAAAGGAAGCAGGTGCATACTAGCTCAGAACCCTGAGACCCTTTTAAGCACAGTGGCTGGGAACTACACTGTACAACCTGCCACAGCTGAAAGCTAAAGGACGTGGAGCTGCCCTGAGCCATGTGCGGCCTCCTGCCAGCCTCCTGCTTCCCTTCACCCCAGCACCATAGCTGGCCCACCCACAAGCACCCACTTGCTACTTGGGACTAGTGTGTGCCTATTCCTCATCTGAACCAACTTGGTGACCTAATGAGGTCTGAGTGGTAGCCCCTCACATCAGCCACTGCTCCTTTTCCTTGATGAAGTGCTCTGCCCAGCGGCGGGTCAGCTCCAGGTACAGGCTGGGCTGGTGCGGCAGGTAGTCCAAATACAGACGAGTTGGCGTCTTCTTGGGAACAGCCTTCTCGATCTGTGTGCCCTCGTGCCACTCATTGAAAGAGGTGATGGAGACAATCTCGGGCCTCACAGTCAGGGCCGCCTGCAGGGCTGTCTCGTAGTACTTGCCATTGACCCTATTGCGAGTGTTGTGGTTGTTCCAGGGCCGGATGCTGGTGTCGATGTACCCAGGCCCCACACTAGGGATGAACATCAGGTTGTTGGTATCACAGAAGTTCTTTACAGCCTTCCAGTTCTGATGGGAGGAACCGAAGGAGAAGCCGTTGGAGGCAAAGTAGGTGTACATTCCATCGAATCCCGCAGCAAGGATGTCATGGGTGTGGCCCTCCTCCACCAGCAGCGCTATAAAGACCCCGTCATAGGGGGTGTTGCGGATCGAGTGGGGCCCGTTTTGTGTCAGGAGGTGGGCCCAGGCCTCAGGGGATGTCAGGTAGGAGTCGTAGATATAAAAGAGTGGGAGGCTCTTGCCCATGCTGGTCTTATAACGGTAAAATGCACCATGGGAGCCATACCTGAGGAGCAGGAGGGAGAGGCTTGAGTTGGTGGTGAGAAGCCAGCACAGCTGAGAGATCAGCCACAGGGGCGATCTCTTCTGTGCTCACAGCAGTCTAGGATTCAGGTTACATGGTCAGCATATGCCTCCAAGTATTAACCCGCTTCTTTTCCTGCCCTCCCTGCCTGTCATCCATCAGCCTCTTCTCCCAAGCCAGGCCTCCGCATCTTTGTCTGGGTTGTGGCAGCAATGGTGTTTAGACTTCCATTCCTGCCCCCCTATAGGATCTGATCTGATTGCTCCTTCCTGTACCTGTAAGGACACCCCTGTGTGATCTGAACTTGCCTGGTTTCAGACTTCACTCCCTAACTGGCCTTTCTATCATCAATCTTTATGTGACTTTGTCCCATAAAGAACATTCCATCTGTGTTGTAGGAGGCCACTTGTTCGTCCTAGCTGCCTAGACTCGAAATAACCACACAGAAACTGTATTAATTAAATCACTGTTTGGCCCATTAACTCTAGCTTTTTATTGACTAACTTACATCTTAATTTAACCCATTTCTAGTAATCTGTGTATTGACACATGGCTGTGGCTTACCGGGTAAAGTTCCCTCTGGCGTCTATCTCTCCAGCGGGGCTACATGGCTTCTCCCTGACTCTGACTTCTTTCTTCCAGCATTCAGTTTAGTTTTCCCCACCTACCTAAGTTCTGCCTTGTGCAGGCCTAAGACAGTTTCTTTATTAACGAATGGTATTCATAGCATGCAGAGGGGAATCCCACGTCACATCTGCTGGCTCTCACTCTGTCTTAAATCTTCCCCTTTCTCCAGATCTTTGCAGAGCTACTTACTATTATTCTTCTATTATTTGAGACAGGGTCTCACTATATGGCCTGAAGCTCAGTAAGTAGACCAGGTTAGCCTTGAATTAAAGGTGTGCACCAACGTGCCCAGCCAGAGCTGACTTACTTTAAAAAAAACATTGTGTAGGCAGGGATTAGTGATGGGTCTGGGAAGAGTTAGGAAGAGGAGTAGGAACAGTGAATATAATTTTTTTAAATATACTTTTTTAAAAGAACGATTTGCTGGAGAGATGGCTCAGACGTTAAAAGCAATTACTGTTCTTCCAGAGGCCCTGAGTTCTGTTCCTAGCACCTACATTGGGCAACTACCTGTAACATTAGGTAACATACCTGTAACTCCAGCTTCCTCTCCTGGCCTCTGGGCACACACAGACACACATAAATATAAATAAACAAAATAAGCAAAATCTTAAAAAAAAAAAAACAACCAAAAACTTGTCTTGAACCTGGGGCCTCAGGCATAATGGTACACATGTGTAGTCCCAGCACTTGAGAGGTTAAGGTCAACAGACTAGGAGTTCAGGTTCATGCTCAGTTACTTAAAGAGCTCAAGGAGCCTAAACTATATGAGACCCTGTCTTAAAAACAACAGAATTCTAAGCTCACTCATTCCTTTTAGCTTAACAACCATATTTATGGCTCAGTTCTGGAGGCTACAGAGTCCACGCTCAAAGTGCCTATCAAGTTTGGTTCTCGGTGAGAGCTCTCTCGGCTCACAGCCCTGCTGTGCTCACAGGGAAAGCAAGAGTCAGGCTCTTCGGTGTCAGCACCTAGGACAAGTCCTCTCAGAGAAGCACATATCACCACCCATTCTAGAGTAATTCCTTGAGGGCTGGGACGTAACATATGCTCATGCTTAGCATGCAAAGGAACCTGGGTTTGATCTCCAGAACCATAAAAGGAGGGGGGGGAGACAAAACAAACAAACAAACAAAAACCAACTTCTTGGTCATATTCTTAACACAAAACTCTGCTTAGCTTTTTATTGTTTTTTTCATACTACAGATTGCTGTGGTTTCCCACTTCTTGGTTGGGGAGCTCTGCTGCACCCCCAACAGCTAGACTATAAGTGTCAAGTCAGAAACTTTGCTAAAGATAATAGCTGTACGTGTGGGCACTAAACAGCTTTTCAGTGAATACATACAAGCATGTATGAAGCACCTATGTACAAGACTCAATTAGGGCTCCAGAGCTAAACCTGAAACTCAGTTGCCTGACTCCAAGCCCAGTATCCTGCATAACTGCTGGGAACACGTGTATTCCACCCTTGCATTGCCTGACCTCCAGCCCTTCTAGCCCTGCTTCCGTCTCGATTCCCATCTTACGTGTCAATGATGTACTTGATGTTGTCATGAACAGTGACGTCATCCCGGCCCTTGTAGGGTTGGATATGGAAGGCCACCTGCCACAAATGGAGTTGCAGATCAGGTGAATAGTCAGGAGCAGGACACATACAGATAAATGCCGCCCCCCCCCGGTCATGGATTATAGGGAGGGGCTGAATTCAGGAAAGCCTGGCAAGGATGGGCACAATGAAGGCTGCCACTGCCCGTCAGGTCCCACATCAGGACATCTAGGAATCATTCTGAGGTCACTGCAAGATGGCACTCAGGTTTCTACCTCTGTCAGCTCCAATCATGAGCACCAGGCGACATGTGCCTGCTCTCTGTCAGCAGAAAATGTGCCACAATCTGTTAAACCTTCTAGCGGTGACCTCAGGAAGGCAAGGGGGCTTCTCTGACATTTTTCTTCCTTCATCGCAGATGTAGGAACTGACTTCCTTCACTGATGTGTCTGGAGAGAATGGCTACACACATCTCCTTTCACTAGAAGGGGAAGCTGCTTATGGAGGGTTCAGCACTGTCCTCCACTGTGGAGTTGAGTGGAGAATTCTGTCTGCAGATTGTTTGGCTCTGGCCTGCCAAGTATCCAGAACCAAGGGTCTCCCACTTAACCTATATGATTTAATAAAAGTGAAGGGACTGGGGTGCTGGCTCTCTTCCAAAGGACCTGGGTATGCAGCACCCGTGTCAAGTTACCCACAACGAGTCCATGGAGATCCAATGCCTCTGGCCTCTGCAGGCATCCACACACATCTGAACATACCCACACACAGATAAACACACACACAAAATTTTAAAAATATGAATAAATATATTTTTAGTCTTCCATTTGTCCCCTATTTGCTCAAAATTAAAAATGGTAACAGCTGACATGGTGCAGCCTGCTACACCCTCTCCCAGTACCACATCATCAGCCATCCAGCACTAACTATGGCAGCATGAAGCATTCTCCATGACAGTGTGTGAAACCTTCTGAACTCACCTGGATGTTGTACTGATGGGCAGTGTCCAGAATGGCAGGTACCAGATCATCTGAGGGCTCCCCATTATCATCAGCCATGCCAGGGGGATACCAGGAAAGAACCAAGACTCCTAAACAATACAAAAGCCCCTTCAATGGTACACAGTGTGCCCACCCACCCCGCCCCCAGCAGCAGAAAGCATCTCTAACTACTGCACGATTCCTGAAAACCTCGAGCTAGGATCCTGCTAGGTTCCTGGGGCAGACCTGGGGTCCAGAGCTTTGCAGGCCTCGGAGCTGTCCACGCCCGCAGTGCTGAAGTCCTGCGGCCAAGGGAGCAGGTTGAGGAGTGCATCATCAAGTAGCAGGAGGAAGGGGAAAGGATGGCAATGCCACACTCACCTGAAAACCACAACCCTACCTCTGGGATCCTACCTAGAGAAAATCCCTGTGAAGAAGTCCTATTCTCATGCTTCCCATGGGAGAGAGCATTTGCCTTGACTAGAACTTGCCCGTCTAGAAAGTAAGCCTAGACAGAATAGCCCACATTCCCACATCTTTGTGTATCCCCTTCCTATTCATTCATTCATTCATTCATTCATTCATTCATTCATTATTTTGAAGATACTGTCCCACTATGTAACCCTGACTGACTTCAAACTGGGAAGTCTGGCCCTCCCAAGTGCTAGGCTTATATAGCATGCACCAGCCACTAAGCCTGGATCCAAACCTTGTAGCTCTCCCTCAAACCGTCTCGAGGTCTAACAAAATGTATCATTAAAAGCTAGCAGAATTCAGTGACAAAATCTAACCAAGGTGCGTCTCCCCACCCCAACGTAATGCAGAAGGTTCTCCAGGATCTCTGGCTGGGCACTTGATGAAACTTGTGGTTGTCATGTATTGTGCCCGCCCTCAGCCCTGACAGATCAACCATCTAGCTGTTGGGCTCCCCTAAACCTGCTATGAAAGCCGACCCTCCCCAAGCTCTCCTTCCAGACTTGAGGGGCCAGGATCCCCACTTTCCTGAAACTTGGAGGTGCAACATACTTAGGACTGTTCTTACTGTCCCTACTCAGGATAGCTCTAACACAGGTGCGCACACACCAACTCTGCCCTACGGAAGGCCCCTGGGGTTGTTGAGGGTAGAAAGGCCCAGAAGGTACAGCAGGCATTAGAGGAAGGGGCGGTCGTGTGTAGTAGGCCCGAGATAAAAGTGAGAGGGAAAGGCTACGAGGTCAGGTTGGCGGGAGAATGGGGCCGGGGCCCTGCGGCCAGGCAGCAAAAGCTGAGGTGCAGGAAGGAAGGGCGAGGCTGGGGGGCAGACTGGCTAGGGGGACTCACCGATGGCGGCTTCTTTGAGCTGGGTCATGTGTTCTCGTAGTACATCGGGGTCCCGTGAGCTGTAGGGACCCAACTCCGGGTAGAAGCTGGAGCCCAAGTCGTCTGGAGGGCTGTGGCGGCCACGCGGGTAGCTGGCCGAGATCTTGGGGTCCCAGTGCGGCACCATGACATGGTCCCAGTGAATGTAGTGGCCCTCGCGCCGCGGACTCCCGTACCACGAGTAATAGAAGGCGTGCAGATCGGAGTAAACGCGCAGGCTCTGCCGGGGCGCGGGATCGGCCTCGGCGGGGCCCAACGAGGCTCGGGGGGCGGCGGAGCGCGGCGGCGGCGGCGGGGGCGGCGGAGCGGCGGGGGCGGCCGGGGCTCGGGCGGGCGCGGGATTCCCCTCCGGACGCCGCTCGAAGGGCGCTAGCTCCGGGCCCGGGCCCAGCGCGGGCAGCCCGTCCGGGGCCTTGAGCGTGCGCAGCCCCATGAGCGTGCCGAAGGCGAAGAGCAGCACCAGGAAGAGGGCGATGCAGGCGCGGCGCCGCCGCCGGGCCATGTCTTTGCCGCGGTGCCGGCCGCCGCGCTACCGACCCCGGAACCGCGCCATCTCTCCCGTCTGCCCGCCCGCCCGTCCGCCCGCCCGCCCGCGCGTCCCAGGCCGCGGCCCGCAAGCGTCGCACGCCCAGGGCGGCTCCGCGCCTGTTCCCCGCAGTGCGGGCGGGCCCGGCACACACAGGATGCAGTGGCACCGACCAAATGAGAGCGAGTGGAGGGGGGGACCAGGCAGAGGAACCCGAACCCAGCCCGGCGCCGGCGCAGAGTCCCGGGACCGGTGGATCTGGGGTGCGGGTGGGGTGCAGGACAGGATCTTCCCGATAGAAGGCTGGGGCGGAGGGTGGGAGCACAGGGTCTCTCAGCCTCCTTCCCGAGCCTTGCTTCCAGTGAACTCTGTCACCATCACCGCAGTTGGCTCCAGATCCCCGGTAGTAGAAGAGGAACGTTGGGCCACCCTGCAAACTCTGGCTGGAACCAGAAGCCTAGTGGGGGGCCGCCGCTTGCTCTGGGGCCTAACTCCTGGGCCAGGCCTGGAACTCCTGGATCAGGCCTGGCTCTCCTGGGCTTCCTGCGCAATAGTACCGTCTATAGTCTGGGCCATCTATGCACGGTCCCCTATTCTTCCTCAGCTCTGCTTTCCAGTAGGCAGGTAGCGCCTCTTCCCTCCCGTACTGAGATTGAAGCCAGGGCCTTACACCCATGCTCGACAAGAATCCCACAGCAGTGAGTTCAATCCTCTCTGCCGGTCTGTATTTTGAGACTAAGTTCCCCAGGCTGACCTTGAACTCAATCTACAGCCCAAGCAGACCTTGAGTTTGAACCATTGATCCTTCTACCTCAGTGTCCAAGTACTGAGGTGACAGGTGTGTGCCTGTCTTGTATTATTAATTTTTTTTTTCTGAGACCGTATAGCTGATGATGAACTGAAATTTTCCGAATGGCCTTGGCTAGTCTTGAACTCGGGATATTTTTTGCCTCCAGACTGCTGGTATTACAGGCCTGCATCACCACGCCTGGCTTTTCATGGCCATAAAATAAACATCCAGAAGCTTTCCGTACACTTTCTATCCCTTCTAGTTGGCATAAGTTGTATCCCATTCATGTTGAAGTCAATCATTGATAAGGTCAATCAGAAATGTGAACAAAATCCAAAGGCCTTGAGACTATAACCTTGAGTGTCTGTGGTATCTCCTTCTTGCCTTTGCAGAGTTGGGGTTCATAAGAACCCCAGGAGGGCAAGTAGAGTTACTGTGGAGAAGGTAGGAACAAGTCAACCTTATGACCCAGGAGTACAGGTCAGCAGCAGAGGCAGAGGTGGCTTACACACTGTGCTGACATACTATAAATATACAGAAATAATCAGCCACAAGTCTGGGTCTAGGTCACCCTAGAAAGCTGGTAGTGAGAGGTTTACCTTCCAGGTCCAAAGAAGTCCAAATAACTCCCAGGAAGGGGAAGAAAAACCTTCCAGAAAAGGTTTATACAGGGCTGGAGAGATAGCTTAGTGGTTAAGAGCACTGACTGCTTTTTCTGGAGGACATGGGTTCAAGTCCCAGAACCCATATGGCAGCTCACAACTGTCTATAACTCCCATTCCAGGGGACCCCAACACCCATGGAAAAAGTCAATGCATATAAAATAAAAAAAAAAGAAAGAAAAAGCTTGTATGTTCTGACATCCCTGGAGGAAGCTCGTGTTTCCTGCAAGCCTGCTCCATCACCGTGAAACAGGAGTTACCAAAGCAGGTCCTTGACTTTCAGATGTCAGGTGAAAGTGAAAACAGCAAGACCAGGCAATTGAGATGCTTCAGTGGGTAGCAGTGTTTGCTGCCAAGGCCTGATGATCTGAGTTTGAAGTCAGGGACCCACAAGGTAGAAAAAGAGAACCGAGTTCTACAAGTTACCCTTCCCTCTACAATCATGTGTCTGTCCATGCACACTCCACCCCTATGACACGCACATAAAAAAAACAAATATAATTTTTAAAAATTTAGCAAACAAGGGACTGGAGAGATGGCTCAGAGGTTAAGAGCACTGGCTGCTCTTCCAGAGGTCCTGGGTTCTGGTCCCAGCAACCATATGGTGGCTCACAACCATCTGTAGTGGGATCCGGTGCCCTCTTCTGGAATGCAGAGAGAACACTGTATTCATAATAAATAAATAAATAAAAATTAAAAGAATTCAGCAAACAGAAGAGTAGCTAAAAGGACATGGAAACACTGTAGCTACTTACAAATAAAATGCTGGTGAGACATGGTAGCGTGCAGCACACAGGAGGCTGAGACCTGAAGTTTAAGTTTGAGGCCAGCCTGAGACAGCCAGTAAGAGCTAGGATTTTGTTGTTGTTGTTGTTGTTGTTTATTGAGACAAGGTTTCTCTGAGTAACAGCCCTAGCTGTCCTGAAACTAGCTCTTGTAGACCAGGCTGGCTTCAAACTCACAGAGATCCGCCTACCTCTGCCTCCCCAGTGCTGGGTTTAAAGGCATGCACCATCACTGCCTGGCTGTAAAAGCTAGTTTTAAAGATCAAAACAAAACAAACAATAAAAGGCTACTGTCTGCATAATGGTTCTCAACCTGTGGGTTGCAACCCCTTTGAGGACTACTTATCAGGTATTTACAATACAATTCATAACAGTAGCAAAATTACAGTTATGAAGTAGTAATGAAATAATTTTTTTTTGTTTAGGGGGCCACCACGGCATGAAGAACTCTATTAAAGGACCACCGCATTAGGCTGAGAACCACTGGTCAACAGGCTGGAGAGAAGGCCAGTTAGGAGCACTGGTTCCTCTTCCAGAGGACCCGAGTTTACATGACAGCTCACACTGTCTGTATTTCCAGTTCTAAGTGATCTGACTGCCTCTTCTGGTCTTCTCAGACAACAAGCATGTATGTTGTGCACAGACACACATGCAGTCAAAACACCTCTATGCCTTAGTGTTTTTGAAAATGTCTAATGCCCCAAAGGTTTCATATTTTTAAAACAAGAGCAGGTTACTATATAAGTGAGGGAATATGTTTATAGACTGTAAGAAATGGCTCTTGGAAAATAAAAACAATAGAACCCAATTTAAAGATTTATTCATCTTTATTTTATATGTGTTTTGCTTCCATTTTATGTGTGTGCAATGCCCAATAAACCCAGAAGAGGGCGTTGGATCACCTGGAACTAGAGTTGGATTCTTTTTCTATATTATGTTACAGTATCAATTGCATAATGTTATAAATTACAGATCAGGCCTTGTAAGATAGTAAAAACTCTTGCTGCCAATTCTAAAGCCCTGAATTCAATCCCTAGAACCCGTTGAGGACAGAAAGAAAGAACGCCCAAAGCTGTCCTCGTCCCTCCACATACAAGTGCATGCTTGTGGCACACACACACTCAACACATACCCAACCTGCACATACACACATTTTTTGGATTTACTTATTTAACATAATTTCTTTATCAATTCTTTGGGAATTTCACATCATGCACCCCAATTCCATTCATCTCCCAGTTCCCCAATATCTGCCTCTCACCTCTGCAGAGTCCTCCCAAAAGAAAAATTTTTACAAAATTTAAAAAAAAAATTCAAACTGCCAGGCAGTGGTGGCTCATGCCTTTAATCCCAGCACTCGGAAGACAGAGGCAGGTGGATCTCTGTAAGTTCGAGGTCAGACTAGTATACAGAGAGATCTAGGACAGGATCCAAAACTACAGAGAAACCCTGCCTTGAAAATCCATAAACAAACAAACAAATAAATAAATAAAACCAAACTCTTTGCTCCTCCATCTTTCTCAGCTCTCTCATCCTAGTGGCGTTGGGAGCGCTGTGTGTTGACTCAGCCTTACTTGTAGATGCTCACTGCAATGAGTCGCGGGTCTGGTTCAAGGCCTCAGGCTTCTGGTACACCATCATCACTGGATCCTCACCGAAACTCCTCTCAAATATTCCCTGCAGCTTCCCCGGTCCTGGAGATCCTGCAGGTGTTGTTCCATAGGACCAGTCCCCTCATGAGCTCCAGCTGATCCTATATGGGGTCCATATTAGGGTGGGCCAATCCCAGTTCTGGCTGTAAGCCTGCATGAGCTGAGCTGGCTACTGGGACCACCCCCTCAGGAAAGGGGCAGAGCCAGCTTTTCTACAGCTCTCCGGTGAGAGTCAGGGCCAGGACCCTTGCTACACTGTCCATGGCGGACAAGGCCATCTTTCCGAGGGCCAGCAAAGGGTGGGCTGGCTCGGCATTGCCCTCTGATTTCATCACACGTGGTCCTTATGGCCCCCAGCCAACACACACATCTTAAAATAAAAGTTTAAAAAAGAAGTTACAGGGCCAGAAGAGATGACTCAACAGTTAGATCGCTTCCACAGTACCTGAGTTGGGTTCCCAGCATCCCTGGGTTGCCTCATGCCCATCCATCACTAATTCCAGTGTCAGTGGATCCAACACCCTCTTCTGCACTCCACGGGCAACAGGCACAAATGTGGTGCACATACGTAAATGCAGACAAAACACTCATAGATATAAATAAACCTAAAAGAAATTACTTTTTCATTTGCAGACCACCAGGACTAAAAGATTGTAGAGACCACCTGTAACCTTGTACTGGTCTATATTGGGGTCACATTCTGTTATATCCCTGAGGTTTCTCAGCTGGGTTTGCATAACACCAAACAAAACCTGGTCACAATGGGGCTCTTCCCATCCTCCAATCCTAACCTGCCTTCCCTGCAGCTCCCAAGGGCTGGCCCACTGCTGTCTGCTCTGGGTAGGATTTCTTTCCCTGCTGACCCAACATCTTCATCTAAAACAAACATAGAGAGGGAGATGTAGCTCTGTGGTTAGAGAGTGTGCCTCATGCACGCACACATACACATAGGCCCTGAGTTAGATCCCCAGCACTGAGAAAGCCAGACACGGGTAGCGCTTGCATGCATGTAATCTCACTATTATCCCAGGAGAGATGACTGGGTGGTTAAGAGCACATATTGCTCTTGCAGAGAAAGTTTAATTCCCAGTACCCATAACACTGGTAACACCAGTTTTAGGGGACCCAAAGCCATCTTCTGGACTATGTACATGCCTGTGTTCATACATGTATAAGACTATAGTCAGAGACACATATGTACACATATCAAAAATCAAATACACTTTTTTAGATAGGGTCTCACTTTGTAGCCCTAGCCGACCTGGAACTCACTATGTAGATCAGGCTGGCCTTGAACTCAAAGAGATCCACCTGCCCTGCCTATATCTCCTGAGTGGTGGAATTAAAGGCTTGCACTACCAATATACTGGCATTATAATAAATCTTTGTTTATCTGTTTGTTTGTAAGGTGTGCACTTTTATTAAACTAGTCTCAAGTGTGTCCAGTCAAGCCCTGGCTGCCTCAACACCTCAGTCCACTTCTAGGGAGATCAAAGCCTACATACATCAAGTTGAGGGGAAAAATAAGAGGAGGCTAATGATGGCTGACCATTCAAAAATAAAATAAAACAAATAAAAAAGTATTAAAGTATCAAGGTGGAAGATTTTGTTTGGCTTTGTTTCTTGTTTTTTTTTGAGACAGAGTTTCTCTATGTGACAGCTCTGGCTGTCCTGGAACTCACTTTGTAGACCAGGCTAGCCTTGAACTCAAAGAGATTTGCCTGCCTGTCCCTCACCGCCTGACTCTTTAATTGTTTCTTAAATATACTGTGCTGTTTCTACCTTTAAATCTATGCTTCTTGTTCGCATTTTGTCCTGGTTCAAACCATCTTCCCTTCACGGTCTCTGTCTGGATCTCACCTCCAAGAACGCCTGCTTGCCGACACCTTAACCTCTTCTTCACATCCATCTGCTACCGTTTTATAGAGGACACAGCAAAGACACAGACCCTCAGGAAGAGGCGTAGCTGAACTGGAGCCACGTCTGCCCCGACTTTTCACACAAGTGTCTCCTGTCTCTAGACACAGCCCATGAAAACCCCAACAGAGCTGCTCTTGACTGGCCCCGGATGTGGACGATCTGGTCCTCTCCTACCCTAAGGTTTGCAGAGCGGTGTTGGAGCAGAAAGGGCTCCTCTTAGGAAGGCTTAGTTCTGTCCAGATTCAGAATCATGCTCAGAAAGTGTGAATAGACATGGAAGAGGCAGCCCAGAGCAGGTGGCCCTAGGGATTGAAACTCGGGAATGGAAGAGGACCATGGGGGATTACATCTTTATTACAGGACTTGCAGTGCAGTTTGACTTTCAATGCAATGTACAATATTTGATGAACAAGGAGAGTGAATTTAAACAAACTGAACAGTGAATCGTCTAAGATTGTGGTTGTCTCACAGGCTTGTGGTAAGGATTACGCAGAATAAGGCTATTCATACATGTTTGCATTGGACTAGACTCAAGAATTATTTTTACATTCATTTGTGAGTGTGTGTGTGTGTGTGTGTGTGTGTGTGTGTGTGTGCATGGACACATCTGTACATGGAGTACATGTAGAAGTCAGAGGACCATTGTGAGAGTCAGTTCTCACCTTTCACCATGTAGGACTTGGGGACTAAACTCAGGTTGCCAGTCTTAGTGGCAAGCATCTTTACCTGCTAAACTTTCTCTCAAGTTATAACTTTGGCTTTTGGGAGCATGGTCTCACTATGTAGTCCAAGCTGGCCTTGAACTCACAACCCTCCTGCCTTGGCCTCCTGAATTCCAGTGGTGGATACATATCACCACACACAGCTGGGTGTTTGGAAGGAATTGGATTATTGAAGTCCCACTCCTGAAGTCAGTGAACACGTATATTTATTTACACTGCAGGGATTTGAAGCCAGAACCTCGCTCATGCTGGGCAGGTGCCCTGTCTCTGAGTTACACTATCATCTGAGACACATATTGGAACTGGTTCTAGCTGCCGCTGACACAATAGTGAACTATGTTTTGGAATATTATTTTAACTAGGCAAAGATGTGTTACACTTATTTATGCTGTGGACTATTACTTTAACTGTGTAAGGATGTGATACATTTGTTTCTGCTACATTTGTTTAATTACAAAAAGATGTATTACTGTTTCACCTTGCCTGCCCAAGGCACCTGATTGGCTTAATAAAAAGCTGAACAGCCAATAACTAGGGAGGAGAGGGATAGGTGGGGCTGGAGGGCAGAGAGAATAAGTAGGAGAACTCTAGGAGAGAGAAGGAAGAGAGAAGTAAGGAGAAAGAGGGACATTATTAGGGTCAGGCAGTCACCAGCCAGACAGACATGAAGGAAGCAGGAAAAGTTAAACGTACAGAAAGAAAGGTAAAAAATCTTGAGACAAAAAGTAGATAAAGAAAAACAGGTTAATTTAAGTTATATGAGCTAGCCAGAAAAGCACCTAAATTAGGCCAAGCATTTAAAACAAATGTCTCCCTCTCAAGGTTTGGGAGCTGATTGGTGGCCCAGAAGAAAATGCCTGGTACAGAACTAAATAAGTATGCTTCAGGAGGCTGGAGAGATGGCTCAGCAGTTAAGAGCATTGCTTGTTCTTCCAAAGGTCCTGAGTTCAATTCCCAGCAACCACATGGTGACTCACAACCATCTATAGTGAGGTCTGGCACCCTCTTCTGGTCTGCAGGCATACACACAGACAGAATACACCGTATACACCGTATACATAATAAATAAATAAATATTAAAAAAAAATAAGCATGCTTCAGATCTCCGTGGAGCTCACACATTTCACAGGATAGTGCAGCTACTTGGACAGACAAAGTTCTCTGAACAAGGCCAGTCATCCCCTTTGCAGCTGTCCTGCGTGAAACACTGGGACGAAGGACAGGATGTGGTTGGGCACTAACTGGCTAGTGCCCATGCTTGTGCCAAGTGTCATGTCATGGCTCGGCTGGGAATGTAAGGAGCTCAGGTGGAGGAATGCTTGCCTAGAGTTCAAGAAGCCCGTGGTTTAACCTGCATCCTACATAAACTGAACTTAGTGGCACAGGCCTGTAACCTCAGCACTTGGAAAATAAAGGCAGGAGAAGCAGAAATTTAAGACTAGCCAGGTAAGTGAGGTGGCCCATACCTTTAATTCCAGAATTCAGGAGGCAGCGGCAGGAGAATCTTTGTGAGTTTGGGGCCATCTTAGGTAGCCTGCCTAAAACTTAGGGGGTGGCGATGTAAACTGTGTGTAGCATGAGTGAGGCCCTAGGGGCCCTAGGTCTCACCCCAGGATGGGGGTCGGGGGAGAGGGAGAGACACTATCTCACCATGTTCAGCAACGTCCAGACCACTTCCAAACCAAAAAATAAAAATATTTTATTTTTATTTCAGGGTGTGGCGGCACCCACCTTTAATCCCAGCACTTGGGAAGCAGAGGCAGGCTGATCTCTGCGAGCTACAGGCCAGCCTGGACTACACAGTGAGTTCCAGGACAGTCAGGGCTATGTGGAAAGACACTGGTTTTGATATTTCTGTTTGTGGTAAACAGACCTGAGTGATCCCCATGGTTCCAATTCCTGACATTCCTGACAGTTTGCAGTCCCCTTCCTTGAGCATGGGCGGGATCTGGGAAAAGCTTCTAGCCAGTAGAGTCTGGCTGTGATGAGGGTGTTGGAGACATAATTAGGTTCTTAAATCAGGTCAGTCCAAGTTAATTAAGATAGAAATGGTCCTGACTTAATAAAAAAAAAATTCCTGAAAAGAGACTAGGAAAGAGTCTACAATGGGCTGGATGAAATAAACATCCTCAACTAGGCACGGTGGAATGTTCCTGAAAGCCCAGCATTTGGGAGGTGGAGGCGTAGGACCAGGAGATCAAGGTCATCCTTGGCGACAGAATGAGATTCAGGTAAAGAAAAGAAGGAGAAAAGAAGGCAAGCAGGCAGGAAAGAGGAAGGGAGGAAGAAGAAAGAATGGATGGAAGGAAGGAATGAAGGAAGGATGGATGAATGGATGAATGGAGGGAAGGAGGGAGGGAGGGAAGAAAGGATGGAAGAATGGAAGGAAGGAAGGAGCAACCTTGTTGGGATGCTACCTGGCAGGTACTTGCAGGTATCTGTGCGTAGTCTGAAGGAGCATGGAAGCAAGTTAAGTTCTGAAAGTGAGTTTCCATTCAAGAACACAGCCTAGGGGGTTTGGAGAGATGGTGCTTGCAGAGGAGCAGTTCTACTCCCAGTATCCATATCAGACAACTCACAACTGCCTGTACCTCTAGCTCTCCAGGGGTCTAACACCCTTTTTTCCTCCACTCTTATATGCAGATATATACACACACACAGTAATAATAATAATAACAACAGAATGCTACTTAGGTGGGTCAGAGTAGAGTACAGTGGTAAAATACTGGCTCAGCTTGTACAGGGCCTTGCTGAGATGAAAAAAAGAGAGAGAGAGAGGAGAGAGGCAGAAAAGGAGAAAGGAAGGAAGAAGGGAGAGGAAGGCAGAGGAAAAGGAAAAAGGAAGGAGGGAAAGAAGCAATATGTAATGACACAGGTGTGTTCTCCCCTCATTCGAGAGGCTGACAGGAGGATCTTGTGTTCAAGTCCACTCTAAGCTTCATAGTGACATAAAAAGAACAAAGGGGAAGGGGCTGGGAATGTAAGGGGCTCAGGTGGAGGAATGCTTGCCTAGAGTTCAAGAAGCCCGTGGTTTAACCTGCATCCTACATAAACTGAACTTAGTGGCACAGGCCTGTAACCTCAGCACTTAGAAAATAAAGGCAGGAGAAGCAGAAATTTAAGACTAGCCAGGTAAGTGAGGTGGCCCACACCGTTAATTCCAGAATTCAGGAGGCAGCGGCAGGAGAATCTTTGTGAGTTTGGGGCCATCTTACTCTACATAACAAGTCCAAGACCTGCCAGGTCAACATAGTGAGATCCTGCCTAAAAAAAAACAAAACAAAAATCCAGAATTTTAATGTTAGCCTTGACCACATAGTGAGGTCAAGCTGGAGGCCAGTGTGGACAGATTTAAGAGCCTGTCTTAAAAAGGAAAAGGGTAGGGGGAGATTAAAAACAAAACAAAAAACGATGGGAAGGAGGGGAAAGGAAAGGAAGGAGGAGGGGAGGAAGCCTGTAGCCTAGTAAATGCCTTGACTACAGGCATGTGCCATCCTCAGCAGGGGGTCCAGCTCAGTGTATCTGACCCGTGAGGCTATACTACAGTAAGTACATAGCATTTCAAGCCGCTGAGTCTGGGGTCCTACAATACACAATTGTAGCACCTGCACTACGGGACGGTACACAAGCCAGGAAAGGAGGCTGGAGATTTAAACACATACACACAGGGACACGGGTCATCCTTGAAACAAGAGTGCCAACTTTATTGTGCTCCAGGGAAGCTTATATAGGAATCCTTAACTGATAGCCACGCCCCAGCTCTTGGGATTTCCAGCTGTAAAACCCACCAGACTTCACTCCCCTGCCATCAGGAACTCATGAGGGCCTCGTGCTCAGAGCAGCTGCAGGCACAGGAAAACAAGTTGTTTACTCCGTTCCCTCCAGCAGGCAAAGGGTCTGAGGCAGGCAAAGAGAGTCAAGGGGCCAGGGCTCTGCAGCCCCCAACACAATACTAGAAAAGTAGTTGTCTTTGCTGTCATCGTCACTAAATACACAGACCTGAGGGTTTTTGATGGAAGTCCTAGAGTCTGGTCTTAGCTTGGCCATGATTTCTTGGGCCTCACTGTCATCCTGCATGCTATTTTGTTTCATGTACCAGTCTGGCCTCAAACTCGGCCAATAGCTTAGGCTTGTTTTTAGCCGGCTCTTATAACTTAAAGTAAGCCATTTCTATTTATCTACGTGCTGCCCCAAGGTTTGTTTACCTCATGAACGTTCTTCCCACCCTGCTCACTCTGCATCTCATGACGTCTCCTCTGATTCTGCCCTTCTTCTTCCCAGCATTCTCTCTGCCCTGAAAATCCTGCCTAGCCATTGGCCAATCAGCTCTTTAATAACCAATGAGAATAATACATATTTACAGTGTACAAAGATTGTTCCACAGCCCTTCCCGGCTTTCCTTCTAGGAATATACGTTCTTTCTTAGTATTTGATCCTCCTGCCTCCACCTCTGCAGTGCTGAGGTTACAAGACTACCCAACTACATTGCGCTTCCCAGCTTGCTTTCTTTTTAAGAATATAGTTACTTTTATTTTTGTGTCTGAGTGTTTTCCCTGCATGAATGTATGTGTACCATGTGTGTGGTGTCCATGGAAGTCAGAGAGCGTATCTAATCCCCTGGAACAGGGGTCAAGGACAGTTGTGAACCATCATGTATGTGCTGGAAACCAAATCCAGGTCCTCTACAAAAACAGCAAGTGCTTTAATCATTGAGTCATCTCAGCTCCTCCTACCCAGATCTTAAAGATTTACTATTTTTAAGAGAGAGAGAGAGAGAGAGAGAGAAAGAGTGTGTGTGTGTGTGTGTGTATGAATGCGTGCCATGTGTGCAGTGCCTACAGAGGCCAGAAGAGGGCATCAGATCACCTGGAGCTGAAGTTACAGGTGTTAGGAGAAGCCTGCTGTGGATGCTGGGAACTGATCTCAGATCCTGTAGAAGAACATCAAGAGGTTAATGCTGTTAACCTCTGGGCCATCTCTTTTGGCCCAGTCTGGATATTTCGTACAGAAACTCTCTTTCAACACATTAACTCTCAAGCCATCTAGGCATTCTTTGTGCTTTAGACTCATCTGTTGCACTGAACTCAAATATTTGATTTTCTGGTTGTAGGATTTAAAATGCATTCTTTTTTTTTTCATTGCTAGAGATGAAACCTCAAGTCACACATATCAGACAGAGCTCCACCACTGAGCTCTGCCCCTAAGTCATACCTTCCTGTTGGAGGAGGGCTACTTGTTCATTCCCAGCCACCTGACTAGCTTGGACCAGAAACAATTACGCAGAAACTGTATTACTTAAATCACTGCGTGGACCATTAGCTCTAGCTTTTTATTGGCTAACTCCTACATCTTAATTTAACCCATTTGTATTAATCTGTGTATCACCACGAGGTCGTGGCCTACCAGGAAAGTTTCAGCAAGTCTACCTCCGACAGTGGATCTATGGCATCCCTCTGACTCTGCCCTTCTTCCTCCCAGCAATCATTTCCATCTTCCCCGCCTACCAAAGTTCTGCCCTATCAACAGGCCAAGGCAGTTTCTTTATTCATTAACCAAGAAAAGCAACACACAGATAGAAGGACCTCCCACACCACCCTCCTTTTGATTTTTCGTTTTTCTTTTGGTGCTGGGGATTTGGAATTTCCTTTGCTTAATGTGATTTGGAGTTTGGTTGCTGCTCTACACCATCCAGTACAGAATCTTGCTATTTGACCCAGATGGACTCCATTCTGTTAAATCTCTCTTCTACCTGAGCCAGTGTCAGCTCAGGATGCTTCCTGTTGCATCCAGTTGACAAATGCTCACAGCTAGTGTTCCCATGCCACCCTTCCCTGGACAGCTGCCACATCTCACGGATGTGGCGAAGGGAATTGAAACTAATAGGTTTTCTGCATGCCCCCCCACCCTCAATAAAGGTTTCTCCGGCAATGCAGTAAACCAGATAAAGTCAAATTAAAAAGTATAATGACAGGTTTATTTGAGCAAAGCAACTCCCAGGGCAGGTTCTCCAGTCCCAGAGATGGATGCTGGAGAAGCCATGCCCACAAATAATAGCAGGGAGATTTTAAAAGTTGTAAGCCAGGGGTAGAACCAGTCCGCCACTAGCTGCATTTGTACTCATGTATTGGTCAAAAGCAGAGCACTTTAGGTGGGGACTTGGGTGGCGGGCAATTTCAGAGGAGGAAGCTGCATAGCCACCAAGAATGTGGAACTGGATTTTTTGGGGCCTGTACTTTGTTTAGAGACTCTCTGAGCAGATGGGGTTTGGAGAGACAGGAAAGGGACTTTCCATATCATGCAGGTGTGAGCTGGAGGTCCCAACCAACCAGAAATATCCAAAGAAGTAGTGCATAGCCGGCCAAGCAGAAATTACCTGACGCGAGTGAGAAGGAAACACGGAACACGCAACAAACACGCTTAGGAGTTTATTAGAGGGGGTGTGCACAGGCCTGGGGAAGTCAGTGTGCGGAGGGGGTGGGTGTCTATCTTTTAAAATCTGCCTAGCGCATGTGCACAGGGGGTTGACATGACTACATCATATGCAGATGACGGGACTCACACATGCACGCAAGGGCTTAGCTGAGTCATACGTGGATGATGCAACCACACCACACATGGGTCACACGTGGGGCCCTTTAATAACCCTGGGGCCATTAGGCACTCCTGCCTGAGGGCCAGTCTGCATATGCATGGCCCAAGAACCCGGACGTGTCAGCCTTATGGTGGTTGAAATCATAATACAGGCCACTCCCCAATGAAACGGCCTAACTTAACATTAGAGCAGCCATGACAGGCTTCAGGCCAATACTGGGACTAGGCCTCACCCTTACAATAACCAGGAAAAACCACACACTGTACTTTGTGGGGGACCAATCAGTATTGAGACAAACAAGTACTAGATGCTCTAGAACATTAAGAATAAATGGTTTACCTGTCAGGCAGTGGTGGTGCATACCTTTAATCCCAGCACTCAGGAGGCAGAGGCAGGTGGATCTCTGTGAGTTTGAGGCCAGCCTGGTCTACAAAGCGAGTTTCAGGACAGCCAGGAAGACTGTTTCACAGAGAAATCCTATCTCAAAAAAAAAAAATTGCTTACCTAACTTGTATATAGGTTGTCAATTTCCTTGCAACAAACCAGAACCAATCCCTGTTTGACAAGACTCCTGCTGCCCCACTCCTACCCAGTCAGGAGCTCAACGCCCATCTGAATCTGGAATTCCCCTACCCCCACCCCATCCTTTACTTCTTAAAAACCCTGCCATAAGCTGAGCTCAATGCTCTCCCTGGTCCAAGCGCTGTGTCAGTGCAGGCAGAGAGCCCAGGGCCCGCCCGAGCTCGAGCCTGCAATAAAGACTCCTTGCTTTTCCATACAAACTCGGACTCCTGGCGGACTCTGGGGGACTCATGATGCAGGCGGAACACCCCTCTCTTTTAAAAAGTATTTATTTGATTGTTTGTGTATAATGTGTATAACAATTTTGCCCGCGTGTACATATGTGTACCACATGTGTGCCTGGTGCCCTCAGAGGTCAGAAGAAGATATCAGACCTCGAGGAACTGGAATTCCAAATGCTGTGAGTTGCAATACAAATGGTTGTAATTATCTTGGGCGCTAGGACCTAAACCCTGGTCCTCTGCAAAAGCAGCCATTGCTCTTAACCACGGAACCACCTCTCCAGCTCTTAGGTTTTTTATTTGTTTGTTTATGGAACTCAGATATCTACTGCCTCAGGCTCCCAAGTGCAGGGGCTTACCACACCGAGCTTGTTGTTTGTTTTTTTTGAAGGAAGGTCCCTAACTACTGCAGGTTGACCTTGAACTCACAATCCTGCTGTTTTAGTGTCCCTGCACTGTAATTACAGATATTTCTCCCCACTCGTGACTATGCATCTCATTTCAGATGGGAACTTTTCTTGGACCCTTCATTCAGAAGGTCAGGGATGTAGCACGTGCCAGGATGAAAACGATTAGCCAATCATAATCCTTATTGATCTTGGAAATTGCAGAGAAGTCCTTTTCTCTGAGCAGAGGATTTAGAGGAAGAACAACCAAATAAGCCGGGGCTGCATCAGCACCACGTGCTAGCGGGGGTGAGGCGAGGGAGGGAAAGCAACTTAAGGTTTAAAGCGTGAATCATCTGAGATGTAACAGTTGGGTGTTGTCACTTGAACAAAAGTTTTGAGATGAAGGTTCACACAGTCGAGGTGACCTCAGCTCACCGTGTCGCTGAGAATGACTTGAACTACTGATGCTCACACCTCCATCTCTGAGCACTGCCATTGGAAGTGTTCATCACTACACTTGGTTTATGAGGGGCTAGGATTCGAATCTAGGGCTTTATGCACGTTAGGCAAGCACTCGACCAATGGAGCTACATCCCCACGCCTGAATGAATATTCATTATTCATTCATTCATTCATTCATGCATTCATTTTCTTATCTGCAACAGATAAATAAACAGATAAAAAATTAACAGAGAAACGTTATTTAGAGAACAGCCATAGTACAGGAACACAGAGGAGAGGTACTCAAGGCCTTAAACTGTTTTTGGTTTATGTGTGTGTGTGTGTGTGTGTGTGTGTGTGTGTGTGGTGGTTTGAACTAAAATGACCTCCATAGGCTCCTGTGCAACACTAGTAGGTGGTGTGGCCTTGTTGGAGTGGGTGTGGCCTTGTTGGAGTGGGTGTGGCCTTGTTGGAGTGGGTGTGGCCTTGTTGGAGTGGATGTGGCCTTGTTGGAGTGGGTGTGGCCTTGTTGGAGTGGGTGTGGCCGTGCTGGAGAAAGTGTGTCACTGGGGGCAGGCTTTGAGGTTTCAGATGCTCATGCCAGGCCCAGCGTCTCTCTTCCTGCTGCCTGAAGATATAGATGTAGAACTCCAGGCTTCTCCTGTACCATGTCTGTCTGCATGCCACCATGCTTCCCACCCTGTGATGGACTGAACCTCTGAAGTGTAAACCAGCCTCAATTAAATGTTTCCTTATAAGCGCTGCTGTGGCCATAGTGTCTCTTCACAGCCAGAGACAGTCCAGCTAAGACAGTGTGTGTGCATGTATGATGTATGGATATATGTGTGAGTGGTGCCATAGGCATGTCATGGTTTACGTGTGGAGGCCAGAGGACATCTAACGAGATTGCTTCTCTCCTTTACCATGTGGGTTCCTGAGATCAGAATCAGGTCATCAGGGTTAACATCAAGGGCCTTTACTGTTTTAGCCACCTTGTTGGTCCAGGGATTACAGTTTTCATTAATTGATATTACTTTGGGTTTTTGTTTGCTTGTTCGCTAGCTTTGTTTGATTGGTTGGTTTTTTGTTGTTTGTTTGTTTGTTGTTGTTGTTTTTGTCTCGAGTCAGGGTTTCTCTGTCCTGTAACTCATTTTATAGACTAGGATGACTTTGAACTCAGAGATCTGCCTGCCTTTGCCTCCCAAGTGCTGGGATTGAAGGTATACATCACCACACCCAGAAATATTACATTATTAATTTAACTCTGTTAAATGGGGGCACTGTAGCAAAGAGTTTGAATTAAAACAAACAAATAGGGACTAGAGAGATGGCTCAGGGGTTAAGAGCACTGACTGTGGCCGGGCGGTGGTGGCGCACGCCTTTGATCGCAGCACTCAGGAGGCAGAGGCAGGAGAATCTCTATAAGTTTGAGGCCAGACTGGTCAACAAGAACTAGTTCCAGGACAGCTAGGGCTGTTACACAGAGAAACACTGTCTCGAAAAACAAAAACCAAACCAAAACAACAACAAAACAGCTCCGCTCTTCCAGAGGACCCAGGTTCCATTCCCAGCATCCACACGGCAGCTCACAACTGTGTAACTCCAGTTCCAGGGGTTCTGGCATCCTCACACATACATGCAGGAAAAACACAAATGAATATAAAATAAAAAAGATAAAGTTTTAAACAGGCAAACAAACACAATTATTCAGAGAAGCAGATGTTGTTACAGCCTATTCGTTGTACCAGGGGTCGGCCAAGATTTGGAGCTTGAGGCTATCAGGATAAATGCCATCCAATCCTGGAGGCCTCCAGCCTCTCCCTCACATTCACACAGCTGCATCCACCTAGAGCAGTTCCCCGTGCACATCTTCCTATAGGACGGCACGTGACAGGCTTATGATTACACAGCGCTGACCCCTGGGCAGTTTAATTCCTCACCAAAAATTAATGTACTGCTTCTAGTCTCAGACAGCAGGACAGATGCTGATCGAGTGCGGCCGTCACCCAGTTTCCCAGCGCATAGATTCCTTCTTAATGCTGCGGTATCAAATTTATAAGCCTGGACCATGATGAATTCACAAAGGTAAATGTCACTTCTGATACCACTTGGCAGCTGGCCAGGTATTGAGTCCTGATGACACTTTTGCCTCTTCAAGCCCATTTCTTTCTTTTAGACGGTTTTGTCCCCCATTGTCTTTTTTCTCTTTTTTTCTACAACCCTTTACCTAATTCTGTCTTTCTTCCTTTCTGGCCACTTAATCTTCCTTCGTCCTTTCTTTCCTCCCCTATTTTGACTTTAATTAATGATGGTGTTGAGTAACTGTGTTGAACCATCTACTAACCTTAGACCCTAAAGCTGGGAGCAATGGAGCACACCTGTACTCTTGGGAGACAGAAGCAGGGCTATCCAGAGCTTAGGGTTGTCCTCAGCGACATAGGGAACCGGAGGCTAGCCTGCTCTAAATGAGACCCTGTCTAAAGTTTCTTTTTGTTTACAACCCCATTTCATTTTTACTTGTGGACCAATTACCTCAGAAAAGAACCATCTTGGGAATGAGAATCTCTTTGTTATGCCAGTAAAGGAGATCTGGGATGGGCAAGGACAGCAACAAGTGAAGATGTCCCTTTGTGGACTAAAGCTCCTTGCTGCTCTGCACCCCAGGTCCTTCCCGAGAGCAGGGCTCGGTTCCGAGTCTGCATGTGCAATGTTAGTGTTCTCTGTGAAGGAGATGACCTTCTCTGTCCAGTGAGCTATGCCCCACACCCGTGACACCAGAATTTTCACATGTAGAAATCCGTTCAGTAGTGTGGAGATGGAAGTTATGGTAAAGTTTGGATCTGCAGCCCTGGAAAGATGGCTCAGCAGTTAAGAGCGCTGGCTACTCCTGCAGAGGGGGCTCGGGCTCAATTCCCAGTACCCACATGGCAACTCACAACTGTTTGTGACTCTAGTCCCAGGGAATCCAACATCCTCTTGTTACCTCCAAGGACACCAGGCATACACATGATGCGCAGACATATAAACTGCAAAAACACTCATGCACATTAAAAAGGTAATAATAAAATAATTCAAAATAAATAAATAAACTGAGATCCTAATACTGACTTGTTGTTGTTGTTGTTGTTGTTTTGTTTTTTGTTTTTCTGTAGCTTTGGAGACTGCCCTGGAACTCACTCTGTAACCATGGTCTTGAGTTCACAGAGATCCACCTGTCTCTGCTTCCTGAGTGTTGGGTTAAAGATGTGCGCCGCCACTGCCTGGCCATAATACTGACCTCTTTAAAAAGAAAAAAAAATTTGGGCCGGGCGGTGGTGACGCATGCCTTTAATCCCAGCACTCGGGAGGCAGAGGCAGGTGGGTCTCTGTGAGTTCTGAAGCTAGCCTAGTCTACAAGAGCTAGTTTCAGGACAGGCTCCAAAGCTACAAAGAAACTCTATCTTGGGGGGGGGGGAAGCAAAAACAAACAAACATTTGGGTCTGCATCCTGGAAGACCACTTGAAATCATTTTTGGTGTTGAGTTGGATCTCACAGTCCATACGGATTTCATGCTACTCTGGTCTTAGAGGACAGAGAAATAATGGAAGCCTCCCTCCCCTCCTTCGCGCTTTAAGGAGCCTAAGAAAATTAAAAAGAAAACAGTTCTTTCCAGGTGAGTCCTGGGCCCCTCATTTCTTACTCTAGGAAATGAAGGTTGCTTGACTCTTAAAGACACCTGTCACAGAGTCTTGGTTAGACAGGAGGGGTAGAACGTGACTTCTGACCTGAGTATGAAGATGCAGCCACAGAGAAGTTCCAGGGCAGGCTAAAGTTGAAGGGTGCCAACTGGGTTCAGAACCATGGACAGAAACCCTGCCGAGAAGAACCTGCCAACTGAGGAGCCTGCCTCTCCTCCCCTTTTTGGACCCCTCCCATCTTTCTGGGCTATTTCAGAGAAGCACCTAACCTTGGCTGTAGGCTGACTGGCTCCTAACCCCTGAGAGCTATTATAAACAATGACTTGATTAATAGAAATCTCATCCTGAAGCCTGAATGGGAGGGAGGCCTTCCTCCAAGGCCACAGCACGAAACCTTGATGGACTCTGAGACCTGATTCAACACCAAAAATAATTCCGAGTGGTCGTCCAGGATGCAGGTCCACCTTTATTATAACTTCCATCTCCACATTACTGAACAAATTTCTAAATGTGGAAATCCTGGTTTCACAGACGCGGGGAGTATCTCACTGGACAGAGAGGGTCGTCTCCTCCACTGAGAACACTAACACAGCACAAGGAAACTCAGGTCCAAGTCCTGTTCTCAGGGAGGACATGGGGTACAGAGTGATAAGGAACTCTGTGGAATCTCCTCGCCAGAGGTTTCCTGCTCTGCAATCTCCTGGAAAAGTGGGGTCTACCTTGGAGCAAGTCCTATTAAGATCTGGCTGATTTGCATAAATCTGCAAACACAAGGGTTTCTCTGCTCTGATTGCATTATATATAAAAATTGCTCACGGGAAGGATGAGAAGGATTAATTCGCTCTCCTTACTTCCCACCCACCCCCATGCCTAAGGTCTCTGGCAACTTCCCCCACATGCATACAATGGAGTCTCCCAATAGCTACAGTGTCTTATGGGCATCCTATGTAGCTTTACCTAGCTAATCTTTTCCATCTGTTTGACTCCTGAAAGATTCCCGTGTGGCTCAGAGGGAGTAGTGTTTCATTTTTGTATACAGGGTCCAAAGCTTTGGGCTGAAGTCTCTGGAGCTGCGGTTAGAAGCCATGCCTGACGCCTTACTGAATGCCAAAGGGACAGGACCTGACTTTGAAGGGGGTGGGGGCTGAGAGTAGTGGAGTGAGGGACTCATTCTAAAATGAAAGGAGTCCTGGGTCTCTAAGCAGCTTCTAAAAATACCATCTCCCAGCACTGGGGGAGGGGGAGGGGCAACTGAGCGTGAGGAGAATGAAGAGAGGAGGGAGGTGGGGGGGGATACAAGAGCCTTTCTTCAGGAAGGTCTGATTTCAGGGACCCCACCTACCTCTTGGAACTAGACAGAGGCCACACCTCCTCTTGCTTCCTCAGAGGGCTTCAGTTTCCCACAGTGTCTCAGCCCAGCCCTTCCTGATAATCTTTCTTCCCAGAAGCAAAGGAAACCAACCCTCCACTCACTTCTCCATTACTACTGTCCAGCAACTGTATGTGTAGTAAGCAAGTTTTTTTTTTTGCGCGCACACACACACACACACACACACACACACACGAGGAGAGCGAGGGAGGGAGGGAGGGAGGGAAGGAGAGAGGAAAGAAAGGAGGGAAAGAAATAGAATATGAGAACAGCTTGTGAATGACCAGTGATCTATGATGCCATGGATTCCCTATACATTCAGTGCCCAGAGGTATGGGATATGGCAGAGATGAGTTCTTCAGCATAGAGTATGGTGCCCAGGAAGGGTTAGGAGGGGTGAGGAGTATGTGTCTAAGCAAAATGTACAGGTGCTGGGACCCCGCAGCCAAGTGCATGGGAGGTTCACACTCATACTTCAAGCTTCTCCGGCTGTTATAACACCTAAAGGGAGAGGGGCTCTAGCCTCCCGTGAAAAGACACAAGGTGGGGGGGGCGCTTCATCTCCTCCAGTTCATTTCAAATGGTGACGCTCAATAGCTGCTTCCTCCGTTCTATGGGCCCCCAGCCCCCACCCATGGTTAAACCTTCAGCTAGCACAAAAGTGACCTTCATTAAATAGAGGTCGTGTCCCACGTTTCCTTGCGGCTTCTTCAGCTCCGGCTGAACTCTTCCAGGACTGCTCCGCCTCTTTCTCAGGGACCCCAGATGCCTGGTGCTGCATTTCTCGTCATTCTCCTGGGGTGGGAGGAGTGGGGTGCTCATAGGGGACCCCCACTTTGAACAGACTGTGGATAGAGGTTGTGGGGTGTGCTGCTATGTGTATCGACAGCAGAAGCAAGAACCCAGAAAGCGGATTGTTCATGCAAAATCTGCCACTGCCCCCATCTCAGCGTCCACATGGTTTCCCAGCCTCGGAAGCGGTGCTGGTAGGGTGGGACTCTGTCTCTGGCTTGACTCTCTTTTTCCAAGCAGCTCCTAGGATCGGGATCCGTGCCTCTGTGTGTGTGTGTGTGTGTGTGTGTGTGTGTGTGTGTGTGTGTGTGTGTGTGTGATGAGGGCAGGAGAAAAAGGAGGAAGGATCGAACCATGAAACACTGGGAGCCGCAGACACAGGAAGAGGCCAAGGACTGGGAGACACCAGAGCTTCCTAGAGCTTCAGGTCAGGCTATCAGACTCGGAAACCCCCTGCAAGTCCTGGGAGCAAGGGTGCTCCCAAGAATAGCTAAGAGGCTGCAAGTGTCGCCGCTTCCCCCGCGGACCGCCTCTCCATAAACCACGCCCACAGCGCCTACTTCTCAGGATTCAGAGAGCTAAGGTTTAAGGGTCGCTAGTCCACCGACGCCAGCTTGTCTAGCTCTTCAGCAGCCCCGCTAGCTCTCAGGGCTGCCCTACCCCCACGGTTTGGAGATCCGCGGGACCCCTCGGTTTCCCCCTCCAGCTGGGCGTTCCGCCCCTGGCCTATGAAACTCCACCTCCTCATTCTCTGCTGGCCGGGATTGGTGGACCTCCCGCGGTGAGGCCTAGCGATTGGTCCCCATGGATGATGGTGAACAGCGAGACTCCGCCCCCAGCCGGCCTTGGGGTCTGGGGGCACTGCTCAGCAGTGCTGGGCTGGCAAGGCTTGAGCCGCCGCCGCACTGACAGCTCCGTCTGTGGACCATGGAGACTGGCGCCGGTCCACACCCGCTGCGCCTGTTCGTCTGCCTGATGCCACTCTGCCTCGCTCTGCTTCTGGGACCCGGGCGGCCCGGGACCGCCGAGGAAGGTAAGGTGGGTTGTGCCTGGGAGCCTGTGATGCCAAAAAAAAAAAAAAAAAAAAAAAAAAAAAAAAAAAAAAAAATTTAGGGAGTTGGGGGGCTAGGTAACTGGAGGAAGGAGTCGTTGGAGAGACTACTCTGTTTGGGGGCTTGAATCAAGCGAGCAGCAGGGCGGGAAAGAACTGGAGAAAGAGGGGAGGCTGGTTCCGCGATAGAGAAGAGAGGGGTATTGAGGAGCTTAGGTCTGGAGACCTAGAAGGTTGGGGAAGAAAGACTGGGGGGACCACAGGAGCCTGAGGCAGTTCAGGGGCCGTTGAGACGGACAGGCTGAATGATTGGGGGTGGGAGGTGTAAGGGCGGGGAGATGGAGGGAGCAGGAAAACCGAGGGGATGCGGCGAGACCCGAGCATGAGGCGAGATGAAGACAAATAGAGGGATCTAAGGGGACCGTGGTGTGGACAGCTGGAGTCTGGCTGCTAGTCATCCGGGCCGAGTCCGGGCGCTGCCCGAAGTGCTGATTGTGGAGCTGTCCGCAGTGCTGAATTGGGATCGAGTCCACCACGCGCGGTCCGCGTTGCGGAGGATTTGGGGCTGTCATTAGCACCGGAATCTTGCCTCTGCTCCCACACCTCTGGGGGCTGTACGCTCAGTTGAATCCAGAGGCGTCACAACCAGGTGCAGAACCCTGAGATCCTGGAGCAGACTCTGCCCTCAGGGTCTGTCCTGGCGCGGGATGGCAGATGCCTGCCTCCAGTACGCAATTCCCAAACACTGCTGGTGATGAAAACCCAGCGCCCTGTCGGCGGCCCTGCCCACCGTCGCGACTACCTCTAGAACCAGTCCCTCTTGGAGGAGCCCACCTTGGAAACCCACCCCCTTTCTTAGCAATCTAGGGAAGTATTTTTTCTGAGGTTTGGGGATGACCTGGCTTCCTGTGTTTAAGCAGAGGGTTCGGCTATCCAGACCCGGGCTTCTCTGAGCCCAACCCATGAAAGGATGCAGGCTGCCAACCTGTCACATCCTGAGGGAATAAAGTGACTCCAAGCTTTTCTGATGAGGAGGGGGTGGAGAGGGCCATGGATGATGTGTGAATGGGTCCATGACATTCTTTCAAACGCTGTAGAGGTGGCAGCAGCCCCTGGGGAAAGGACTAGGTAGAGAAGCAAAGATTTCTGATGTTTCTCTTGCTAAGTGGTCTGTCCACTTCATTTTCACCCGAAGTCCCGGGATGCAAATGAAAAAGGTTTTGGTCTCCTCCATGACTGGTGAACTGACCTTGGATCTGAGTGGATTTGGGGTGCACCCAGGAAATCCAAGATCCACTGCTAGTTGACAGTTTCATCCTGCTAGTTGACAGCTAGACATAATTTGGGGGAACTTGGGGAGGGTGAAGAGGGTCACGGACTTCTGTCCCTAATGTGAAAGCTGACCTTAGAGTATTTGCCATGGACTCTGTGGAAGGCTGAGAATGACATTCACCTCAACAACAACAACAACAACAACAACAAAAAAGGCCAGGTCCTAATCCCCAGAACTTGTTAATGTCACTTTAAGTGGTAAAAAGGACTGGAGATGGGAGTGGGAATTTTGACATGAAGAGATCACAATGGCCCTCATATGAGTGCAACGAGAATCGGAGCCAGAGGAGAAGGCAGCATGGTCATAGAAGCAGAGGTTGAGGTCAGACACTGAAGCGGGGAGAGAGGGCATAAGCCATTGGGTTTGTGGTCATTTGTCACAAGCCTCAGGGAATGAATACAGGTACCTTCGTTCATCACCGCGGCTGCCCTCTCTAGTCTTCTGGAGGTGTGCTCTGCTCCCCATCCCCTCCCGTGGCAATCTGTGATAGACCCAGCAATCACTCCACTCTCCTCATCTAACAGTGTGGCTTTCTGACATCCATTCTCCCCTCTCCTTAGTCATCCTCCTGGACTCCAAAGCTTCCCAGGCTGAACTGGGTTGGACTGCACTGCCGAGTAACGGGGTAGGTGTTGAACTGTTGTTCCATCCCAAGGGTCCTCCTGTAGGCCAAGAGTAACGGGGTAGGTGTTGAACTGTCGCTCCATCCCAGGTCCTCCTGTAGGCCAAGACTCAGCCAGTCCCTTTAGCACCCTGCATTCACCTAGGATCAAAATGTACCACAGAAACTCCCACCCACGCTCAGGCAGGCAACCTTAGTTAAATGCAGTGGGCCACACACACAAAGATATGTGAGTAGGAGGGTGGCTTGCTGGGAAGAAGTGGTTTGGTGGGGGGAAGGAGATAAGAGAGAATAATAGGGGAGATACAGCTAAAGTACATTATATATTAGGAAATTGTAAAGGAATTTAAAAATTGTCATCTATCTATCTATCTATTGTGTTTATGTATGTGTATATATGTGTTGGTGCCACGGTGTGTGCACATGGAGATCAGGACCACCAGTCGGAGTCCATTCTCTCCACACACCATGTAGGTCCTGGGGATCAAACTCAGGTCAGACTTGATGGCAAGTGTCTTTACCCACTAAGGCATCTCAGCTGCCCCATTAAAGAATTTTTGTTTTGTTCTGTTTTTCAACACAGGGTTTCTCTGTGCAGCACTGTCTGTCCCGGAACTCCCTCTGTAGACTAGGCTGTCCTTGAACTCCTAGAGATTCTCTTGCCCCCGCCTCTTGAGTGCTGGGACTAAAGGTGTGTGCTACCACTGCCTGGCCCCATGAAAGAATTTTTAAAGATATGCCACAGAGTTTGTATTCTCTGGAACCCTTGGTATCAAGCCAGGGCTGCTCTACTAGAAAACACTAAGGCTTCAGTTGGTCAGTGAGGTAAATAAAAGAGAGAACTAGCTGTGTCTAAGGACAGCAGTGTGGGCTGGATGGGAAAATGCTGGGCATTGTCTCACACACAGTAGGCTCCTGGTAGCTGTCGATTATTGACAGATTAAGCAAGGTGGGGGTGGAGTGAGGTAGAAAGGTCACTGAGCACAGTTTAGTGACTTCAGGTAGTCCTTAACTCACAGTGCCCATGCAGCCAAGTGGCTCTCCCTCTGCAACCTCAGCTTCCCCATCCACAGAAATAAAGATTGTAGCCGGGCGCACACCTTTAGGTGTGATCACAGGCAGATATCTGTGAGCTCGAGGCCAGTCTGGTCTACAGAGTGAGTTCCAGGACAGCTAGGGCCGTTACACAGAGAAACCCTGCCTCAAAAAAACCAAAAAGCCCAAATAAATAAATAAATAAGCAAACAAATAAATAAATATTTTGACCAGGTGGTGGAGACACATACTTTTAATCCCAGTATTTGGAAGGTAGAGGCAGGCAGATCTCTTACAGAGTAAGTTCCAGGACAGCTAGGGATGTTACACAGAGAAGCCCTGTCTCAAAAAACCAAAAAGCCCAAATAAATAAATAAATAAATAAATAAATAAATAAATAAATATTTTGGCCAGGTGGTGGAGACACATACCTTTAATCCCAGTATTTGGAAGGTAGAGGCAGGCAGATCTCTTACAGAGTAAGTTCCAGGACAGCTAGGGATGTTACACAGAGAAGCCCTGTCTCAAAAAACCAAAAAGCCCAAATAAATAAATAAATAAATAAATAAATAAATAAATATTTTGGCCAGGTGGTGGAGACACATACCTTTAATCCCAGTATTTGGAAGGTAGAGGCAGGCAGATCTCTATGAGTTCAAAGCCAGCTTGGTCTACAGAGTGAGTTCCAGCACAGCCAGGAATACACAGAGAAACCCTGTCTCAAAAACAAAACAAAATAAATATATAAATAAAATAAAGATCATGCTGGTTTTCAGCACAGGTGTTAAATTAGGATGATGTAGGGAAGATCAGTGCGGTCTGCAAGGACAACACGTAAATCCACAAAGTGCTGCATATTTTAAAAAGAAAAGAGAAAGTCGGGTGTGATAGTCTATGTCTGTAAGACTAGCACTCTGGGACTGAGGGAGAAAAACTGATGTAAGTTTGAGGCCAGCCTAGGATATGTAATTAAGAGATTAAGGCTAGCCTAGGCTATGGAATGAGATCTTGTTGAGAGAGAGAGAGAGAGAGAGAGAGAGAGAAATGGAGAGAGAGGAAGGGAGGGAGGGGGAGGGAGGCAGGGGAGGAGGGAGGGAGGAAGGAAGGAAGGAAGGAAGAAAGAAAGGAAGAAAAGAAAGGAAGGAAGGAAGGAAGGAAGGAAGGAAGGAAGGAAGGAAGGAAGGGAAAGAAAAGGGAAAATGAAAAAGACTGGAAATGGCTTCATGCCACAAGCCTGTAAGCCTAGCTAGCTAAACAACAGAGTGAGTTCAAAGCCAACTTGGACTACTTAGATGCAATATCAAAACAAAAAGAGAAAGAGGTCTGTGGTAGAGTGTTTGCCCAGCAAGCCCAAGACCTAGCTTCAATCCCCAGTACTGGGAAGAAAATGTATTTGACTTGTTCCTTTCCAAAATGTCTCCTCTTCCCGCGTTTTGTCATATTTAGGGGCTTGTATGGTAGGGGGCGGGAAGGGAAGTGAAGAAGGTGGAGACAGGCCAGTGCTAAAGCTCCGGGCTCTAAGGTGTCCACCTCTGTGCTGTTGCCTCAGTGGGAGGAGATTAGTGGCGTGGACGAACATGACCGTCCCATCCGGACATACCAAGTTTGCAACGTGCTGGAGCCCAACCAGGACAACTGGCTGCAGACGGGTTGGATTAGCCGCGGCCGTGGACAACGCATCTTCGTGGAACTGCAGTTCACGCTGCGGGATTGCAGCAGCATCCCTGGCGCCGCAGGCACCTGCAAAGAGACTTTCAACGCTTACTACCTGGAAACTGAGGCCGACCTGGGACGTGGGCGTCCCCGCCTAGGAGGCAACCGGCCCCACAAGATAGACACTATCGCCGCTGATGAGAGCTTCACGCAGGGCGACTTGGGGGAACGCAAGATGAAGCTGAACACAGAGGTGCGTGAGATTGGCCCCCTCAGCCGGCAGGGTTTCCACCTAGCCTTCCAGGATGTGGGTGCATGTGTGGCGCTGGTCTCGGTACGTGTCTACTACAAGCAGTGCCGTGCCACGGTGCGGGGCCTGGCGGCCTTTCCCGCCACAGCAGCTGAGAGTGCCTTCTCCACTCTGGTGGAAGTGACTGGAACGTGCGTGTCCCACTCAGAAGGAGAGCCTGGCAGTCCTCCCCGCATGCACTGTGGCGCCGACGGCGAGTGGCTGGTGCCCGTGGGTCGTTGCAGCTGCAGTGCAGGATTTCAGGAACGCGGTGACATCTGTGAAGGTATCCAGGGCACCTGGAGGGATGGGGTGGGGACATAGCATGCAGGTGGCAGGAAAGAGTGTGCCCTCTCTGAAGAGGCAGGAGTGGAAGTGGAGAAGCCATAGGAGGAGCTGGGAGTCAAGACCTTTTGTGCGGTTTCTAGTGGGCTTAGCCAAGACCGACTGGAAGAGGTGAATCTGACCGCATATAAGGATATATTAGGACAGGTGGTAAAGCCCAGCTCTCAGATGCTGAGTCAGGAAGAGCATGAATTCGAGGCCAGACACATAGTAAGATGCTGTCTTAAACTAAATAAAACAAAAAAACAGGCAAACAAAAATAAAAACGCAGAGCTCTGTATTCCAGTCGATATGCTAGGTTCCCATCACCAAAGAGATGCATACCTGCCTCAGTTGTAAAGTTGGAGAATGGGCAGTCAGGATTGGAATTCAGGTTTGCTCAGCTCTGGGAACCTATTGCTCTACCATGCCTCCTTCATGTTCAAACCTCAGGTTAGCATTATAGGGACTTCATCTTTGACCACATTCAAACCAGGTTGTCGGGTGCATCTCAGAGATCAAGGGTGGCAACTTGCACAAGATGGCTCCTAGGATCCCACTCGGTTTTCTGAAATAGATCTGTTGTGTCACTGGGGGTGTTTTCTGGGCCTCTGGGTCTGTGAGTTCGAAGCGGCAGGATAGGGTGGGATCTGGAATGTGTACATTTAGTCAGAAAGTTCGAAGGATGTATTCCCCCTCCTCTGTGTGCGTGTGTGTGTGTGTGTGTGTGTGTGTGTGTATGTGTGTGCGCGTGCGTGCGTGCATGCGAGAGAGAGAGAGAGAGAGAGAGAGAGAGAGAGAGAGAGAGCACGCACATGTACATGCATGAAGTACAAGCAGAAGCCAGAGGAAAACCCAATAGAATTAGCTCTATCCTTCCACCATGGGTTCTGGTATTGAACTTCAGTGGTCAAGCTGGACAGCAATTGCCCATTCACGCTGAGCCATCTCATCACCAAAGGATGGACTTCCTAAAGCAGGCTTTTCTCTGCGTGTCGGGGCAATAGAAACGGGTCAGACACAAGCTCACATCTAGATGCAAAGGGGCAAAAATTCATTTTTTTAAGTCATAAGAAAGAGATATATGGAGCTGGAAAGATGGCTCAGGAGTTAAGAGCACTTGCTGTTCTTGCAGAGGACCCAACTTCAATTCCCAGCACCCACATGGTAGTTCAAAACCACCTGAAACTCCAGTGCCAGGGGATCTGACACCCTCTTCTTCCAGGCACATATGTGGTATGCAGTCAAAAACCCATACATATAAGTTAAAATAACATTGAAGAAGAAAGCATCGTGTGCTACACAGGGCTACAGAATGGTAGGTGACAGAGGAGGTGACCAAGCTTGGTGTTGCCATTTCACCTGTTGCATTGACCAAAAACGACCCAAGGGAAAAAAGGGTTTTGGTTTACAGGTCACAGTCCATCACTGAGGAACGTCAGGGAAGGAACGCAAAGCAAAAGCCACGGAGGAAGACTGCTTTCTGGTTCAAATGTTTGGCTAGGTTTTTATACAGCCCAGGACAGTCTGACCAAGGAAGGATGCCTCCCACAGTGGACTGGGTCCTCCTACATCAAGACAGTCCCTCACAGATGTCCCACAGGCCACCCCGATCTGAGAAATCCTTAGTTGAGACTCGCATGATGCTCGGCTCTGATAGTTACAGCTAACCAGGACACGTGTTCTCCTACTCACTCCATCACCCACTCATGTGAGCGGAGGATACTGGCTGCATCGCACAGTTCTTATGTGTGTGGATGAACACAACCTCCCATTCTCTGGGAAACTGTGGTTAACATGAAAGGGGCAAGAACCCGAGCTCCCCCAAGCATCCTGTTCTCACGGAGTCCTCTATGTCTGTGCTAAGATCGCTGTGTATATGCGTGTGTTTCTGAGATCAGCAGTAGCCTCAGCAGTCCCAGGGTCTATTGTAGGACAGGTTGTGGTAGGTGCTCAGTGGAGATGCATTGGGGGATAGTGTGTCTTAGTTTCCTTTCTGCTGCTATGACAGAATAGCCTGACAGAAATAACTTAAGGGAGAAAGAGTTTATTCGGCTTATGAGTCTATGTTACATTCTATCATGGTGAGGAAGCCACAGAGGCAGGGTCCTGAGAGAACTGGCCACTTTATATACACAGGCAAGAGCAGAGCCCAGTGAACTGTTACCTGCCTGCTGCTGCTTTGCTGTCTCTCTCCATCCTATATAATCCAGGACACCTGCTCGGGAAACAGTGCCACCCACAGCTCCAATGGGCCCTTAATACTTGAGAGGCAGAGGCAGGAAGATCTCTGTGAGTTCAAGGTCAGCCTGGTCTACTTAGTGAGTTCCAGGATAGCCAGGGCTTTGTAAACAGACACTGTCTCAAAAACAAACAAAGATGGGTTTTTTTTTCTTTCTTCTTCAATTAACTCAGTCAAGACAATCCCTCACAGACATTCTCAGAGGCTAACCTTATGCTAGAGATGTGCCTAGAACTCTGTCTCCTAGGTGTCAGTCAATGCTAAGCCACCAGACTGTAGTTGTGACATGTCCACAGAGAGCCCAGTTCCGAGGACGGGGAGAGTTTCCCAAAGGAAGGGAGGTTTTTCTTCCTGGTGGCTGAGACATTCTGCAGAGGCATGGTGACAGGAAGGAACAAAGTGGTTGGTACTAAATAAGTAATCTAGTGTGGTTAATGCAGAGGGCATGTGGGCGTACGAGGAGTGAGCTGGGAGAGGGGCAGGGCCCTGAGTGAAGGGTGAGATAAAGACTTTATGAGGAGGGAAGCCGACATCTTCAGATTTATTTTTTCAAAAGACCACTCAAGCTGCCACTAGCAAAGAAAGGATCGGGGTGGGAAGCGTTGGAGGACAGAGGGAGGGAGGAAGGAAGGTAACACAATGGTCCAGGAGAGAGACTGCGAGTTCTGAACTGAAGTGGAAGCAGCTGTCCTTGAGTGATGAAGACGGAAGTGATGGGAGGCGGGATGGTTGCTGAGAGCCTGTTATCTCAGAACCTGGAGGCAGGGAGAACAGGCTTTAAGGCCATTCTCACCTACATAGTGAATCTGATGCTAGCCTAGGCTACATGAGACCCAATCTCAAAAAGAAACAAAGAAAAAGACCCTAAGAGGCAAGGTGACTCAACAGGCAAAAACCCTTGTTATGTAACCTATACTCAGCAAAAATGAGTTTTCTAAAAGTGATTTTGGCTCATGCCTTTAGGCCAGTGGCTCTCAACCTTCCTGATGCTGCGCCCCTTTAATACAGTTTCTCATAGTGTGGTGACCCCAACCATAAAATTATTTTCATTGCTACTTCACAACTGTAATCTTGAAACTGTTATGAATCATAATGTAAATATGTTTAGAGACGGAGGGTTGCCAAGTGGTTCGTGACCTACAGGTTGAGAACCACTGCTTTAATCCCAGCAATTGGGTGGCAGAGGAAGGCAGGTATCTGTGAGTTCCAGGACAACCTGGTCTACATAGTGAGTTCGAGGACAGTTAGGGCTACATAACAAACCCTGTCTAAAAATAAAGCAATTGGAGGAGGTATGCTGAGGGGTAAGGGTAGAGAGGAGAAGGGGACAGCGCAGTGGTTCAGGGAGCTGAGTATTCAGGAGACAGCAGCCTGTAGCACGGTGATCACTCAGACATGTCAAGGGTTGGATAGAGTTCACTTGGTCTTGGCAAGAATAATTTCAGTGGAGCAATGGAGAGAACAGGCTGCAATCAGCTGAAGAACAAAGAACCCCGAGGATCCAGAGTCTAGAAGTCTAGCGATCCAGATAGCGCAGTTGGTCCATCATCCAACTTAGGGATGTGACTGAGTTAGCATCCACGAAGCCCTGGGTTCCAGCCTAGTATCACAGAAACCAGGCATGGTAGTACATGCCTATAATCCCAACACTCAAGAGGTAGAGACAAGAGGATCAGATGTTCAGAGTCATCCTTAGCTGCATGGTGAGTGTGAGGCCAGTCTGAGTTATGTGAGACTCCCTTACACACACACACACACACACACACACACATACACACACACGCACAGTCACTAGGAAAGACTAGCAGCCTGGATTTGAAGGGAGAAGAGACAGCATCTTCAGCAGGATGTTGGGTGGATAGGATCTTTGTGTATGAACGTGTTGTTTGAACAAAGAGAGGACTTTTATTGCAGACCAGAGACACTGTGTATCTACTGGGTGGGGCGCGGGGGGGGGGGCAGTGGCATACCAAATGTGTGTGGGGAGCAATCTGTTCAAGAGGAAGGAGTGTTTTATTACCGACGCGAGTTAAAATTGCTGACGCATGTTGCTAATAAAAAGCAGGACAACTTTTAGTCAGTTTTAGGATTGTTTTAAAATAGTCTATAGTCAGAGCCCTTATGCCTGCATGGAAATGGGCTGCTTTTCTGCTCCGCCCACTAGTGACATCACTGAAAAGAGGCAGTAGAGAGGGGGTTACAAAGACCAGTAGGGGAGGTGACAGATGGAATGTTGACTTTGGGGGGGAGGGAGGTGAAAGGCAGGGGTCCAGAGCAGAGATGACGAATTATCCTAAAACTGAGGGTGGCTCATTCCCACCTTTCAGACTGCAGGAAAGGAGATGTGGATCAGAATAGGGGGTGTTTGCGATTTCCATAGCCAGATTTTGGGGGGAATTAACAACTCACGACCTCTCTCTGTGCTCTGCCAAGTGTGGAGGTGACAGGGCGGGGACAATCAGATTCCTGTGTACTTTATGGTGCATCTTTAGAGCCTAGGACACCTGGCTTATAACAGACGATAAAACTGTGGGTGCTTAGGGATCAGAGATCTCTGGTTTGTGTCATGCTCCCCACCCCCAGGCTGAGGCCAGATAAAAGTCACTTATAATGGCATCACCCCCTGCCCAGGGCAGTGGGGGAGTGGGGGAAAATCTAGGACAAACTTCCCAAGGGAGGTGCTGTTGGAAGCAGACTTTGGAGAACTCAAAAAGCCTGGAGGCAGAGGGTGTGGGACATCACAGGTCAGGATAAGAAGCTCTCTGTGAGGCTCAGAGTGGACATAGTGGGGGGCTGCTGGAGAGGGTTAGAAAGGTAACAGAAGAGGCCGGGTTTGCACTGGTACCTGGGTCGTGTTCTAGCTACCACAGGAATCAATGAAATTCAGCTTCCCTCTAGGGAACACATCAGGGTTGCAAAGATAACTTATCACCAAGTCTCTCGTGGGTCTGCCTGCTCCCTGAGACTATACAGATTACTTGGGACCCTTGGTGGGGTGCCAGACGTGACTCTACACAGGGTACTTGGGCTCTTCCTATGAATAGCTGTCTATCTGGGAGCAAAGGGGTAGGAAGAGGGAGACTTCTCCATCATGAGGTATATGAGCTAAGCTGTTGAAAATGGTACAGGGCAAGGCTGTGGCAGTTGAGCTAGATGACCTCTGAATTTCTGACTGTGACATTGAAAAGAGGAAGGTGCTGGCTGTCAGAGTCCCTTTCCGAGTCTGTCTTTCAACACAACACTCTTCTAGACAATGCCTCTCCAAGTAGGGAGGACCACAGTTGCCCGTGAAGGGGCCATGATGACCACAGCTAGGACGTTAACCCTCTTCCACCGAGAGCAAGGCGCCTCTGCATTCCTCCCAACACCCTGAGCCTTGAGGTGGGCACTTGTCCAGGCCCTCACCTCTCTATCTCAGCACACAGTCCACAGGCTAGGGTCACACTTCCCATCTGACTGCCAGTGTTCTCAACCCAGAGCGGCAAAGCTAATAATCGCACCAGACTTTCAAGTCTTGGCTTTGACCATGACCACACCCAAAGGCCCACAGGGGTAGCTGCCCTGGATTTTGCACGAAAGCAGTGGTCCTCAACCTTCCTAATGCTGCAGTTCCTCGTGTTGTGATGACCCAACCACAAGATTATTTTCGTCGCAAATTCATAACTGTACCCTTGCTACGGCTATGAATTGTAATGTAAATATCTGTGTTTTCCAATAGTCTGCAGCAGCCCATGTGAAAGGGTAGTTTGAACCCCAAGGGGCCATGACCCACAGGTTGAGAACCCCTGTGCCGAAGGAAAGGGACTGCCAAGCTCCCTCTCCCCATCTATGTATGCTACATGGGACTCTGGGCAAAATGGGACCCTCCTGAGTCTAAGCCTTTCAAAAAATGCAATGGTTCAGCTCTTAAGAGAGTACTTTCCCAGGGCTAGTCTTCCTCCCTGCTGATGTTCTGTATTCTCGGGTCCAGTCTTCCACCCTCAGCCAGACTGGAGGGAAGTGCCGGAGAGTCAAGTGAGGACCACCCACAGCAGAGAGTAGGGGCCAGGAGCCACTGCCCCAACCCTGACTGAGACCTTTTTAAAATGGGCATTTGGGATGGGGAGAAGGTCTCAGTAGGTAAAAGTGCCTGCTGTGGCAGCCTGAAGACCAGAGTTGAGATGCCCAGCATTCACATACTAGCTAGGCATGGCAGAGCTTGTTTGTAACCCCGGCACAGGAAGGGGGCAGCAAATCCCAGTGGCATTCTGGACAGCTAGACTAGTTGAGGCCATGAACTTCTGATTCCCAGAGAGACCCTGTCTCAAAAAGGAAGCTGCACAGAGGCAGAGAAAGACACTTGACATGAACCTCTGGCTTCTACATGTTCACGAAGGGCCATGTACACCCTCCCACTACACACACACACACAAAATAAACAAAATAAGTCTTCAGAGTACGGTCATGCCTGTAATTTCAGCATTTAGGAAAGGCAGGAAGAACAATAATTCAAGGTCAATCCTCAGCTACAGCGTCAGCTGGAGGCTAGCCTGGGCTGCTGAGATTCTGCCTCAATCAGCCAGCCAGTTTGTGCTCACTTGTTCCCTCCAGGGGCCCGAGAGGGAGAAACACGATCACTGTTAATATCACTATGATAACAATCCATACAGAAGTGGATCATATCAGGGTTTTATCTCAGTCAGTTCTCCAATAATCTTGCTGAGGTCGTAGTCTCCACAAGGTTCAGAAAGATTAACCAACGCGGCGCCCAAGACCACAAGCCAGAGTGGTGGAACTCTGCTGTGGACCTGGTTAGGCTGCAGTCTGGTCTTAGGAGCTGTGCTCTGGGTTAGGTGAGCGAAGGCCAGAGCAGCGAGGCTCCTGAGTGGTGTCGCATTAGAACTAAGAAGCCACTGGAGCATTCTGCCAGCTCCACCCCTCCACCTGCCCAGCTCTGCTTCCACACTGGAGTCCACTGTGTGAGCTGGAAAATGTTTATGCTCTTACTGAGCACAGTGGATGGTGGTAGGAGAATGAACTTTTGGTGTGTGTGTGTGTGTGTGTGTGCGTGTGTGCGTGTGTGTACATGTGTGTACGTGTGTGCGCACGCGCGTGTGTGGCTGCCTACCTGCCTGCCTGTCTGTCTAAATGGGAGTGTGTATCCATCCCCGAGTAACAGGGACCAGTCCTTGAAGGCTGCACCCTTCTTTTCTCTTGTTCACATTAGGCTGCACCTTAAGGCCGTGTTGTCGGGGCTTTGAAAGAGGGTAGGCTGGGGTAGGAAACCCACTCACTTCGGGGCATTGGGCATCTTAACCTCTCCCAGCCTCACTTTTCCCTTTTTAACCATGGAGATGAAGTCAAATGTATTAACAGAAGTGACTCATGTCACCGTCCCCTGAACATCCAGCATTTGTCAAGGGCCAGGTGAGACTGGGCTAAGAGCTGTCACCCCACTCTCCCCACGTTAATCCAGGAAAAACAGGAATACAGGGTGGGGTATGATTAGGGAGGAGACTCCTCACCAGCCCTTTCCCACAGCCTGTCCCCCAGGGTTTTTCAAAGTGTCCCCAAGACGGCCCCTCTGCTCACCATGCCCGGAGCACAGCCTGGCTCTGGAGAAGGCCTCTACATTCTGCGTGTGCCAGGATACCTACGCTCGCTCGCCCACTGACCCGCCCTCAGCTTCCTGCACCCGTGAGTGCCCCTCCTGGCTGGCAGTGGGGAGGGGGGTGAAACTGGGCATTGGGAATTTGACTGGCAGGGCAAAACGGAAGCCTGGGATGGGTCTGGGCACCCGGACTTGGGGGAACCCAGAAGGATGGAGATGGCCTCTGTGGGTGGCCATCTCTCCACACCCCTAGCCTCTCTCTGGGCCTGTCTGGGACGTCCCTCCTCTTTTTCATGCCCTCTGTTCCCGGTGACCATGTCCCCATCCCATTCCCTTCAATAGTACCACCTCCTTGTCTCAGTTCCTGGATGCTCCCTCACGTCCCCATCAAGGGCTACCGGCTCCCATACTGTTACCTATGCGGATACCCGCGCCCCGAGTCCCCATGCCCCGCGCGCTCGCGACCCCTCCCGGCCACACTCAGCGCCACCCCATGTCGCAGGGCCACCGTCCGCTCCACGGGACCTGCAGTACAGCTTGAGCCGCTCCCCCCTGGCGCTGCGGCTGCGCTGGCTGCCGCCTGCGGACTCCGGCGGCCGTTCCGATGTCACCTACTCGCTGCTGTGCCTGCTCTGCGGCCGCGACGGCCCGGCGGGCGCATGCCAACCCTGCGGGCCACGTGTGGCTTTCGTCCCGCGCCAGGCCGGGCTGCGGGAACGAGCCGCCACGCTGCTGCACCTACGGCCGGGTGCGCGTTACACCGTGCGCGTGGCCGCGCTCAACGGCGTCTCAGGCCCCGCGGCCGCCGCGGGAGCCACCTACGCGCAGGTCACCGTGTCCACCGGACCCGGGGGTAAGGTGGCGCGCCCCAGTGGAGACCGTCCCCCACTACCTCCCAGCCGGAGTTCCTTGCATGCATTCCCAAGGCTTTTGGGAACCCACGTGACCAAACCCCCTAAGCCAGGTGGCGCCTCTGTGTCCCCCCCCCCCCCCCCCCCCCGCCATCCTTGAAGGAGCAGGACGCAGACCAGGTCAGAAGGCGACAGAGTAGTCGCCTTACCCATTTCTGAGACTCGACTGAGTTGAAAACCACCTTTGCTACCACACCCTCCGCATCCTTGACATTTACTTCTGATTTGTTTCTCCTCTGGTGCACACTTTCAAGTAATCCCTCGAGTGCCCTTTGCGAGATGGATAAGCACGCGCGGTGGCGTCCGAGTCTTTCCTGTCTGATTGCTGTGTGACCCTTCTTCCCTGTTTTCTGTGACCCTACCCTATCACTTGGGTTTCTAGCAAGGCTCGGGATGATTTTTGTTCTTTTGTAAGTTCCTTGGGGGAATAGATGTGTACGCACAGGGGTGTTTGAATAATTTCTTAGCCTGCTGATGAAAATGAAAATGTCACCAATATGAATTTCTTCCCATTCAGTCTGCGGGAGCACAGTAGGCCCTTTGGTTCTTTCTTCATTCCTGGAAAAGTTCTCCTCGCTGCTGCTTTGAGCAGAGCACTGTATCTCTTAAACCGATCTCTAAGCCTTAGGTTGAACATCCATTTTCTGATTCTCACATCTTGTCACTTCCTTTATCATTTTTAGCTCTTAATCCCTTTCCTAGGACTTTTGAGAGAGATTTTCCAATCTACCTGCTTTTCTGGGACACTTCTGTTCTTTATTATCTCTGTTGAGATTTAACCCTTGCTATTGCCTTCACAATTCATGGCCTGGAAGAGTAGCTCCATGATATATTTGCCTAGCGTGCCTGAGGCACTGGGTTTGATCACCAGTACCAAAGAAGGAAAGAAGGAGGGAGGGAGAGGAGAGAGGGAAAGGAAGAAGGAAGGAAGAAAGAAAAAAAAGCAGGCATTCCTGCAATCCCAGCACTTGGGAAACAGAGGCAAGAGGACCAGGAGTTCAAGGTCATCCTCAACTGTGTACTGAATCTGAGCTCAGCCTGGGCTACATGACAGACTTTGTCTCAAAGAATGAGGCATGATGGGACTGGAGAGATGGTTCAGCGTTTAAGAGCATTGCCTGCTCTTCCAAAGGTCCTGACTTCAATTCCCAGCAACCACATGGTGGCTCACAGCCATCTGTAATAAGGTCTGGTGCCCTCTTCTGGCCTGCAGACATACACGCAGATAGAATATTGTATACATAATAAATAAATTTTTTTTTAAAGAAGAATGAGACATAATTAGGCATGGTAGTACATGCATCTAATCCTAGCATGAGAGGCAGAAGCCAGCAGATCTCTGTGAGTTTGAGTCCAGCCTGGGTTACACAGCAAGTTCCAGGACAGCCAGGGCTACATAAACAAACTTTGTCTCAAAAAGTCAAAAAAAGCATGTATTGTCATAATTTTTCTACTTGTGACTATTTCTATAAAACACTGTGTGTGTGTGTGTGTGTGTGTGTGTGTGTGTGTGTGTGTGTGTGTATGTGTGTGTGTTGCAGGGTCTTTTTCTATTATTTCATGTTTAGGGTGTTTTGCATGTGTGCTTATCTGTGTACCATGTTCATGCCTGGTAACAGCAGAGGCCAGAAGAGGGCGACAGATCTTCTGGAACTGGAGTTAGAGACAGCTGTAAACTGCCATGTGGCTGCTGGGAATGGAAGCCAGGCTCTCTGGAAGAGCAACCAGTGCTCTTAATGGCTCCAGTCCAGCCCAGGCTTGTCTTAAATTCATAGCAATCCTCCTGTTTCAGGTGCTGGGAGATTATAGGTGTGATTACAGGTCAGTTACCGTGACTCTGATACTTTTTTGTTTTTGTTTTTCAAGACTAGGTTTTTCTGTGTAGTCCTGGCTGTCCTGGAACTTGCTCTCTAGACCAGGGTGACCTCAAACTCAGAGACACACCTGTCTGGGATTAAAGGTGTGTGCCACCACACTCAGCCATAGGTATCTTTTTAAAGGCAAGAAACCTCTCTTAGAACCTCTTCTCTTGGCTAACATCTTTTATGGGCTAGAACAAAAGCAAACTCAACCCTAAACCAATAGACAGTAAAGGTCATGACTGACCTGAGTACTTTCCCAGTCAGAATCAACAGGGCAAGGCAACAGGTTGCCGACAGGGTTCCCTCGAAGCTCTTCTCCTCAGCCTGATGGACTTTGGTCAAGCTGAGGTTTTAGTTTGATTTTTAGAATTCTTTTTGAGTGTGCGTATTTGTGACTGAGGTGTGTGTATGTGTGTGTGTACAAGACATGTGGAGGTTAAAGGTTACCCTCTAATCCAGCCTCATTTTTGAGAAAGGCTATCTCTGTAAACCAGGCTAACTGTCCCAAAGGCTTTTAGTACCAAAGCTCTACATGGTTTCTGAGGATTTGAACTCAGATTCACATGCTTGTAAGGCAAGTGCTCTACCCACTGAGTCATCTTACCGGCCCTTCATTGTCAGGGTCTGTCAACCTTTCATCTACTATATCTCTGAGAGGCCAAAATGGGACCACGTCCCACTGTGGATCCCCTGGCCATCTGATGCTCTCGACTAACAAAGTTCAAACACGACATCTCTCGTCTCCCCGTCTCTGCCCCCCCTCTGTGTCTACAAAGGGCTTTTCCACCTCCTAGGAAGCTTCCTCACTTCTTTCACTTTCATGCCAGGTCCAAGTGAATTCAGCCCGAGGTGCTGCTGGGGGCAGGGGAGAGTACTCGCCTCAGAAGCAGCTGTGCACTGGAGTGGCAGGCTGCTATTGTCCGGCTCACAAAGACATGGCTTTTTTTCAAAGGGTCAGGCACTGGAGAGAGACTAAAGGATTTTTCAAGTTATTTTTAGAATAGGGGCAGTACTGCACTGTGGGTCGTGTAGCCTGGGGTTCACTACAGCCATTCGGGTCCATTCAGTCCCACTGACTTTACAGAGGTTAAAAATATAACACCCCTTCCCTGTCCCCTATTCTAGCAATCAGATGTCAACTGTGGGTTTTCAGCTCCTTCTGAATCCATAGTCACTCTGGAATTTAAGAGCAGAGAAGGCCAGCTGGACACACATGGACCGCAGGAGACCGGAAGCTCAAAGGGCAGGACGCGTGTGCGCTGTCCCCACCTCTCCCCTTTGCTATCTGATATCTGTTATCCCCAACTCCCTAGTGGCCGGAACCATTCAACTTTTGCACCATTTCCCGGACCTCTTGCCAGCACCGGACATTGCTGGTCGTGGGTCGCTCTGACTGGTGAATTTGACCAAGCCCCTGACTGTGTTTCTTGAGTCTCATCCCTTCATATACAAGCCTTCGTGTTGTGAGGCTGGTTCTCTGAGAGTTCTTTGTGAACTCTTCATAGGGTTTTCCATGTTAACCATGGAAAGGTTAACCATGTTAAACCATGTTAGGGTTTTCCATCTTGTCACCCTAGGTGCAAAGATACCTTTGCATCGTCCCAGTATGGGCATCTTGTACTTTTTTTTTTTTTTCTTGCCTGGTTGCTCTAGCTAGAGCCTTAAACACGATATTGGCTAGAAATGGAGCAGGTGGGGTTCCTGGTCTTTCTCCAGACAGAGAGTTTCCAGTCTTTCACTCTTGAGTGTAATATTCTCTGGGAGCTTCACGCATTTCTCTCTTAATCATGTTGGGGTGATTTCCTTCTAATACTCACTTGCCTGCGGCCGTCCCACCGTGAACAAGCCAATCTCGGCTTCATATGCTATTATGTCTTCAAACCACAGAAAGACTGACGGATTAGAACCAAGCCGGATGAGGGAAACTGGGTGGAGGGGAGGCAAGCAGGGTTTTCCCTCCCACTAGACAATGAAGAAGAGAGAAGCCTTGGCCAGAGATTCTCTCCTCCAACCTCTGGTCCCACAGGCCGCGGCCCCTCAGGCCGGCTCAACAGTCCGCATCTCCACCCACAGGCCACGCCCCCATCTAACATTGCGCCCAAGTGCATGCCCCGCCCCTCCTGCCTTCACCCAGATCTTGTGGGCAGTGGGTCCAGGAGGAGCGTCCCACTCTGCTTACCTTCAGCACCCTGGGAGGAGGATGAGATCCGCAGGGACCGCGTGGAACCTCAGAGCGTGTCCCTGTCATGGCGGGAGCCTGTCCCTGCTGGAGCTCCCGGAGTCAACGGCACCGAGTATGAGATCCGCTACTATGAGAAGGTGAGTCTAGGCGGGAAGCCCCCTGCATCCGGGCCTGCCTGCCTCCCTCGGTCTTAGTCCTCTGTCATTCCAAACACAGTTGCGACCTCCGGAGGTCCTTCCTTCCTCCCTCCCTTCCGTTCTCCTCTCCTGGCTCACCCATGGACAGCTCCATTTTGCCATCTTGGTTTAGGGCTTAGCAGAGATGAAGAGCCTTTTGTAAAGGAAAGGCACACAGAGATAGCCACGTGACCACTTTGCCTGACTAGAGGGGTATGTTCCAGAACAGGGACCTACACTCCTGTGGCTTACTATAAAAGGGTCTTACAAAATTCACACACACTTCACACACACTTCGGCATGTTAAAATATGCACCTACTCAAGCTGAGAGGTGGTGGCGCAGGCCTTTAATCCCAGCACTCGGGAGGCAGAGGCAGGCAGATCTCTGTGAGTTCGAGGCCAGCCTGGTCTACAAGAGCTAGTTCCAGGACAGGCTCTAAAACTACAGTGAAACCCTGTCTCAAAAAAATAAAATAAAATAAAATAAATAAATAAAATATACACCTACTCGGCTAGACATAGTGGCACAGGCCTTTAATCCCAGCAGTGGCACAGACAAGTGGATCTTGGTCTACAGAGTGAGTTCCAGGTCAGTCAGGAATGCATTAGAAAGACCCTATCTCAAGACACCAAACCAACGAAACAAATAAAGCATACTCATTGTGAACTCCATAGAGCTATTTTTATTTTTGAGATAGGGTCTTGCTCTGTAGCCCTGACTGACCTTGAATTCACAGCAGTTCTGCTGCCTCAGACTCTTGAGTGCGAGGGTTAGACCACCATCCCCAGCTTTCCATATAGCAAACAGTCCCGCAGAAGATCCTTTTTGTTTGTTTTGGGACAGGTTCTCTCTGCTGAGCCTTAGTTGGTCTGGGATTCACTAGTAGCCCAGGCTGGCCTTGAATTTACACCGCGACCCTCCAACCTCTGTGTCCCTAAGCTGGAATTGCATGTGTGCGCCACACCTTCTGATTTTGATGTTCAAAAGATACTTTGCTGATTTTGTTTGATGTTTATTTTTGAAACAGTCTCACCACGTTGCCTTGGCTGGCTTCCAACTCTGTGGCTCCTCCTCCTTCTGTCTCCTGAGTGCTGGGATTGAAGGTGTGTGCTACCACACCTTGTGCCGAGTGTCTTGGCTTTTCTCCCCAACCCCAGGCTGGCTCAAGTGCCCCTCCTCTTTTCTCCATGTCTATCCCCTCTTTTATATTTTATTTATTTATTTATTGTTTGCTTTTTTATTTATTTTTATTTTGAGATCAGGTCTCACGTAGCTTGAGTCAGCCTCCTGCCTCTGCCTCCCAATGCTGGGATTACAGGCCTGCACCTCCTGCCTTTTTCCCTCTTGTGTGCATTTAAATCTGTGATAACAGCTCAGTCATGACGTGATGTGTGGTGTTGTCTCCCAGACCTTGCTCTTCCCCTTCAACCTGATGTCTTTAACTTTGAGATGTGATCTTCGGTGAAACACTGCCTCCCTCTTATGCAAATTAATTCATTAAAGAGAAACTTCTTTCCGAGTATGACAGAATTCCACTCCCTCGGCAGCATGCGGGGCTTTGCTGAATCAGATAATGGCTTTTGCTTACTAGAAGTCTGTTGAAAGCTATGATAGTTGGGGTGCCCAGGAAAAAATGGGGTCACTGAGGCACTTTTGAATGCGTGGGCCTGGGTGACCAAATGATGGGGAGCTCCTGGCTGAGGGGAAGAACCATAGAGGAGGGGTAGCTGCTGGCTGAGGGGGAGAACCACAGGGGAGGGGGAGCTCCTGGCTGAGGAGGAGCACCACAGGGGAGGGGGAACTGCTGGCTGAGGAGGAGAAGAACCACAGGGGGAGCACCACAGGTGAGGGGGAGCACCACAGGGAATGGGAAGCATCTGTCTCCAGTCTGCAGTCAGGAAGCAGAGAGATGAGTGCTGATACACAGTTCGCTTTTTCCTTTTAACTGGTTCCACGCCTTCGGAGAGGCTACACGCATTCAGGGTGGGTCTTCCCTCCTCAGTTGAACGTCTGTGGAAACATCTTCACAGACACCCCCAGAGACTCCATGCCCAGTCAGGCTGACAGCAACTGTGATGAGGCTCGGAAGCTGGCTCAGAGAGTAAAGCACTTGCAGAGTGTGGGTTGCATTCCCACACATCTGGAACCCTATCGCTGGGGAGGTAGTGATGGAACGATCCTCAGAGCTTGCGGACCAGCCAGTCTAGCCTAAGCGGCAAGCTCCAGGTTCAGCTAGAAACCCTGCCTAAAAAAATAAGTGGAGGGCAATAGAAGAAGACACTTAGCATATACCTTTGACCTCCAAGTATGTGCACGCATGTGCGCGCATGCACACACACACACACACACACACACACGTATGTGTAAATGAACCACCACACCAAAGATTATTTGACCATTCAGATGTTCAGGGGAGATTCTGAGGAGTTCTTGTTGACTCAAAGTCTGCCCTGTGGCCATTAATGTCATTGTCAAAGAAAAGGAGGAACACAGGCTATAGGTAGGCATTTAACTTTCCAGTCCGTGGGTATGGCAGGAACCCTACTAAGGTGTGGGCAGAATCAAATGACACAAGGAGCCTTCTGAGGGCTTTTGGGTGTCAGGTGCACTGGGGTACAGCAAAGGGCAGACCTGAAAGATTTAGAGGTGCCCCCCCCCGGCCCTTGCTTAACAAGGAGAGAGAAATGTTGACTCTGGGGAGCTGAATAAAGGCTGTACTGGGTGTGTGGCCCAGCATAGTGGGTGGTCTCCCGTAGGTCCTCACCAGTCACAGCTGGAATTCTCCCTGGACTCTAGCTAAGCAAGTCTTTATAGGGCGGAGAAAGATATGGAAAAAGCGTCCTGAGTGTCAAGGACAGGGCAGGTGGCAGTGTGTGGCTTGCTTGGGTTCAGGCCTTCTTCACCCCTGGACTGCCAAGCCCTGGTAGTCACCACCTGGGCACCCCTGCAAAGGAAGCTCTGGCCTATTATGGGATGAGTCTTGAGAGAGGCGCTGGGCACCTTATGGGAGAAATCTCTTCTGTCTCCCAAGATGATCTGGGTCACCTTCCCCCACCCAACTGAAGGGAAGTTCTTTGTCTCCCTGTTCCCCTCCTCTCAGCCTCCTGGGTCTGGGCCTCACTGCTCTGTCCTCTCCAGGGTCAGAGCGAGCAGACGTACTCCACAGTGAAGACAGGGGCACCGGCTGTCACTGTCACCAACCTGAAACCTGCTACCAGATACGTTTTTCAGATCCGGGCGGCCTCCCCAGGGCCTTCATGGGAGGCCCAGAGCTTCAACCCAAGCATCGAAGTGCAGACCCCAGGGGAAGGTAAGTGGTGTGCACCACCGGGAGGGCGCTGGATGCAGGCAGCAAGCAGGGAAGGACGCCAGGCCACAGAACCTCCAACGCTCTGCATCTACATAGTTAAACAATTTGAGATTCACCTGCAGCCACCCACAGGGAATCTTCCCTGCACACTGCAGAGGCCTCGGGGACAGTTTCTTGGAGGCTACACCTTTAGTGGCACAGCCTCTTTCCTAGGCTTCTCGAGGTCACCTTTCTGGACCTTGCTGGACCCTTCTAGCTGCTCTTCTTTCTGCGGTGACAAAGATCCATCTTGGGGCACTGTCCCGTCCTCCCCGCCCCCAGGCTTTGCCTGTGAAGCCAACTTCCCTGAAGGAAAGGGGACCTGGAAGGGAGCAATCAAAGTGAGCCCTGCACATTTTAAACGGAGCGAATAAAAACTGGGCGCAGTGGCACAGGCCAGTGATCCGGGCACTGGAAAGGTTTGGGATAGGAAGATCAAAAGGTGTTCAAGGCCAAGCGCCTCTACAGAGTTCAAGGTCGGCCTGAGCAGAGTAAAGAGCTGAGCTGGTGGTGCTGACCTCTAATCCCAGCACTCGGGAGGGAAGAGAAGGAAACCAAGAGTTTGAGGTCAGCCTGGGTTTATGAAATCCTGGCTCAAGAAACAAGAAGGAAGAAAGGAAGGAAGAAAGGAAGGAAGGAAGGAAGGAAGGAAGGAAGGAAGGAAGGAAGGAAGAGGGAGAGAAGTAGTGGTGTAAAAATTGCATCTCCAAGTTCTCACAACAAAAGAAAAGCTGAACTTTAGAATTCCTGATCTAGAACTATGTCCCCCAACGCCTGCCCTGCTTCTTGGTGTTGTGCTTACCTCTTCCCCCTTCTCAGTCCTTCCTTCTCTTCCCTGTCCATTCCCTTTTCATTGTGAGTACCAGCAGCCTCTGGTTGCTCAGCCTTCTGCGGCCCCAGCCCTCAGGATCTCACCACTATCTAGCCAGTGCAGTTCAGGGAAGTATTCTCCCCCCCCCCACTCCAGTCGCCCCTACTCCACAAAGTCAACTCCCCCTAAGAGGCGTTCTGGCACCAGCTGTCAAGATAAGACTCCTTCCCAACCTGCTACACAACTCTAATCCAAGATAGGAAATGCTGGGAGCCCAAAGGGAGGTGAGGAGTGGAGGGAGGCAGGTTCTGGGAGGCTAGAACACACGCCTTGCCCCCTCGGGGCAGGGGCCGGCAAGAGGAGATTAGAACTGTGTCTTAAGGCTGGGTGGGGTCTCTTTGCACCAGTGGAAGTGAGTAAGTGAGTAGGGAAGGCAGTTGCGTGGACGAAACCATCTGAGCCAAAGCCCACCTCAGCACACCCTGTATGGCTGGCCGCATCACCATGGTCCCCAGGTGTGAGCCATTCTCCTCCTCTTTCCTCACCCTGAAGCTGATACAGACAGTTAGCGTTCATCCGTCTGGTACTTCCCCTCCCTGACAGTTTTCCTTTCTCAAACCCCTGCTACCCATCCTCACTCGCACCGCCGCTGGCTGTCCCTGTCCCCTCCTCTCCAGCCAGGCAGGAATCTGTCCCCCACTCCTCATGAGCCTCAAGGTGGTTCTTTCTCCTCAGCCTGCATCCAAGATTCTCTAGTTGTGCCTCTCCAAGTCCCCCCGCCCCCACCCCGACTCAGCTTCCACCCCATCATCCTCTGCCTCTGGACAGTATAACCTCCAGTTTTGTGGGCTGCCTACCGTCTTCCAGGCCCCACCCGTGCATCAGGGCCTGGGGTGCAACCACAGTCTACCCATCTTCCAGGCTCTCTCTCTCTCTCTCTCTCTCTCTCTCTCTCTCTCTTTCTCTTTCTATAGTTAAGTATTGTCTGTCAACATACTTAGTTTTGTCTCTCAGCCTGTGCACTTCTTTAGTCAGACTGGGGGTCCTGGGCATGTCTGTCCAGTTTCAGAGTTGCTTTGGTATCAGGCAGAGGCTGTCGGGGACAGGTTCCAGTCTTGGGCCCACCTACGTACCGTGGCACATGACTGTAATCTCAGCACTTGGGAGGTGGAGGCAGAAGGGTCAGGAGTTCAAAGTCATCTTTGGCTACACGAGTCAGAGGCCAGCCAAGGCTACATGACACTCCATTTCAAAGACAAAACAAAACCCCACAAAATCCCGTGTTTGTCACTTGTAGCTAGCTGTGTGATTCTGGACACCTTAGGTAGATTTCTTCAACCGGTTTCTTCAACTAGAACTGGAGACAGTAACCCTTGCCGGTAGGTCTGTTATGTGAGACAGGACAATATAGTTCAGGCACACGCAGCCTGTTTTAGACACTTGGGTGCTCAAAGTTAACATACTGCTGCTGGCGGGTACTCTTTTAGAAAAGGAACTCCAAACAGAGGGTGTGACCCCACAGAGCTTCTGAAGTCTCTGCCCCCTTGAAAGGCATAGGCCAAGGTCAGCCCCAGCGGATGGATCTCTTGCCCCCTCGCAGAGCTGGGCTGTAGTAGAGCGTCCCTGCCTACAAACAAACAGAGGTGTTCCTCACTCCAATGGCCACCATGGGCATTGGGGCTACTGTATGCCCAGGGGCTGAGGGATCTTCCGAGTGTCTGAGACAAGAGTCTCTGGTGCTTGCCTGGTAGCCTAATCCTCTGCCTGCCTCAGGCCCCTGTTCTGTTTTATTTTCCATAGTTGCCTCGGGGTCCAGAGACCAGAGTCCTGCTGTCGTGGTCACCGTTGTGACTGTCTCAGCCCTGCTGGTCCTGGGTTCTGTGATGAGTGTGCTGGCTATCTGGAGGAGGTAGGTAGTTGGTTTCATCCTGGTAACCTCTGGTAGGTTCTGTTCCCACGAGTATAAAATATGTACACGCAAGTACCTGTAAGTGCACCTGCCACACACACACACACACACACACACACACACACAAAGACTCAAACAGCTGCCTGGGACCCTAAGTGCCGCCAACCCCAGCACTTAGGAGGAGGAGGCAGGAGGGTCAGGGGCTCAAGCCCTATACTTCAGCTCCACATAGCATTTGAGGCCAGCCTGGACTACACCAGACCCTTGTCTTACTTTCTCTCCCTTCAAAAGAGATACTAGCCTGGCCAGTACGGCCCCTCCCCCACACGCCGCTGCTCACGCGCCAGCTGCAGGCACTGCAGCTAGCTCAGCCATGCTGGGATGAAGGGGATTTAGCTCCTTAACTCATTAAATGTCAGAAGGCGGCTCTGAGGATAGAGTCGCACTCCAGCTGCTCCGGTGTGATTAGGATTCTCCCGAGGCACTCCGAGACGCCCAGCTCTGGCCCTCAAGGGATCTGGAGCCCCTTGAACACAAGCGAAGAGAGAAAGTCAGTAGGTGGGTGGGAGAGAGGGGGACAGGAAGGGAAACCCATCAGTCTGAGCCGTGTCTTTCCCCACAAAGAAGCTTGCAGGCAGAGAAAGGGTGGGGATGACAGGGCTCGAGCCCGGTTGGGTCCGGCTGAAAGAAAATTCCATTTCCTTTGGACAGAGCAGAGGCTTCAGCTCTGCATATTTCCTACCCTCCCAGGACCATCCTGCGATGCCCAGAGGCCCCTTGGCATTCACAGTCTGGGGCTGCGGTAGGCAGACCCGGTGGGTTGGAATTGGGTGTAGAGGAAAAGTGGGCTGACTGGGGAGCCACATCTCGACAGTCTGAGCCACCTGTGAGCCAGAGGGGTGGCGAGTGTTTCTTTGGCACTGACTATTGGCGTGGCCTTGACCAAAGCACTGGTCGTGAGTGATGGAGGAGAGGTGGTGGCTGTCCTGAGGATCTAGGAGCCATCTGTGCCTGGGCAAGGTGGATCAAGAAGACAGGACAGTCTGGGCATAGTGGCACACACCTTTAATCCCAGCACTCAAGAAGCAGAAGCAGGTGGAGCTCTGTGAGTTTAAGGTCAATCTGGGTCTACACAGAGAGTTCCAGGACAGCCTTAGCCAGGGCACAATAGAGAGACCCTGTCGCAAAAGAAAAAAAAAAAAAGGAGAAGAGGCAGGACAAGAGTAGGGAGCTCCTTCCTCATGGAGCTTAACTTTAGGTCCATGCTCTGGGCCTGTTGGAAAGGCAGGAATGGGCACATCCTGAGGGATGCACATCCGGAGGGAGCCTCTCATCCTGACTCTAACTACCTGAGCTGTGGCAGCAAGCACAGAGACAGGTGCACTGGAGCAGGCTGGGAAGACAGCAGCAGACTTCAAACTGCCCTTCGATGGGGGAGCCAGGGAGCTAATTATCGTACTAAGTCATGGATTTCATTACAGGATTTTCTCTGTAGAGGGTTATTTAAATTTATGTGTATGTGTGAGAGTGATGGCCTCTGTGTGTGTGTGTGTGTGTGTGTGTGTGTGTGTGTGTGTGTGTAGACCAGAAGAGGACATCAGCTCCTTTGGTGCTAGAGTACTGAGCCATCTCCCCAGCCCTCATCATAACATTTTCATATAGACTTTATTTCATAGTTGAAATGAGTACTTACATTATTCTATTATTAAATAAAACTTGGGAGTCAGATATCAGATATTGGGCTAAAAACCTGATAGCTCCAAAGAGCAACGACGGGACGGTCAGCACTCCCACACTCCCAGATGGGAAAGACCACGCATCCTTCTAAGCCCTTCCCCACTACTTCCTGTGTCTCCCCATCTCAGGTCTCCAAAACCTCTATGACTAATTCTGGTCAGCCAAATGTTGACTCCGCCCTCTGATTCAAGGTTTAATATTACTGGCAGTCTCAGAATGTCAGTGCAAACAAATCTCCCGCTGCATAGTTTGCTTTTAGTTCTGGTTCACCTGTCACTCACTCTTGCCCCCCACTCAGCCTTTGCTCATCTCTACTCCTCTGCTCTGGATGTTCCCTGCCATGTGTAAGAATCCTATAAGTCATTTTCGTGACTTCAGCAGCCACTGGGCGGCCAGCCTGGCTTCTTGGTTTCTCAAGGTTTCATTCCTAAGCCCCTGCCTTCTGCCTCTCATAGACCTCCGGCCATCCCCTTTGGGAGTGCTCTATCTACCATCAGGTGCATAAGGCAGTTCTACTTGCGGCCCCGAGGCCCTGTTCTTGTTCCTTATTCTGTCAGCTATGTCTGCAGCCCTGCTCTCCAGCCTCAGCAGTGGTCCCTCAGTGTCCCCTGATCAAGGCTGGAAACCCACATGCTTCACAAGCATGCTCATTTCTTTGCTCTAGAGAAGGAGCCTCCCTGTTAGGCAGCTTGGGCCTTTCCACTTGGAATGGAGCCCCATCGCCTCTTACCGCTTCTGGCACACGTTGCTGCTCACAATGCCCCTCTCTTACCCCCACACAAGAGCACTGTGTCTTAGTTACTCTTCTAGCGCCGTGTCAAGATGCCATGACCAAGGGGTCTTAGGAGTTTAGTGCTGTGAAGAGACACCATGGCCACAAACAACTCTTAATAAAGGAAAACGTTTAATTGAGGCTGGCTTGCCATCCAGAGTTTTAGTCCATTATTGTCACGGTGGGAAGCACGGTGACACGCAGGCAGACATGGTGCTGGAGAGGCAGCTGGGAGTTCTGCATCTGGATCTGCAGGCAACAGAAAGTGACTGTGAGCCATTATAGGCAGGCTTGAGCTTCTGAGACCTCAAAGCCCACCCCGCTAGTGACACAATTTCTCCAACAAAGTCACACCTCCTCCAGCAAGGCCACACCTCCTAATAGTGTTGCTCTCTGAGGCTGTGGGGGTCATTTTCTTTCAAATAGCCCGACCAGGCAGCTTAAAAGAAAGGGTCCATGACCTCATGGTGGGGAGCATGGCAGCAGGCAGGCGTGCCAGGGGGCGGAGGCTGAGAGATTACATCTGACCCACAAGCACAAGGCCTGGAGAGGGAGCTAACTGGGAATAGCATGACTTTTGAAATCTCACCCTCCCCCGTGACACACCTCCTCCAATGAGGCCACACCCACTCTAACAAGGCCATGCCTCCTCAATCCTTCCCAAACAGTTCCACCAACTGGGGACAAAGCATTCAAATCAAATGTATGAGACTATGGAGGCCATTCTCATTCAAACCATGACACTCTGAGGCCCAGTAACACTCTGTGTTATCCATCTGTTGCTGCGACAAAATATACAAGATAATCAACTTATAAGAAGTTTTTGGGGGCTCACAATTTCAAAAGTTCAGTCCGCAGCCACTTGGCTTTGGTCCTGTGGGTAGCAAGTCATCATGGTTGGAGCTTGTACAGAGGCAGCTGCTCACTTCCCAGGCATCCAGGAAGCAGTGAGTCAGGGACTGGGGTGACAATATTCTCCCAAAGGCGTGCTGCCAGCGACCCAACTTCTTTCTTCAAGACCACACCTCCCAATGGTTTCATCTCTTCCTTTTATCACCGCAGGCTGTGGACCAAGTCATTTGTCACTTAAGCCTGAGAGACGGTCCAGATCCATACTATAAGCCAGATGTGATGGCACACACCTTTGAGGACAGCCTGGTCTGCATAGTGAGATGCAAGGCTGCCAGGACTACAAAGTGAAACCCTGTCTCAAAACAACAAAAAAGAACAGAAATTTAAAAATCCACATTATAACAGTAAGCTCTTTATTACCCAAATGTTGTTAAGCAGGGCTATCTTCATCACGATTTTATTGAAGAGAAAAACCGAGTCACCGGGCCCCGCAGCCATGGTGTGGGGGATGCTTGGACGCAAGAGCACACGAGCACACGGTTAGATGGCAAAGGGCACTTGTCAGAGTCCCTTCATGCCACTATCTCTGTGACATGCCTCTCTTTGCAAACTGTTCCCCAGCCCTCTCCCTGTCTTCAGAAGACCCCGTCTCCATCCCTGCTTTCTCCTCCCTTGGTTCCTGGGGCATCATCTCCTCTTCCCTTCTATTTCTCACCCTCTTCGACAGCTTTCTTCCCCCAGTCCAGTGTTTCCATTCCGGCTCCCTCATCCCCTGGACAGAATTCACAGTCCCTGTGTTTGTATTTTCAGAGCAGATCTACTACTTTCCAAGTTCCAGAAACATCCATCAGACTCCCTACTGGTAGATTCCCCCCACCCACCCTGCCCTATATTTCCCATCCTCGCAGGAGCTCAAATGTCTGAGCCTGAACTTTCCCTTGCTCTGCTTGGCAGTGGCTCTCCATGAACCCTCTGGGCAACTCTTCAGTCTTCCTCCAGCCCCCTGCAATCTTCAAGTCTTACGGTCCTGTCATATTCTTGTTCCTCCACAGTTCTCTGTCCAGGATGGGCCATCCTATAGCTCAAGCTACCGCCATCTCCTGAGGGGACCAGGGAGTGGCAGCCAGCATCTTCTTTCTTAAATGCAAGTTGGAAAAAAAATCATATAAAATGTGAATTGAATGAGGGCACTTCCCTGCTCAAGGTCCCCCAGCGCCTTCCTTTGCTCCCAGAACAAAAGCCAGAGTCTTCATGGACTCTGCCCTGCCTCAGGATGGCAGATCCAGCCTGCTATGGGCTTTGCCTCTGGCTCAGGACAGATCAGCCTGTTATTCCTCACAGGGTAGAGTGGGGCTTTATGCCAGGAGTGCAGGCTTGCACACCTCTGGAGTCTGTCTCCCAGCAGAAACACCAGGAGCGGTGATGGAATTGAAAGCCTAGAGATCCGGGCTTTTGTGTGCTGAAGGGAGAAGAATGTTGGACTTCAAACCACAGAGAAGCAACTGAGGCGGCAAAAGTGAAGGAAGATGGGGAGGGAAAACAGGAGAAGAAAAGAGAACCGTTTAGTAGAGGTGGCTCAGTGGGTGGAAGTGCTTGCCATGGAGTCTGCTGACTGAGTTCTGTCCCTGGGACCCACAGGATGGAAGGAGAGAAGCTATCCCCTCAGGTTGTCCTCTGACCTCCACAGGAGTCACACCACACACACACACACACACACACACAGAGAGAGAGAGAGAGAGAGAGAGAGAGAGAGAGAGAGAGAATAAAAGAGATGTAATTTTTAAAAGATTACAATGCTTCTTAAAAATGAAAGACAAAAGGGGGTTCTGAGCTGGACATGGTCATGTCCAGCTTTAATCTCAGCACGTGGAAGGTAGGGGCAGTGGATCTCTAGGCCAGCCTGGTCTACAGAGCAAGTTCCAGGAGGACAGTAGAAACTACACAGAGAAATCTTGTCTTGAAAAACCAAAGTGGTGGGGACTAGGGCGGGGGGTGGGGGGGGCTTAGTGAATAAGGGCATTGCCTTGTGGCTGATGGCAAAAAGCCACAAGGAGGAGGGAGAACCAGCTTTGTAACTTGTCCTCTGAGTGACACACACACACATACACTGTATAAATAAATGAATAAATCAGAAAGTAAATTAAAATTGGAATGAAAAGAAGCCTTTCAGCCAACAGGACAAGAAAGTCCCTCCTCAGAAGGGGCACAGAGCTTTTCTTTCTGAGAGGACCAAGAGGTGCTGCCCTGGGCCCTGGTGAAGTGGTAGGGCTGGGGGGTCGCCTGATGAAAGGATGTCTCTGCGCCCCCACAGGCCCTGCAATGGCAAAGGAAGTGGGGACGCCCACGACGAAGAGGAACTGTATTTCCACTGTGAGTTGTCTGTGCCGCACGGAGCCCCGTCTTCGACCCCGTCCCAACTGTCACCTCCTGTTACCCCAGCAATGAGACACCTTTCCTTAGGCGCTCTCTCTCTCTCTCTCTGTTCTCAGTCAAAGTCCCGACACGCCGCACGTTTCTAGATCCCCAGAGCTGTGGCGACCCGTTGCAGGCTGTGCATCTGTTCGCCAAGGAGCTAGATGCCAAAAGCGTCACCCTGGAGAAGAGCTTGGGAGCAGGCAAGCCCTGGACCCTAGAAGTCTGGATTCACCAGGGAGCTCCGCCCACTGGATAAACCCCACCCACCAGGCAACACCCACTGGGGGAAAGCCCTGCGTCTCTGCTATCCCCCACCTCCTTTCAGCCAGCTTCCCCCTCCAATTCCCACTCATGTCCGGAAGTCCCGCCTCTGCAAGAGGATACCCCTTCCCAGAAAGACGTCCCTCCCCCACTCCACCTCCCCCCTCACCCCCGTCCACCACACCCACCAGAGTTGTTTGTGGCTCTGTCCTTCCTCCTCTGTTACCTAGGTCACCGTGGGACACCTGCCTATTTTTCCCACACAGCCTCCCGAGAGGCTCTCAGTTTAGTCCCAGGCTTTTTTGGGACGGGGGAGGGGTCTTTACAGTAAGCAACGTCTGACCATGGGTGAGCTGAGCGACTAGAGGCTCGTCCTCTGTTCCTGAGCCTGTTTCCCACGCCCATAAGGGGCGTGGCATCCGCCACCCTGAGGACTGCCTTGGGAACTCTCTGCCGGGCTGAGGGTAGGGCCTTGCTGGTTTTGAGCATCTATCTCCTTTTGGCGGTTCATAACCCTCAGTCACCTTTGCACCAAGAAACAGGCCTCGCCCTGGAACCTTTCCAGCAGAAGTCAGGAAGAAGCTGTAGGGCAGAGTAGATCTCATTGCCATCTGCCCTTGGCTTCGCTGGGTTCAAGGACCTTTGATGGGTAGTCACGGGCAAAGTTACTCCCTGTTACAGAGAAGAAAGCTAAGGCCAAGAGGAAAGAAAGAGATGAAACCCAAGGCGATATTGCTGGTACTCAGGAGGCTAGGATTTGAACTCTGGGACTTCCCACGTCAAGCTGGAAATGACCCAAGACCCAGAGTCTCCTCCTCCATTTGCTGGCGTGGAGTCTTAGCTGCTCTTTCTTCACAGGACGATTTGGAGACCTGTGCTGTGGCTGCCTGCAGCTGCCTGGTCGCCAGGAACTGCCTGTGGCCGTGCACACCCTGAGGGATGGTTGCTCCGACTCCCAGAGGCTCAGTTTCCTGGCTGAGGCCCTGACCCTGGGGCAGTTTGACCACAGCCACATTGTCCGACTGGAAGGTGTTGTCACAAGAGGTAGGCCTGGCGCTGCACATCCCTGTACTGGGTACTGGGTGGGCTCAGGCACAACCTTAGTTCACTAGTTCACTTTCTTTCCTGTGACTCAGGGTGACCCCCTCTCTTGGAGTGGCCATGCTGACCCAGAATGACCTTTCCAATTTGCAGTGACATCTGGGGAGTGGGTCACTTTCCCCTTGAATCATCTTTCTCAGCTGACCCCTTGCAGCTCTGACTTAGGCCTCTGTCCCACTATGGACAGCTGACTTTTTTGTACCTCAGCACCAGAGTGGGTGGTAGGTGGGGGGTGGGGCTGGGTGGGTGGGGCTGAGTGGATGGGAGGGGCTGAGTGGGTGGGATCTATGGGCTAGCTGGCCGGTGGCAAGATTAGAAAACTTGGCTCTGGGTCTGGCTGTCTTGGTTGAGGTGGAGCTGGTGGGGGAAGGGTGTACATAGGTAGAGGCAGCAACGTAGCGTGTCTCCGCTCCTGGCACAGGAAACCCCTTGATGATTGTCACTGAGTACATGAACCTCGGGGCCCTTGACGACTTCCTCAGGGTGAGTGGCTGGAGTCCTGGGTGGGAGAGGGGCACCGATGTCATATTTTTCTCGTCTCTTCCCTTTTCTCTTGGGGCTTGGGATTGGGCATTGTTCCCACTGGGCAGGCTGACCTGCCGCTCGTGGTACACTGAATCCCAGAGGGACTTAGTGGCTTCCCGGGTGATCAGAGTGTACGGCCCTGGCCTCAGTCCTCACCCATTCCACAGCATCACGAAGGGGAGCTGATGGCCACACAGTTGATGGGTCTGCTGCCTGGGCTGGCATCGGCCATGAAGTATCTGTCCGAGATGGGCTATGTGCACCGGGGCCTGGCAGCCCGCCGAGTACTTGTCAGCAGCGGCCTCATCTGTAAGATCTCTGGCTTTGGGCGGGGTCCCCGGGACCGAGCCGAAGCTGTCTATACCACCATGGTAAGGAGCTCCCTTCTCTGGTTCTACCTGCTGCTCTGCCTCCATACCTCTGCTCTGCTTCCTTCTCTGCTGCTGGTGGTCCTTCCCTACCTAGTCCCTCCCCTGTGATGGTACCATCCCTGTCAGCTGGACTGCTTCCTCAGATGTGAAGGGGGTGGAGGAAGACATGTGGGACTGGGTGGGGCCTGCTGGTGACCCAGTGCTTTCCTGTCCTGCCTCGCTTATACACCTCTAGAGTGGCCGGAGCCCAGCACTCTGGGCAGCTCCCGAGACGCTTCAGTTTGGTCACTTCAGTTCTGCTAGTGATGTGTGGAGCTTTGGCATTGTCATGTGGGAGGTGATGGCCTTTGGGGAGCGACCCTACTGGGACATGTCTGGACAAGATGTAAGTGACCTATGGCTCCAGCTTCCTGATCTCTCTACTCCCATCCTGCCTAGAGTCCTCCTTGGGATGGTGATAGTGATGGTGGTGGTGGTGGTGGTGCTGGTGCGTGTATGCTGGGCAATCTGAAGTTTCCTGTCTGCTCCCCGTCTCTGGAGCCCAGGTGATCAAGGCTGTGGAGGATGGATTCCGGCTGCCACCCCCCAGGAACTGTCCCTCCCCACTGCACCGACTGATGCTTGACTGCTGGCAGAAAGACCCGGGGGAGCGGCCCAGGTTCTCCCAGATCCACAGCATCCTGAACAAGATGGGGCAGGAGCCGGAGCCCTCCAAGTGTGCTGCGAACACCTGTCTCAGGTACATCCTCACCAGCCCCCGAGCCAGGCCAGTCACCCACACTGGCTTGTCCCAAGTGCAACCAGCTGCCCATGGCACCTGTCAGGTGTGAAGCTCCGCCCATTGTCCAGATGATCCAACGTCCCCACCTGCTTCAGGCACACGTCACCTCATGGCAGTCATGCCCAGGATTTTGCCCTTTAATTTATTCAGCTCTCCACTTCTGAGTGCCCTGGTCCACTTCTTCAGGGCCTTTTGTGTGCCCACAGGAGGCACATTAATCCCTGGGGTGGTCACCTTATTTTCCCCCTTGTCCCTTCTTGCCTCTCAGGCCACACCCTGGTTGTCGACTGACAGTGGTTTCTCTGCTCCCCAGGCCTCCCACCCCCTTGGCTGACCGTGCCTTCTCTACCTTCCCCTCCTTTGGCTCTGTGGGTGCCTGGCTGGAGGCTCTGGACCTGTGCCGCTACAAGGACAGCTTCTCTGCAGCTGGCTACGGGAGCCTGGAGGCTGTGGCCGAGATGACCGCCCAGTGAGTCTAAGGAGCCAAGGTCAAGACCAGGGTTCAGGGAACCCAAGAGAGCCCCTACCCTAGATGGGAAGGCCCCCACCTGTCCTGGTTGTGGGCCCTTCCTTGTCCAGAGAAGGGGAGGGAGAGGGTTGACTTCCATGGGAGGAGAGGAGAGGAATTGGGTCTCTGGATGTGACTGTCACCCATTGCAGAGACCTGGGGAACCTGGGCATCTCTTCCGCTGAGCATCGGGAAGCCCTCCTGAGCGGGATCAACGCCCTGCAGAGTCGAGTGCTGCAGCTACAGGGTCAGGGGGTGCAGGTGTGAGCAGCTCAATCCTGCCCAAGGACCTGTAAGCTACACTCCCCTTGGGTGGGAGGAGTGAGTGCTCTCTCACTCCTAGTGGGCCCTGAGCTGGTTGGTACCATGTTGTTCCCCCCCATTTCATATTTCCTCTCAACACCTTGCTGACCTAGTGGTCCTAAAAAAGAGGTTCAGATCCCTGGAGAGGACCGCAGAGATAACAGTAGGAAGAATTTTAGGGTGTCAAGGGCAAAGCTGGTTGGGGAAGACAGTCAATTTCAGTTGTCCTGCTTGAGGTCCCTTGGTCTTCCATGCTCACTGGGGATTGGGCCTAATCAGTGGGCATCTCATTTCCCCAGGAAGTTTTTGGCCTGCCAGACCGTAAGGGTCCCTGAGCGAGACCCATTGGTTGTGGCAGAGGCCACAGCTGCCTGGGTACAGGACCCTGGACCAGTGAGTGGTGTTCCTTACTTCCTATGCCTTGGCTAGGTCTGTCTGAACCCCAGTGCCAAGGCCCAAGCAGGAAAGTGGTGCTGAGCTCAGGGACTGGATCCCCAGGCGGAGACTCCAGAGCTTCTTCCTGCCTTGGGTTGGCAGGGCAGGATGAGGGCCGGGCTCCTAGTAGATTATACAGGTCCTGATGCTCCCCTGGGCCTGGCTGTCTCATTTCTTTTGGAACTGATTCAGAAGAGCACAGAGTTGGGGTGGGGTCGCTCTGCATTCTGGAGGGTAGAGAGAAGGAGGAAGAGACTGAGGAGGGAGTGGTTTGAACAGACAGGTCCAGCCCCACAGTGTAGATGGGAAAGTCAGAGCCTGTAATTTCAGAGCCAGGGTTGATGCCAGACCAAAATCCAGGGAGAAGGTTGGCTTTGGAGAAGGTTGGTTGCCGTTCCCCATGGCACCAGCACTCTTCCCTGGGCAGCCCAGGGAACCCTCACTGAGTGAGCTCCTCCAGGCTGCTCTGCCCTGCATGCCATGCTTCCTCGGTACAGTGCCTGCCTTCCTGTGTGTTGCACAGAGCCCCGAAAGGAGTGTGGTGCTGAGCTGACCAATCTGCAAGGGCCCTGGTAGCTGGGAGAGTTTGACACCCAGCCATCCTGGGAGGGCGGGAAGACTGCTGGGTGTGGACAGGACTGCTAGGGCCAAGGTTTTCTATATCACTCCGGATGACCCCCTGCTCTGTTTTTACAGTGGCAGGGAGGAGCAGTGGCATGGGCTAGGACAGAGCAGTGGGGAGTGGAGATGCAGGAAGGGACTTCCCCTGGGGGACAGGGAGAATGGGCAAGTGGACCGTTGACATGTATGTGTTGAGGGATGTCCAGAGGGCTTCTTAGCTAAAGCCAGAATTGAATAAAGCCTTGAGGGGTAGAACTTTCTCTCCCTAGCGCGGAGTTATCAGCAGGTTCAGAAACCAAACAGGGATCTCTAACAGAGGGTGTGGGGGCTGAAAGCCACAGCATCTTTGGGGAGCACCCCATCATGAGGGGCAGACTCAGCAGTGCCTTTGGCCTTGCCCTGCCAGCAGCAGCTCCTCCCTCATCAGAGCCTGCCCCATTGCTGGCTCTTTGCTGGGCAGCTGAACTCAGTGACTGCAGGAATGCTGGAATAGACTGGGATACTGCGCCCACCATTGACAGAACTGGGGAAACTGAGACTCCCCCCTGAGGCTCTTCCTTCATCTTCCTTCATTCTCCCTCCAGGGAAAACTGGCCCATCATCCAGGGCTCATGGGACCAGTACCCTGTCTTGGGTGATCAGAACCTCACCCCTATCTCAGCCACATCAGTCACTGTCAGGGTCAAACTCCTTCCCTCCCCAGTTGTCTGCAGAGGGCTCCCTGGCTATGTTGGCAGAACTTCGGTGTCCAGGGTAGACCTCCCCTCTAATGAGGAGTGAGGTCCTAGAATCCTGAGGGGTCCGAGGCCTCAGGCCTGCAAAGGCACCAGCATGACACAGGGTGCTGGGTTGCCAGGGACTCTCCACGGATCTATTTTTATACATGGAACTTGTTCGCTGGATGGAGAGGTGGCCTGGAACCCATATTGCCCTGTCTGCACCCACCCAGGGACGGAGGGGCTGCTTGTGGGTGGAGGCTCCTTTGAGGAACTCCGGAGATGTTTTTATATTTCTTGGGTTCTATATGCAGTACAAAGTAATAAAAGCCTGTCTGTGTTACTGTCCTTTTGTGTGGCATTGTTAAAACACTGGGCAGTTGTGGGTAGAAATTCTGCTAGCACACAGGCCCTGGCGATGCATGCATCTGAGATCCCTCTGCTATGAAGAATACCACAGTCTAGTGGAGACACAGGAAATGGGCCTGGACAAGGGTCAGGGGCACATGGGACACACTGGGTGTCATGAGGCTGCTTCATTAAACCAGTCAAGCAAGGAAGTTATATGTGCTGGAGGAAGTGGTGCCTGGGCAGACGTGGAGCCAGGGATGGGAAATGACCAGGTGCATTTGGGATGTGCGATGCTTGAAGCCTGCGTAGGACATGGGTAGCTATCTAGATCTGGACCTTGGAGCAGAGATGTGAGCTAGAGACTGACCTCTGGGGTCATGGGAGGGAGGTCAGCACAGGAGCATAGAGAATAGAGGGGAGTACTAGGGAAGCTCCAGCATGACAGGGCAGCTGGGATGGAGGGGCAAGAAGCAGAAAGATGGCTCAGTGGTTAAGAGCACTAACACTGGCCGCTCTTCCAGAAGACTCAAGTTCAATCCCCAGCACCCACAGGCAGCCCACAACTGTCTCTAGACTCTCATACAGACATCCATGCAGGCAAAACACCAATGCACATTTAAAAAAATGAGTATTTAAAAAATCTCATCATAGGAAGGAGAGGCCAAAGTGTGAGTTTCACATAGGAAGTGTGAGTTTCGATGGCACCTGCAGGATGACGACATTGGTGACATGCTGCTTCCAGGCCACTATAGCAAGGTGCTACACACTGGGTGTTGTACATACCTCATGCTTATCATCCATCATACAACTCCGGGCTGGAAGGCCATGGTCAAGGTATTGCTTCCTTCTGCAGGCTGAGGGGAGCATCCCTGGGTTTAACCATGGCCATCTTCTGTTTCTCTGCATCTGGTCCATACCAGCCCAGCCCAACAGCCTCATTTAAATTTAATTGTTTCTTCAAAAATGCCATCTACAAATACAGTCATGTTCAGTTATTGGGGTTAGGATTTCCACACAGGAGTTTGAGGGAGAATTACACAACTCTCAACAATGACCTTAATTTTAGAGATGCAGAAGTCACGAGAAGGATGGATAGGGGAGTGGAGCTGAATGATCTTAGATTGCAGCGAAGTGCTCCTGCAGTATAGGGAGGGTGATCACTAGCAGGGTGAGACCCCAGGAAGATGCAGCATATGGCTGGGAGTTGAAATGGTCCTCTCTGGGCAGTGAGCCTGATCTGATTCAGTCAGTGTGTACCAGACATAAGACACCTACTAGTGGCCAGCACTGGAAGCTAAGATCTAATTGCTTACTGCACAGTCAATTATAAAAAGAATGAGGCATGATTTTAGGCACTGTGGATTCAGGAGGCTGTGTTGCCTAGTTTCTGCACCCCCTGGGGGGGGTCTTCCCAGGGGAAACCGAGTTTACCACCTTTGTTAAGCAGGGGCTGACCTTTGCATTTCTGCAGGCTGCATCACCCTCCTGACCTCACCCCCGCTGTACTGCCTACCAGTGCATACTCCTTTGCCAGTTAAGCTGAAGTGCATGAGGTGACAGAGAGAAATCAGAAACCGTTTGGGGTCACGGATGAACTCAAGATGCCTACAGCGTGTAAGTGTGGGCAGGGGAAATATTTCGACCAACAGCTTTATTTAAGAGAAACCTAGCTGGGTGGTGGTGGCACACGCCCTTAATCCCAGCACTTGGGAGGCAAAGCCAGGAGGATCTCTGTGAGTTGGAGGCCAGCCTAGTCTACAAGAGCTAGTTCCAGGGGCTAGAGAGATGGCTCAGAGGTTAAGAGCACTGGCTGCTCTTCCAGAGGTCCTGAGTTCAATTCCCAGCAACCACATGGTGGCTCACAACCATCTGTAATGAGATCTGGTGCCCTCTTCTTTCTGGCCTGCAGGCATACATGGAGGCTGAACACTGTGTACATAATAAATCTTTAAAAAAAAAAAAACTGACAAAAAGGAGCTGGAGAGCTGGAGAGCACTGGCTGGTTCGATTCCCAGCACCCACATGGTGGCTCACAACTGTCTATAAGTCCAGCTCCAGGGAATCCAACACCCTCACACAGACACACATGCAAGCAAACACCAATGCACATAGAATAAATAAATCTTAAAAAAAAAGAACCCAGACCAAGCTTGCTCCTTAATTGTGAATATCCTCCCCAACCCCTAGGTGGGTCTTGTACTCCATAATTTGCTGTCCATTTGGGGTGTGTCCATAGTGAGTCTATGCCTCCATTCTGATGTCCATAGTGAGTCTACGCCTCCATTCTGATGGTTCTTGGCATTATGTCACATAAGGAATTGTAGGCATTGAGGGTGGGCTGCACACATTTGATAAGATAGTGCAGGGGCTGATCCCCCTGCCTTCAACCCTCACATTCTGGAATTATAGACAGGTACCACCACACCTAGTAAATTGTTTTACTTACTTATATTCCTTGAGTGTGTGCTACACTGACTTTTAGGTGAACAACCATCACAGTGTGTAAAAAGGTGGGCAGATTTAGAAGGTGGACACTGTGACAGAAATTTGCTTTGCTTTTCAAGGATCCTGGGAACACCCTAAAGCTGGGAGCCCTGTGTGGAATAGGATTCCCTACTTATTGGAGATGGGCCTTTAATTACCTTGAGAGAACATTTTGCTTCTGGTTTTCAAAGAACAATGCTTTGATGCCCTCTCTCACTGATGAACTACCTCACAGGGTGACCTAGTCTCAAGGAAAGACATGCAGATCTGTCCAGCAATGGACTCCTTAGAGGAGTCAGAGGAACCTTCCCTTTATTAGTGCTCTGGGGTCTTGAGGGAGGACACCACAGGGCATCTGCCCTTTCACCCTGAGCAGCTCTGGCACAAACTATCCAGAGGGATGAAGTAGGTGAGGGGAAAATGTCACCTCTGGGCTGCTTTCAACTAGAAAGTCATGTCTCACCTCTGATCAACTGGTCTCCTTATTTCTGGAGGCTAGCAGTCTTTGTGGTATCTTCTTGTTTTTAAAAATATGTCATTCAGGGGACTGGAGAGATGACTTAGCAATTAAGAGCACTGGTTGCTCTCCCAAAGGACCAGGGTTCAATTTCCAGCACCCACACAGTGGCTCACAACTGCCTGCAATTCCGGTCCATGGGATCTGAGGGCACTGCACACATGTGGTGCACAGACATATAACACAGGCAAAGCACTCATATACATAAAAATAAAATCAGAAAAGCAAAAATTACTGCTAAACTAACCCAAACACTGAGGATGCAATTTGTTTCACATCATCCAGCCCGTTTTTTTGAAACACTGAGATGGGGGAAAACTTGTCTTTCTTAGGAGGAAGGACTAATGTGGCTGAAACACCTGTGTACTCTGTGGAATTCCACTCAATCCCGAGGGTAGGCTCAACACTGAGAGACGGAAGGGACAGCTGGAAGCCTCAGGTGTGGTTAATCTAGGCTGTTACTTCTCTCTTCCAAATTCTACCACTGACCAGAGGTGGCTTCTCTTATAAAGTGCACACACAGCAAGTCCAGCGATGACTCCAGTTCTTTCCCAGAGTCCTCTGCCACCAGCATTCCATGCAGCATCACTGTGGAGAGATAGAGGAAGGCAGACCCTGCCTGAGCCCCAGGTCTATGGAGTAAGCAAGAAGAATGACAGTGGGTGCCCTCTTCCTCTTGGCCCAGTCCCACACTGGTTTACTGTGCTGCCTTTCAGCTCATCCTCCTTAGCTCCTGAGACACAGAGGGGAACACAGCTGGCCTGAGCTACCACAGCCCTGGATCTTGGGGTCCCTTTTGGAGGTCAGAGCTTATGCCCATAGGAAAGGTTTCTTTCCACACTCCTGAGAAGGCAGTTGTCCAGGGCTGCCCACTCCAGGAGCCGCAGCTCCCAAACCACCCGAGTGAGTGCGGCACAGCTGGAGACAACAGGCAGGCTGAGGACTGATTTAAAAAACAAAGCAAACCAACATTTATTGAAAACAGCAATTTCTCAGTAGGACAAATCAGCTGAAATGCCACTGCTCAGAAACAACATGTATGAGAGCCCCAGCAGTAGAAAAGAAAACTTGAAACACCTCCGTCTATAGAGGGCTGAAATAGCAACAGACTAACAGAGAGAGAGAGAGAGAGAGAGAGAGAGAGAGAGATGCACCTGCACTCGCAGGGAGCACAGGGCCCGCTGCTATGCATGGTCTGCCCCACCCTGGGCACAAGTCACACAGGCCCTCTGGTAAGCGCTCCAGGACAATGCTCCAAGCAGTCTACAGACTTAGTGGGATCATGAACCACAGACAGCTCAGCCACTCTGCACCAGGTACACAAAGCCTTCAACTAGGCTTGTGTTCCCTATCCAAGTAGAGGTGTGCAGAAGACACGGAGCTGTCAAACCAACATACGGCCTTTGATAAACAGAGACAGACAGAGAGCACCACTCATGGCCAGCAGGTAAAACCCGACATCCAGGACCCCATAGGATGAGGAGACGAGGACAGATGTGCATGTTCTGCCACCACAGTCCCTGCTGCCACCTGGGCTGCTCTTGCATCTTCTCATTTGCCGGTCCGTATGCTGCTGCAGATCTGGGCAAGGCGGGTCTAAAGAGGAGAGAGGTCATTTCAAGATGTGCCTCGCATGCCAGTTCAGTCAGCTCTTAGTCTACCCAAGCAAGGATTGCTTTTAAAGACTGATTTATTTTTATTTTTCTGTGTGTGAATGTGTCTAGTGTCTACAGAGGCCAGAAGAGAGCACTAGATTCCCAGGAACTGGAATTGCAGGTGGCTGTGAACTGTCATGTTTGCTGGGAGGCAACTTGGGTCCTCTGCAAGAGCAAGCTCCTGATCACTGAGTCGGCCCTCCAGCATCCCAGGCCTAGATCTGAGTGACTCTTCCTTCTGTTCTTTATTTGTACTGTAACTAATCAGAGACTAATGGGAGTCTCATTTCTTAAGTGAGACAGTGAAGTACACTGATGCTGGGGAATGGCTGTCACAGGCATCTACGACACCTTAGTACTTATTTAGGATCTTAGCTCAAGGCTTGTTCCATTCCTGATGTACACAAGATGGGCCTCCAGCAGACATGCCTGCACCCCAAGCTCCCGCCCACAGCCAACTACGGCTGACTGGGCTGTAGGCGGGCTAGTCCTCTTGAGAATTTAAACTAAGACAGAAAATGGAACAGTGCTGACAGTGGAACAATAAAGAGAGCTGAGCTGTGCTCTGCAAAGTCCCACAGAGGCCAGTGTCAAGGGCAAGTTCCTCCACATGGAGACAAACCCAGGACTCACCGAGAGCTTCTTAATGTTCCCTAGGGCCTCTGGATTCAGCTGAGCAATATCAACCCTCTGCAAGTCACTGGCCAATAACCGCAAGCTCTGTATGGAGGGAGAAAGGGTTAGATGGCATGTTCTTCTAGACTGGAAGCTCTACCAGCAGCCAGTGTACTCAAGATCCCCTTAATATTCTGCATGAGGTGACAGAAGACAGCTCGGATGGAGAAATGATAGTGTAGGTGGGTGGTACCAGTGTGTTAAAGACTCAGGGACAATGGCACAGTTAATGCTATCAGCGGACCACTGGCTGGATTACACAAGTACAATGCCACACAGATCAAATCTGCAGTCAGTTGCCCTCCCCTCATGCAGGATGGTAACTGCTCCTTGCAGCACTGAGAAGCCGGGCCAGCCTGTTTCATGATGTCTCCAGACCCCTGCTGTGCCTTCTTCTGTGCCCACTCTAATAGCCCTTACTGTCCACACCCACTGCACCACTGAGCTGCTTCTCAAGGGCAGCAGAAGACAGCTGAGAGACAGATGGAACCCAGGGCTAGGCACGGGTCCTCCCAGCTGGGCCCTGACCCTGGGAGAGAGCACCGGGTTCTGAGTGCTGAGGTGGTGTGGTGACTAGGACCCACCCACTGAGGGAGTCTTCAGGGCCTCTGAAGCAGGTGTGGGGACACAACTAGGGGAAAGAGGCTTCGCTGTGCAGCATTCTGGGGCCTGGATTCCCAGAGCACTACTTACTGCACCACCCCCCACGGGCACGGTGAGGGAGATCTCTTTGCTGTCAGCGAGAGGGCTGCCGTTGATGGAGATGTTGTAAATCTGCTCCCTGGCTGCTGGAGTGCGCAGGCCTGGGGTCTTGAAAACCCTAAAAGTTGGAAAACTCTGTGAAGGTGGCTTGGCAGACTGAATAATGACACCCTCACAACAAGCTCTTCCAACCCCATCTGGTCTCAAGCTGTAGTTTTCAAATCACATGTTTCTAAGAAGGCAAATTCTAAATTTAGGGAAAACATTTCTCAAGCTGTAATGACTAACACAGCTGGGGAAAGGAGGCTGCAATTATCAAACATACATCCAGCAGAAGTCAACTTGTACCCATGCAAACTGAAGGCCAAAGCTCCATACGGGTCCCCATCACCCACCCATCCACAGAACCAGAACTACACTGTGCTTCCAGGGGTAGCTAAGTGCTTTATCCCGAGGCACTCTCCAAGGTCAAAGGATGGTGATTCCAGGACATCACACTAACCCTTGAGACCATCCTTCTCTACTCAGAACTCCGATATGTATTTCTTCCAAAATGACGTTAAGTAGATGTCACTGGAAACAGCGGAGTAGGAATTAAAATGGAAAGTTGGCAGGCGGTGGTGGCACACGCCTTTAATCCCAGCAGAAGCAGGCAGATCTCTATGAGTTCAATGTCAGTCTGGTCTACAGAGCTAGTTCCAGGACAGTCAGGGCTACACAGACACCCTGCCTTGAAAAATCAAAATTAATAAAAAATGAAGTCTTCCTCATCTGAGATAACTCCTTCTTGTTCTACTCCCTGAAGTTACTGCTCTGCTTCCTCATTTCTGTCTACACGAGAGCAGCAGGAGCATACACTACACCAAAGCAGCCTGGAAAACGGCTCTGACTGTGAGCTTCCTCCCTTGGAGCACTCACCATCCTCACTCCTAAGAGCTGGATTAGTAGTGCCTGCTACCGTCCCTACCATCCTACCACCCCTTGGCCTTCACAGTAACTTTCAAAGAGTATAGGGATAAGCAACTACTCAGCTTCCAAAACCATCCAACCAGAGTCAGAAGGCTAAAAGCACAGGCCTTCTAGCTATGACAGACCAGTGCTCGCTCCCCGTCATCAGGGTCAGGGGAGGGTCCGCTGTGGGAAGTTCAGCCCAGAGATTCAGGAGCATCACTTATACACCAGGGCTGCTCTCGGTACTCACCTAGAATCAAACCTAGGTGTCATCCCTGGGGTTGGTTTCACCATAGATGGCTCCAGCCTGCTCATAGCTGGTGTCACAAAATTATGGCTTAACCTGCAGGGAAGAAACAGCCCATGTTGGTGGTGGTGGTGGGGCATCAAGTCAAGGTGCAAGGATGGCAGCAGCCACAGAGGCAAGTGGTCATGTCAGATGCTGCCCCACACCCACCACGTTATGGGACCCTCTGAGTTGCCTGGGAGGGGAGCACTATTCTTATCTATTTACAGCCACAGAAGCTCATCATAGTAAAGAACTTCCACAAGACCACACAGAGAGGTGCAGACAGACTGAATTCAACAGCCTGTGGCAGCATGGGACTTCCCGGCTGGATGGAAGAACCTGTGGACCATGAAAGCAACTGGTTCTCTCTGGGCAGATGGCTGATGTCTTTGCCAGGACATGGCCTGCCCTCCTTTAGAGACAGGTAGTACAGAGCCCAATCCCTTGAGCTGTTTCCCCTTCCCCACAGAGTTTACAGTGGAGTCTGCAAGATCTGTTTGAGCCCATGGAGATTCTTAACTAAGCAAGACCAGGAGGGTATATCAAGAAACTAATTTTGGGTTGGGTAGGCAATTCTATGGTTACGAGTACTTCCTGCTGTTCAGAGGATCCAAATTCCCAGTGGGCACATCAGGTGGCTCCAGCTGCTATCCCCTCATTTCCCAGAGCTCTCTCTGCGTCTACTTCTGCCACACTAAATGGAGTTCTCCAACAAAAACAACCAGCACATCTCTCTCAGGGAATCATCACCTTTTGCTCCTGCTCCTTCTTTGTGTGGACTGGGTTCTCTTCTTGGATGGAGGGCATCTTTTGACCTGAAGGGACAATCAAACAAACCTGAAGTCACACAGAGCCTAGCAAAGGAGAGAAGAAAGATAAAAACAGAGGGGAAAGAGAACTGGCTTTTGAAAGGAAAACTCCACATAGGAAGAACCATTGCAGTTGAGCACAGTGGCACAATGCTGGGAATCCCAGCACCGGAAGGCTGAGGCAGGAGGCAGGAGGACAGTGAGTTCAAGGCCAACCTGGGCTACACAGTAAGACTGTCTCAAAAACCCAGACCAAATATACAAGGGCCACTGTAAAGAATTCAGTAATTACAATATGCAGAACTTAAGGACTTTGAAATAGAAGATGTGGGCTAAGATTAAAGGGAAATCTTGTATGTATACACACACACACACTCAGACATGAGTGTACATGTGGAGTGTACATGTTGGGTGTTTTTCCTCTAGAGCTCCTCCCCTTATGGTTTGAGAAAGGCTCATTCATTGAACCTGGAGCTCACTAATTGGCTGGTCAGGTGGGCTTGCTCCCATTACTTTCCTTAAAGTACCATTATGGTCATTACTCAGAGCACCTCATGTGCCCAATCCAGGGACTCCTCTGTGTCCTCACCTTCCAGAGTCCTGGGAGTGCCTGACAGGGTCCCATTCTCTCTGTGGCCTCTCATACCCGACCCTGCTGTCTCTCGTCCTGGCCATCGCAGGAGTTTTCCCCTCTGGTGCACACCAGCAGCTCCCCCACCTGCGTGCTCTCCAGCAGCCTTCCCACCTGGACGACCCTGGTATAAAGACCCAGGGGTCAGAGTGTCTCTGTCTCATCTCTCAAGCAGGCTGGGCTCTAGGCTGAAATCCTGCCTAGCCTTGAAAGCCTGAAAACTACTTAACTCAGCGGGGCAGGCAATTGGCGGTGCTCCTGAGAACCTTAACCAGCGGCTCTGCCTTCTCAGGGTCCTCCAGTCACTGGACAGCTATCTAGTCTAGAAAGCATTTACCACCTCTGGCTTCTTTCTTAGGCCAACCAAGCTCACTTTTTCTTTATAAACTCACCCCAAAATCATCCCCACTTTTTTGTTAGTAGGCATTTACTTCAGGCTGTCCTGACTATGTCCCTTCTTTTCTTTTCCCTCTTCCATTTACTCTGAATAGTTTTGAAATATTGACAGCTCTTACTATTGCCCGACAGAATGGAAACTCAAGTTTGGTATTGGGTCACTCATTATCTGGTCTGCACTTCCCTCCGCTTCCCGATCCACAAACTTTACACTTGTATCTCCAGTGACGAGCTCTCTGACATGTAAAGTGCAGTCTTCCAGTTTGAACTATGCCAGAGTAACAATGTATTCCACATTTAAAAAAAATTAATTTGTACAGGTGTTATGCCTGAATGTATGTATGTGTGCTACAAGCGTCCCTGGGGGCCGTGGAGACCAGAAGATGCCAGCTCTCTTGAAATTGGAGTTACATACAGAAGTAAGCCATGACAGGCACTAGGGCCCTCTGCAAGAGCAGCCAAACCATCCCTCCAGCCTTGTCCCACATCCTTCTGCACTTGTGTAATCCCTGTCAGCTTACTCTTGCAGACCGAAGATTCTTATGGCTTTCTTCTTCTTCTTCTTCCACTATCACTTCATCCACCCGGATCATCTTCTGCTCTGTAACAAACAGTTTTAGGGTTACTTCTGCCAGAACCTGTCTGGCTAAGGGGATTCCATAGCTCTGCCTTCCACGTAAGAGCACCTTAAGTATGAGAATTTGTTATTTCCACTGGAATCATCCATTTTAAACATCCCTAGTGCCAGGTGGTGGTGGTGCTCACCTTTAATCCCAGCACTCGGGAGGCAGAGGCAGGCGGATCTCTGTGAGTTCAAACCAGCCTGGTCTACAGAGTGAGTTCCAGGACAGCCAGAGCTGTTACACAGAGAAACCTTGTCTCGAAAAACAAAAAAAACAAACATCCCTTGTACTCCTAGTTCCTTCTAAGATAATTACAAATACCAATGTAATAACTAGTAGCTTTTGTTTTTATGGGGAGGTGGGTTGTGTTTTTGAGACAGGGTTTCACTGTAGACTTGGCTATCCTGGAACTCACTCTGTAGATCAGGCTGGCCTCGAACTCACAGAGATGCACCTGCCTCTGTGCCCTGAGTGCTGGGATTAAAGGCGTGCGCCACTGCCTGACTAGAACTAGTAGTTTCTATAACTTTTGTTTCCTACTGTCCAGTTGGCCTCCTGTTCATTCATTCCACAAATAACAACTACAGGCACAATTCTAGGGTTCAAGGGTACAGAAGCAACAATCCTCCACACCCATTCCTATAGTGTACGTGCTCCATGTCTTATAACCTTGTCAAGCGAGGACGCTTATAGATACAACAACTGGTGAGTCTTCATTAAAGCCAGCTGAACTAGTAAGAGGCAGCAGCAATCTCAGACTAATGTGTTTGTTTTTGTTGTTTTCTGGCAGTTATCTCTTTCTTTCTTCCTTCCTTCCTTTTTTTTTTTTTTTTTTTTGAGATAAGGTCTTGTTACACATCCTAGGCAGGCTTCAAAATCACTATATAACCCATGCTGGCCTCAGACTTGGAATTCTCATGCTTGAATCTCCCAAGCGCTGGGATTACAGGTGCATGCCATCACTTTTGGCTCAAGTCTATCTTAACCAGAATGCTGGGCTGGCCCTACAGTAGCAATACATATTGGTTTTCTTGTTTGCTTTAACCATTGATTGTTTTCCTTTGTTTAAAACCTCTTTAAAAAACAGGCCAGGCGGTGGCAGCACACACCATTAATCTACGCACTCAGGAGGCAGAAGCAGACGGATCTCTGTGAGTTTGAGGCCAATTTGGTCTATAGAGTGAGTTCCAGGACTGGTTCCATAGCTACCGAGAAACCCTGTCTCGAACCCTCCCTACCCTACCCCCCCAAAAAAAACCCCACAACAAAACAAATTATCACCACCAAGTTTTGCTAAATAAATACAAGCTAGGAGCTAAAAAAAAATCCCGAGCAGGGGTTACATAGAGAAAATTCAGGTATTCAGTCATAGTGGTGGAGAGATCGGGTTCAACCACTATAGCCTTTTTTATTAGCCGTGACCTTGACCCATAAATGTGTGTTTTCTGAAGAGTCTCAAGTAGCCCAGGTTGGCCTCATACTCACGCTGTAGCTGAGGCTGAGCTTGACCCACTGACCCCCCTCCTCCACCTTCCAGTACTGGGATGGTGGGTTCCCTTTCTCCCTTCCCCTGTGTGTTTCCTGAGACAGGATTTCTCTGTGTAGTCCTGGCTGTCCTGGAACTCACTCTTTGGACCAGGTTGGCCTTGAACTCACAGATCCACCTGCCTCTGCTTCCCAAGTGCTGGAATTAAAGGTCACTGTCCTGCCTTTTTTTTTTTTTTTTTTTGCTTTTAATAGCTTCCCTTTAGCTGAAGCTGAAAGGTCAAAGGGTTATAAGGACACGTATTAACTGTTGGTTGATGACAGGCCTGGTGTGTTTAGTTCCAACTGCTAGCCATCAAGTAAGCAAAACTTAGGGAGCTCAAAGCAAAGTGCTATTATCTAAACAAAGAAATGACAGTGGAGGCCGGGTATGGTGTGATGGGGAAGCTCTGTTAACCAGTCACACCTAGTTAAGGCATGGCTACCTGGAGCCCAGGAAGAAAATCGGAGAGGGACCAGGTGCACGTTTTCTCGCTTCCCGCCAGACAGAGGAAGTCGGGCTTCCCATTCTTGTGGCATGAGTTTTCCCATTACAACAATTAAAAATATAATTGTTATCCTTAAGCTGGCCTGGTTATTTCCCGTATCGAGGTAATTTGCGACAATGGTGGTGCACACCCCTTAACCCCAGTACTCATGAGGCAGGGGCAGGCAGGTCTCTGCCAATTTCAGGACAGCCAGGGCTGTGTACACAAACTCCGTCCTAAAACAAAACTAAACACCCAAACCAACCAACCAACAAAAAGATATAGAGGGACCTAGCAGACTGAACATGGGGCCAGGAACTCTAGCCCACTCCCATCCTGTATGCAGGGGCAAACACTGCATACTTTCTTCACTCTACAAGGCAGGTGTGATGGAAGCTGTCAGAATTGGCAATGGTTCTGTTCCTGAGTGTTAAATGCCCCTCTGGAGAGCAGCCTGTACATACAGGCCATGGGAAGGTCTGCCCCTCACCAGTATCGGATGCATCAAGCTGTCACTGAACAGTGACGGTGGCATGTGGTCCAGTTCTCTTTTTTTAAAAAGGTTCTATGCTGGGGCTGGAGAGATGGCTCAGTGGTTAAGAGCATTGACTGCTCTTCCAGAGGTCCTGAGTTCAATTCCCAGCAACCATATGTGGCTCACAACCACCGGTAATAAGATCTGGTGCCAACTTCTGTCTGCAGGGATACATGCAGGCAGACCATTGTACACATAATAAATAAATAAATCTTTTTTAAAAAAAAAAAGTTCTATGCCTTAATCCCATATTCATTAGTTATATTCTAGCTTCCCAAAGAATTGCTTCTGAGCTGGTAAGATGATTCAGTGGGTGCTTGCTACTGTAAGTTGTCCTATAAGCACACACCACCCATTTGCAAATGAATACAGGTCACAACAGTCCTGCAGTATGGGTAAGCATATGAGATGACTGCACAGGCAGAGAGGTCACTGAATGGAGTCACAAGCATTTAAATGCTAAGGAAGTTTTTTATTTTTTATTTTTTGCAATTCTCTTCAGTTCTACTGATGATGCCAGGGAGAAACACTTCTGGAGAAAGAAAACAGGCACCGAGGCCCAGCTTCCAGCACAGCTTCCCCACCCCACCCAACTTCTTTTCTTTTTTTTGGTTTTTCAAAACAGGGTTTTTCTGTGTAGCCCTGGCTGTCCTGGAACTCTCTATGTGGACATCCAAGTCAAGAGATCCACCTGTCTCTGCCTCCCAAGTGCTGGGATTAAAAACAGGCACCACCACTTTTCAACCAATCACATTTTTATCCAGATAGTCTTGGCAGAGAGAGGCACACCAATGAGGCCCGGTCTGAGTAGTCAACAAAGCCTCCTGGATCTCAACTCTGTGCTCCATGAGGAGCTTGGAAATGCACTCACACCAGGCATGCTAGCACATGCCTCTAATTCTAGCACCGAGGTAAGAGGCTGGCCAGTTCCAGGCCCTTCTGTGTTCCGTAGAGGCTCTGACTCAGACCACCAAAGGTCTTAGGAGATGATGAGTGGATAGCGGGCTTGCCATGCACGCTGAGGAAGGGAGTTTAGACACCCAGAACCCAGGGAAAAGGCCACCTGTAACCCCAGCCTCTGGGGTGGAGACCGGGCATGTGGCAAGCTGGCTAGCTAGACTGGCTGAAGAGGCAAGCTCTAAGTTCACTAAAGTGACACACACCCACCCACCCACTCACCCACCCACACACACCATAAACATATACAAATAAAATTATACAAAAGAAAAAAGTACTCACTTTTGACAGATTTCAATGGTGTCTTAATAGCTTCAGCTGTTAACTTGTTTATTTCTGTGATGTCTACATCAGTCTGTGACAAACAGCCAGAAACAATCAATAAAAAAAAAATCAGGCACAAACTAATTATAAACCTACCACACAAGACCTTGCCAAAAACTTGCTTCTGGCTATGTGTTCTTTCCTTGTTCTATTTTCTTGTCTCTCTTGAGGAATGACAGGGTTAATTTACTGGTTCTGATTAGGATTAGGGTTATTTAAAGGAAGTTTATAGATTTGGTTGTGTTCATATATACATGCATGTATGTATGTTTAAGTGTGTGTGCGCACACACACTTTTTTTCAGTTTTACTTGCATATTGGTGGTGTTGGTTTGTTTGAGACAGGGTCTTCCTACACAGCCAAGAGACTGGGTTCATAGTGAGTCCTTTCTTCAGGGGACCCTAAAGTCCCATGAAGCATGACTGACAGGGGATTGATAGACAGACTGGTAGGGAGCGCGGAAGTCACCAGGAGAATTCTGAGGCTGTCTACGCTCAGCAGGAAACAGCTCTTTAACAGATTAGTGATGTCTAGCATTCCTGTCAAGTTTCTACCATTTCTAGTAATGGCTGGCAGGCTTTGAACTCACTACTAGTGGCAGACCATGGACACAGTGCAAGAGTTAACACTGCAGGCCTGACTGTGAGGTTGGACCTTGCTGGCTTCTGAGAACAAGGAATTCAGGATTCCTCATTCCTGCTAACAATAGCTCTCTGTGCTTAAACTTAGTGCAACCAAATATAGTTTACACGTTATTACCTGCGTTTCTCTGCTAGGCAGAGGATGCCCAAGTGACTAGCTCCTGTAAAAATCTATATAGAGTCTTGAGTGACCGTTTCTGCTAAGAAAACAGTTCACCTACATTGACTTAAGCTTGTTCTGCATCTCCACTGGAAGGGGACTCCTGGTCACTTATACCTGGCTTCCTCTGGTTTGGTTTTGTTAAGTCGGGGTCACTCTATGTAGCCCTGAGTGTCCTAGAACTCAATATGTAGGCCAGGCTAGCCCTGATCTCCAGAGATCCACCTACTTCTGCCTCCTGAGTGGTTGGATTGAAAGCGTGCGCCACCATCCATGCCTGCTTGGCTCCCTATGAACTTTGACATTTGTATATGATGAGAATGCCCTGCTCATTCTGCTTGGCATTCTTGTGATAAGTCTTTGTCACAAGTCTTCTTAGGGAATCACCAAATCTGTAACTGCAGTGTTTGAGATGCTGAAGCAGGAGGATCAACATGTTCAAGGTAAGCCTGGACACACAGTGGTTTTGAGAGCCCCAATAAACCTAGCTAGGAGTTTTGGAGCCAAACTATAATTTCTCCCCTGGATTACAAAACAAAGCTAACCTGGAATTCCTTCAATTTGGTGTGGTAGTGTTGGATCTCCCACACTGCATTAGAAGGTTTATTTGCAGTTCTGCGCATCTGACTAATTTAAAATGAGAGAGACATATTAGCTAATGAGCACGATTCAGCTGGAATGTTTTGAAACATTAAATCTGGGTCTCTGCAGGGGCTGAGTGAGATGAGTCATGGGACTCATTATAACGAGAGAACGTGGACTAAGGTTGTTGTACGCTGTACAGCTTCTGGCTTGATTCGCTTGTCTCCACCTTTCTATAGCACATATCCCCAAACACTTCAACAACTGGCTCCTAATTATCTTTAACTTCTGAAACTAATGAACACCCACTACTCAGTGAAGACTTAACCCTTTAGTCACTGTATCCTTTCAATCCAATACTCCAGTTTTGATGAACTCATACAAACTATGATAAACTTTCTTACAAGAACACAGGTGAGTGTGTGTATGTACTGCTTATATATGATTTTGTCGTGCCTAGAGACTTTGTGAAGGCCAATGCTGGAGTAGTTCCCAACTCTGTCCAATAGAACTTTCTGGAAGGACAGAAACATTCTACCATTGTGCTGTCAACATAGTGGCTAAGAGTAACCTGGCTGCTGGTCATTATAGTGGCTGGTGTCTGAAGGAGAAAATCACTTTTGGTAGGAGACGATAAGGAAAAGGCTGTGCCTGGTAGTGACTGAGTCTTCAACAGTGTGGCATGAAAACAATCTCTATTTCCCAGTCTCCTAGGCGAGGGCACAGCATAATATATTTTTTTTCCCTGAGAAAGGATTTTTCTATGTAGTCCTGGCTGTCCTGGAACTCGCTCTGTAGACCAGGCTAGCTTCGAAGTCAGAGATTCCCCCGCCACTGCCTCCCAAATACTGGAATTGAGGACGTGCGTCACCACACTCAGCTGAGTCTAAAAAAGTTAAAGAAACTTAAGCTCTAATGCTCTCCACTTCCCCTACAAACTTCAGGGTAAAGGACCACGAGGAAGCTGTCAAAATGGACCAGATTGCTCTGATGATTTAGGATTGACAAATCCATCCTCACTGCTTGTGTAACAGGTCAATCTTTGCTCTCCTTGGGATATTTCTCAACCCCTCACAGTTTGCACCACCTTTCCCTCCAACGATCCCAAGTCCCTATTTTTAAGTCCTTACTCTAAGTCATACCTTCCCCACCGCCCACAAACTCCATGTTAATCTGTTTATCTATATGTTTATAAACTAATCTGTTACCAGTTTATTTCATAAACTAACATTATTCATCTTTCAGAAGGAAAAGAAAAACACAAACTTTCCTACCAGATGTCATGGCAATGTGTTGGGGACAGGCCATGACTCCCATGCCCTACTGCTGTGCCCCCCCTCCCCCAGCTCTCAAACTCCGAGTGAGTGTGTATGGAGGTAGAGAGGTATGACTGACTGACTGTTGGTCATTGGCCATCAGCTGACTTTTAGGAGCTCTGAGCTCCAATCCGAGGCAAACAGATCCCCACCCAGTGCTGTCTGAGGATTTTCCGTATATCACTTCATCGACACAAATTCGGGAAGGTTGAACAGTGCTTGTTGTGACTAGCAAAAGATTCTCACCACTGTAACCACAGAGCTGCACAGCTTAAAAGGCCAAATATTCCGATATAATAGTCTTATTTCTGTAGCCTTATGACATTTTAAGGGGTCAGGGAGAAGGGACTGGAGAGGTCGGCAAGGGGATCATGAGTTCTAGGCCAGTCTGCATGAGACGGTTTCAGGAAATCAAAATCCAAAGAAAATGGAATAGTATTTGCATATAATGTAAACAAGTGTTATATATTTCTAACTCTCTCTAAACAAATCAAAACACTTAACACCAGGTAAATACTATATAGACATTTGCTATGCTGTGGACTTAGAGAATAAGTATGTACATATTCAGTGTGGATGCAATCTATTTTTTTGAGTATTTCTGACCCATGGTTGGTTGCAACCCAAGATGAGGAACTCACAGATGCAGGAGGCAGGGGTGTCACAGAGCACACTCATTTTTAAGGACTGATATCTATCAGTTGACACAAATAATGTCCTGAGGAACCTTTTCTACAGTACATCCAATAGCTGGATTTTTATGACAGGATTAAACTTACAAACTAACCAACTCAAAAACAATATGGTTCACTTACTGTTGCTGCCTCTTCCAGGGCCTGTTTGTTTCCTCCAAGGGCTTGAAAAAGAACATTATATTTAGTTACTATTAGGTCTGAATGATGAATTGTCTTTCCCAGTACTATCCATTATCTTTCTCAAACTGATGGGTGAAGCCTTGGATCTAGCACTGCCTTTCACAATCTTTCTTCCAGTCTGACCCTCACTGCTGTAGCTAGTCACTCTCCATCTGTGTCCTCAGAGTTCCTGTTGTTCCCCCAATGTGCAGCTGTCCACACGATCCAGTGCTTTGATACACAGCACTTCTTCTGCTCAGTACTTCTCTGTACCCTTCACATTTCTACTCATTCTTTAAAGCTCAGCTCAAATGCCACACTCAAACTGTTAATTTCTCTACTATAATAGACTGCTTCAAAGTGTAAACACGCACGTACATAGCACAGCAAGTTACTCAAAAGCTACTGGAGCTATTTAGTTGTCTACTCCTGCCTGAACTGGATTCCAGAGATGATACCCTTTGGTCCTGGTAGGAACCTGGCATAATAAATGTCAGACTAAAAAGATCTTTGTTAGATCCAGACGTAGAATGAGAACTTAGGTTAGCTCCTCTTATTAGAAATCCTCCTGAATCCTTCCTATGTATAAATTAAGATCTTAGGCCTTATAAACAGAATGCGCCAGGGGTTCAAATAGACTCTGCCTCTAAATATGTGAGCCTGAGTAAAGTCTCTCTCTGTATCCTAACCTTATCATGCTAAAACTGGTCTACTGTCTGGCGTGGTGGCACACGTCTTGAATACCAGAACTTGGGAGTCAGAGGCAGGTAGATCTCAAGTGTGTTCAAGGCCACTTTGGTCTACCTAAGAGAGGTCCATAACAGCCAGGGCCACAAAGGGACCCTGTCTCAAAAACAAAACTCAAACTGGCTTACTATTATGATTAATTTGCACTTACTGGCTACTACTTCCATCTTTTTTGTAGTATTTAAAATTCTAATTCTATATAATTCCCCCCCACCCTGAGACAGGGTTTCTCTGTGTAGCCCTGGCTGTCCCGGAGCTCACTCTGTAGACCAGGCATATGCCATCATCACCTAGCTCTATATGAATTTTTAAAAGACCCTCTCCACTAACCTATAAGCTTTTAGTGTGGAGACAGTGTGTGCTTTATTCCTTACTGCATCTTTAGTACCCAGTATAGTGACTAAGGTTTAACTTTGTAGAAATGAATGAGCACATGGGTTAATATGGCATATCAGAAGAATCACGGCTCCTGTGAGTAAAAAAACACGCACTTCCGCCCAGGAAGAAAGAGCCACACCGGCAGCTATCAGTGGTGAGGAAAAGGGAGCGAGTGACAGCCACCTAATGGATGGGAGAGAACGATGCCTCCACGTTGTACTGAAGTCTAACAAGTGGTGGGGATGGGGTGGGATCTTTCTCTGGTCAGAAAAACACTCCTGTCTTTGCAGTTCACAAGTGACTTGCTCATTTTTAAACTGGCGATTTCCATACGAAAGAGCTCCTTGAGAATATTGTTCTAATTGAGCTTTGACAAAACCAAATCATTTTTCTCAATTTATTCATTCATTTTCAAAAGTCCGAGTATACACAAGTATTTCCTGATGTGTGAAAGTTATGTGAAATTGACATTCCATGTGCCCAGAAATAAAATTCATCATGACTCCTTTGGAACTATAACAGAAATCCAGTTCCAGAAATCTAAAATATTTGTTACCTGGCCTATTAAGAGAAAAGGTTTGCCTACCCATGGGCTGGATGACAGTCCTGGGTGAGACTGAGCAACAGGGTGGATTTAGATCACACACACCCCCACTCCCCTAAATATGGGTGTGTCTCCCCAACCCTCTCCTTGGATGGAGGGAGGGAAGGAGGGAGAGAAGGAGGGAGACGGAGGGAGGGAGAGAGGGAGAGAGAGAAAGATGATGCTGTGCCTTGGCCTTGCAACTCTCTCCCTCCTCTGTAAGGCCTAGTGCCCTGCGTCCTTGCCTACTGGCAAGTAGGCTACCTAGGTCTGTGTGCAACACCCTCCACTCACCCCCGAGAGCCTCCGGACTTGAAGGCGCTGTCTCTTCTCTCCCTTAAGGCCTCCATCATCCTACCTGCCTCTGACATATGTCTGTCTGCTAATGCTTTCCCACTCGGCTGTGAACGTGAGGCGCGCTATCCTAATAAGAATGCTCATCTGAGGGGTACTTTAAGTCAGCTCCCTTTCTAGGGCCCTGCCATTCGATTATAGGTCATGACAGCCGGCAATTTCCCACGGGTGAGTATGGTAGGCCTCATTAAGAACGAGTCGCTACAGAAAGCTTTCAAGACAAGCACTAGTCGGCTACCGGGAAGATGCTAGCCGCTCTTACCAAAGTAGTCGAGCCAGTTCATCTCGCGCAGGGCCTTAGGGAGTCGAAGGATCTCGATGTTGTATAAGTTTTCCACCTCCTTGAGGAGGTTCTGTCTGTCGGACTCGATCTGCTTGGTTCGAACTAGCACTGCAAAGAGGTCAAAGCCGATGGATTCCGGTTGTCAACAAGCGGGCAAAGCCGTCGCCACCGCGCCCAAGCCCGCCCGGAATTCGCGAGGGCCGCGAATCCGCTCCTTACCCTCGCGGTCGAAGTCCTTCAGGAAGGAGGCGAGCTTGCGGCTCCGCAGCGCGTTGGTCTTGGAGCGGCGGCTGCTGCCCTTCCTGGGAGCCATGGCGTCGGGGTGAGGGCTGCGTCGAGCGAAGAACCTAGCAGCCGGGTTCGGAGGCTGAGACGGGGAAAGAGGACGTGCGCGACCGCGGAGCGGCGGGAGTTCAGTTGTTGGAGGCTGGGAATCCTGAAGTCTGTGGACACGTACCTGCAGGCCCTGAAACACAGACGCAGGAAACCTCGCAGCTCCTCCGCTAACCGCCACCCAATTTAAACTCAACGAATACAGGACGGCCAATAACAAGTCGCCGTCTTGGGACGCTTCTCACAACGCCCAATCACAACAAAGCTTGTTCTCTGTCCACCAATTCTCATAGAGGACTTCAATGCCCAGAAGTCATTGCGGCCTACGCCTTCTTTTCGCGACTTCCGAATCGCACAAAGTGGAATTAGACTGTAGGGTTTGCGTTTGAGCATGTGCAGACAGTGTCAAGCACAGTGTGGCTCTTGGTGTCCACTCAGCTTTGACTACCCAGGATTTAGGTTTTCCTGCCGGTTTAGGAACACGGCTGGCAAGCTCAAAGAGAGGAGACGAGACTCTGGCTCCAGGCGCCTCTTCAAGGAGAACCAGGCTCCAGAAACTCGTAGTCTAAGGCAAAAGATTTCCTTGTCCTGAAGAAACCTCTTCCAGGACCCCCTTCCTGAGGTGAGAAGCAAGAGTCCTTCCACGGAGAGAGCTGGTAAGAGGACCGCCAGACTCTCCACTCTTGAGTGTAGCGGTGACAAGACAGAGACACAGCTTCACCCTCCCACCCGTAGCAGCATGAGGCGTTCCCCTGAGCATTTAGGGACTGCAGCTCAGTTGGTGACTTTGACAATAAAAAGGATTCAGGTCTACTCAGTTCATTTATAAAGCAGAGTCTCTCTCTCTCTCTCTCTCTCTCTCTCTCTCTCTCTCTCTCTCTCTCTCTCTCTCTCTCTCTCTCGTAGGGATTCACCGTCTAACACTGGCTGGCTTGGAACTCTCTTTGTAGACCAGGTTGCCTCCAACTCAGAGATCTGCCTATCTCTTGTCTCCACAGTGCTAGGATTAAAGGTGCATGCCACAATGCCCAGCCTAAAGTTCGTTTTAATACAGGCTTAAGCACAAGGGTTAAGAGAGAGGCACCTAGAGAGAAAATAAAAGACACTTTTACCAGCTGCTCAAAGAATCTCAGGAAGCAAGACATAGCCAAGTGGGTGTGGGCTTCTAAGGGAGAGTCAGTAATTGATTGTCTTTTAACATTAATCATGTATACTACTTCGGTGGCTTTCAAGATGCATCTCAAGAAGGTTTCTTAAAAAAAAAAAACCCAAAAACCTGTTATTCCCTTCTCTGTCTTCTTTTTGATAAGAGAAGGAAGTGAGGTGACTTCTGATATGCCTTGGACGATATTATAAGCTAAAAGGTGAAACCAGGAAGGGTACGCATCCTTTCCCTGGGGTGAGATTTCTGGTGAGATTTCTACAAGATTGAGGGTTTACAGCTGGGCGGGGAGGCAGGCCTTAGGCAGCTGGCAGCTGTTCTGCTGGAATTCTCAGTTTGTTGTTGACCAGAGCCATCAGCCTGCTTCCGGGATGGGAGCCCATGTTCCTTTTCACATTCACCCAACACCTCCCTACCTTTCTGCATTGCCTTAGGACTATTTGAAGACCAAAAGCTGGCCTTCTTATGAGGTCAGATGTGACTCATCCTTGACCCAGGCCCTCCCCTTCTGGTACCCTGACTCTTGGTTTTGTCTTCCCAGAAGATGGCTCAAGACCAGCCTTTGCTGGCTGTGCAGGAGGTCCTGAGGAAGTGCTTCCCCGTGGTGGAGCAGCAGCAGGGCCTATGGCAGAGCACTCTGCAGGACTGCTCGCCCCTCCTCTCCTCTCTCAGCAACCTGGCAGAGCAGCTGCAGGCTGCACAGAACGTCCGGTTCGAGGATGTGCCTGCCCTTCGTCCCTTCCCGGACTTACAGGAGCGGCTGAGGCGCAAGCAACTGGAGGCTGGCGACATTGCCCTGGACAAACTAGCTGACAGGCTGTAAGAGACTCCATGGCCCCCTTTCTTGGTGGAGAGATCGTAAAGCTTCTGGCATCCTAGCCCCAGTCAGGGTGGGTGCACAAAAGTTACAAAAGCAAGGTGGGAGTGGTCATTCAGGGGACTAAGGTTGAAGGATCGTTGAGTTTAAAGCCAGCCTAAGCTACATTATAGACCTTGTCTCAAAAAAAAAAGAAAAGAAAAGAAAAGAAAAAAGAAAAACAGGTCAGTCACATATCAGATCTCTGAGTTTGAGATCAGGGCTCACAGAGAAACCCTGTCTCAAAAATAAATAAATAAATAGAATAAAATAAAAATAAGTAACCTTAAACCAACTAAATAAGCAAAAGAAATTACAAAAGCAGAAAAGAAGGGGACTGGGGCTGGAGAGATGGCTCAGAGGTTAAGAGCACTGACTGTTCTTCCAAAGGTTCTGAGTTCAATTCCCAGCACCCACATGGTGACTCACAGCCATCTATAATGAGATCTGGTGCCCTCTTCTGGCATGCAAGCATACATGGAAGGAATGTTGTATACATAATAAATAAATAAATCTTAAAAAAAAGAAAAAGAAAAAGAAAAGAAGGGGACTGGAGAGAGTGTAGCCTTCTTCTGTAGTCGTCTTTGGTATATTTTAGGGCTAGTACGTGCCAGAACTAAGGGTTTTATGTGCATTACCTTATACACCTCTGGGCTAACCCTGTTCGTACTTTCTGTCAAACCAATTGTCCTGATCACACCACACAGCCAGTGAGGAGCAGAGCTGGGATTCTGAAGTGTGCCTGCCTGCCACTTGAACTGGGGCTCTTCAGCACCACCCCGGTCTACACACAGATAGATACATGTGTAACTGAAATAGCCCCCCCCCCCCAAGCATAGCGCAAGTGTTACACTGATACTTTGTTTTCTGTTTATTGCTGTTGGTCACTGTCTATAAGCTAGGCTCATAGACTTGTGGATTTTGGATTGTTTCTTGTTTTTTGACATGGTAAATCTGTCTGGCTTTTTAGGGCCAGAGATCTGGGCTAGGGAATCCTTTGTCCTTTGAGAAGTTACAGCCTTTGTCTTGGTGATGAAATCATGGGAGTCTGCATTAGCATAATAAACTAAGCAACTGGTAGTGCAGAATTTTCATCCCAGCACCCTTTCTTTTTTGCTCTTTTTGGGTCCTTGTGTCCTGTCTAACCCCGCCTAGACGGGAAGTAGTCCTGACTGTACTTGGTCTGTAGACCAGGCTGGCCTCAAACTAACAGAGATCGGCCTGCTCCTGCCTCCCCAGTGCTGGGATTAAAGGCGGTTGATGCCGCCACCACTGCCTCTTTGTACACGTGGTTGTATTTATCTCTCTAATGACCATTCACAGACACACTGACTCTGTGTTTGCTGTATATGTTGTCCTGTTCTTTGGAGACACAGTGAGCAAAGGAGCCTTTATGCTCAGGGGAAAGACCTCACTTTCCGCAGAGGTCCGTGCACCCCAAGCCCACATTGTCCTTCAAGAACTGTCCAAATGAGGGCAGTCAAGATGGCTCACTGGGTGAAGGTACTTGCTAAGTTAACCTGATGACCTGCATTCAGTCTCTTGAACACACAGAAAGGTGGAAGGACAGAATGGACACCACAAAGTAGTTTCCTGTCCTCCACACGTGTGCTGTGGCATGTGGGCACCCTTCCCCCATACGTAATTAAAAAGAATTTGCAAAGTGGCATTGGGGTGTAATTCAGTGGTAGACCACTTCCCGAGCGTGTCTGAGGGTTTGGGTGCTCTCTAAAAACCTCCAGATGCCAGTAGTGGATAGATAAGCCTTACCTCCTCCCTTTTCTGTGACACTGCCTGACATCCCATTTTCCCCACAGAGCCACCCTCCTCAGGGTTCGCGACACAGTCAGCAGCCATGTGGAGCGGGTGTTTCAGACCTACGAGCAGCACTCGGCTGCGCTTGACATGGACGCTGTCCTGCGGCCCTCGGTTGTGAGCCCCTCTGTGGCTGACATGTTGGAGTGGCTGCAAGACATCGACAGACATTATCGAAGCTCATATCCTTGAGTGCGTCCAGGCTGCCCGGAACTGCTCCTAGAAGCCTTTGCTGGCTCGGGTTGCACAAGGTCAGCAGGCTGTACAGTTTGCGCAGTTCTCTGTCGGTGCTCAGACTTGGCTGCTTCCTGCATTTGGTTCTTTATAGGCATTCCTTACACTTCACCTGCTAGGCCCTGCCGTGAGTGCTGAGGGGCAGGCGTGTATATAGTGTCTGATGGCGAATGCTAAGAATAGAGAGGAACAGCTAGGTAGGAAGCGGGGGCTGGGATTGGTTCGTTTGTTTTGATTTTCAAGACAGGGTTTCTCTGTGTAGTCCTGGCTGTCCTGGCCTCTGTCTCAGAGATCTGCCTGCTTCTGCCTCCCGAGTGCCAGGATTAAAGGTGTGTTTAACCCAGCTTGGGGTTGTGATTTTAATAATGTCAGGGCAGGCACCCAGGAAGCAGTGATGGACACAGACTCTTACTCCTGTATCCTCTTCCAACAGATTCTCTCTTTGAGCTGCCTGTGGTTAAGGACCACAGACTGTCATCTTCAGGAGATCTAGTTGTGTTCATCCGGAGGTTGTCAGCTCTTCTATTAACGCTGGGAAAGTCTCAGAATCCCTGCCTTGTCCTCCATTGCTGCTTTTATTCTGGCTCAGGTCACCTCTGTACCACCTTTTACTCTAGCCAAGTGTGCCAGGACACCATTGCTTCCTCTGCCCCGTACTTTTGTCTCGCTGTTTCTGCCTGTGGTGTGTTCATCTGAACTGCCACTGGGGTGTTTTCATTTTCACTACATTTCGATTTCTCCATTTGGCCCTGACCATGTTGGAACTAGCTCTGTAATTCAGGCTGGCCTTGAATTTAGAAGGTCCGGCTGCCTCTGTTCCTGAGTACCAGAATTAAGGCATAGACCACTACAGCTGACCAGAACTGCCACTGAGTTCTATCTTTCAGGTCACTTTTGCTTTTCTGTCTGGTCCATTCTCAGCCTGTGAGGTCTGGGTCCTCTTAGTAGCATCAAGCTGTGCTAGTACAGGTGCTTGGCAGTCCCTTGGCACTGGTAAGCCCCGCCCACCCGGGAAGGTGTCCCAATGGCTGTGCTGCCGCTCTAGCTTCCTACACTTCTCCCCAGTAGGTTTCCTTTTCTATTTTTTATTTTTTGAGCCATCCTTAACTTCTGGGAAGGTACCTGAAGAGAAAGTACCTCCTCTCCTCCATCCACTGGGGAGACTTGGCCAGCATCCAAGCACTGCCTAAGGCCTGGGACGAGATTTCAGAAGACGAATGCCAAAGCTTTGTGCCAGGTACTGCTTTCCATTAGCTCCCATGCTGCCTTCCTTTCCCTGCCGCTTGCCTCTGTGGGGATGTTAGAGACACCCCTGCTGTGCTTTGGGCCCTTAAACCTGATGTTGTGTACCCCGTTTCCTGTTCTAGATATCTTGGTGAGCGTCTCCTTCTTCCTGGAGGAGCCAGGAAGCTGCGCAGTGACTGGAGTTGTGGAGCCCCGCAGCTGAGGGCTGCTGTTGCCGCCCTCAGCTATCTCGAAGTGAGCATCAGCGCTGTAGCCCGACGCTCCGAAATACCAGTGCCAACGGTAGAGGTCCCTAGGGCTTCTTCGTGCTAGGCCATGGCCAAGGGCCCGTGGCCACTGTACTGCAGCTCTGGGAAGTGGATAGGGGCAGAGGGAAAAGGAAAGGCAGCACTGATAAACAGTGTCCGTCTCCATCGTTAGGCTTGAAGCGGCAAGGAAGGAAAGAACCAGGGGATAAAGATCCATGGCTGCCTCTGCCTCTGTGTCAGTTGAAGTACTTTAGTTGGCTCAGGTCCTGGTTATGTGTATCTGAGTCCTGAGTGGGTCTGGGAGTATAGGGCAGTAGCAGTGTGTGTGTGGCACATGAAGACCTGGATTCAATCTCTTGCACACCCAAAGAAGGGAGGAACTGAAGGAAAGGGAGCATTTAAAATGTTTACCCCTTTACAGGAGCTCATCAAGCCAATTTCTATTTCCAAAACTAGCCACCAGGGGGAGATGGTGCAACGTGAGCTGTTCTGAATGCTTTGCTTTGAGAGGTCCCTGTAGCTGTTAAAAGTAGGTGAGGGCCGGGACTATCCCCCCCCCCCCCCCCAGAGAGGAGATCTCTGTGATTTTGAGATCATTCTGGAGTACATATAGCTCCAGACCAACCAAGGCTACATACCGAGACTCTGTCTCAGAAAAGGGAAAGAAATATGTTAGCTGAGAATAGTGACTCCCCAGATGCCAGACTTGAGGCTCGGTGACCTTTCATTGGCTACATTCTTCTGGGTTTGGAGTGACTGGCCAGGTAGGAGAATATGCCAGCTGTGATCGTTAGTTTTAATTGTTCGTTTGACACACATAGTCACCTGGGAAGGGAGTCTCAATGAGGAATGTTCTATATTTGGTTGGCCTGCAGGCAGGCTTGCGGGATTTTCTTAATTGAGGTGAGAAGAAGAGCCATCCTGAATGTGGGTGGCATCATTTCATGGGCTGGGCCCTAGATCCCATGAGAGAGAGAGAGCAGGCTGAACACCAGCAGGCATGCACTAAGCCATTGCTCTTGACTGTGGGTGTCCTGTGACCAGCTGCTTCAAGTGCTTGCCACCTTGACTTCCCCGCAGTGATGTGCTGTCCCCTCAGATGGTGAGCCTAATAAAGCCTTTCTCCTTTCCTTGCATGCGTCAGTGTTTCTCATAGTGTTCTAGGGCTCTCTAAGGGAACAGAGCTGACGGAATGAAAGAATATGTGGAGAGACTGGGGCTAGAGTGAGGGCAGTAAGCCTAAAGCAAAAGCTGCTTCTTCCCTATGCGTCTATGTGGACAGAAAGTGTGGTTCAGCCTTGGCCTGGGTCTTCCCACCCCTAATGATCCAGTCAAGAAAATCCCTCCCAGGCATGCCCAGTTGCTTGGGTGTTAGTTGATTCCAGCTGTGGCCAAGATTAGCCATCACACACAGTGACAGGAAGTCATCTTAGAAGCAGCCTTGAGTCATAGGTCAGAGCCTCAGTCACCCTCTGTGCAGTCTCAGTCACCCTCTGTGCAGTCTCAGTCACCCTCTGTGCAGTCTCAGTCACCCTCTGTGCAGTGGCCGCTTGCCTTGGGGTCCCAGCGTCCCTCGTGTAGAAGGCAAGGCTGGCATGCACAGGACCCGACACAGAGTATGCGTACATATAAAAAAAAGTGACTTTGTTCTTCTTACTACATGTTTTTGTTTTTAATTAAAGGGAAAATAGGAAAATAATTAAACAACAGAAAAGTATAATGCAAAACCTACCCTAGATATTTTGATCTATATCCCTTCACTGTTCTTCGCAAATTTAAAAACAAAAACCCTGATACAAACTCATTCTTTGTGGATAGTGGAACATCTGCAAATAAGCAAGCAAAACTGTACCAGATAGACTATCCGACATTTGTGAATGTATTACTCTTTCTTTATGCATGTTTGTGTCTATGCATGCATGTTTGTGTATGGGTGTGTGTGTGTGTGTGTGTGTGTATGTATGTGAAGACTTTAGGTGTCATCCTCAGGAACACCATCCTCCCCCTTTGAGACAGTCTCTCATTGGCCTTGAGTTTACCAACTAAACTATGTGGCCTGGCCAGTGAGCCAGGGATTCTCCTCTCTCTGTCTCCCCAGGTCTGGGATTGCAAACTAGCCACAATGCCTAATGATCTTCCTCAGCCTCTCAAATGTCAAGGCTACAGTTGTGTGCCACCATGCCCACCATTAGTATTGAGTCTTATGCTGGGCCCTGGGCATAGAGATGGAAGAAAGTTACAGGAAGTATTACAGTTCAGGCAGGCCTGGGGCCAGCTGAGGCCAGAAGAGGGCAGCAGGTCCCTGGAGTTGTATGGTTTGTCAGCCCCCCCGCCCCCCCGTGTGAAGTGAATGTGCTGTGGAGAATGCTCTTGTACCCTGTAAAGATTTGTCGCTCGTATTGGCTTGGTAAAACACTTATTAGCCGGTAGCCAGGCAGGAAGTATAGGCAAGGAAACCAGACTAAGAGAATTCTGGGAAGAGGAAAGGCAGAGAGTCAGTCACCAGCCAGACACAGGAAGCAAGATGAAAATGCCTTACTGAGAAAAAGTACCAAGCCACAGGACTAAATGTAGATAAGAATTATGGATTAATTTAAGTTGTATGAGCTAGTTAATAATAAGCCTGAACTAATAGATCAAACAGTTTATAATTAACATATGCCTCTGTGTTTCTTTGGGACTGGGCAGGACAGAAATTTCCATGTACATGGATGTGGATCTTTAAGAGCAACTAGGGCTGTCAGTCACTGATCCCTGTAGCCCTAGGCCTGACAGTTTTGAATCGGTGTTTCTCAAACGTGAATATGCATATAAATGACCAGTATCTTGTTAACCTTTAGACTCTTGCTCTTTACTATGGTAAGGGCCCAGGAGTCTGTTTCAGGTGAGGGCTCAGGTGATGTTAGTGCTGGTGGTTCAGGAGTTGTAGAGAATTGGATTCAGATGGCAACAAAGTGACAGAAGGGTTACAGTCAAAAGTGCTGTGGAAGAAAAGAGGCACTGACTGCTGTGGGGACTACTTCATGGTGACAGTGACATCCTTGTTAGCCTTTTAACATCTTGTTAGAGAATTTGACTTGGGGCTGGATGAGGGAGAGGGGAGCAGGGCAGTCCATGGGGGCAATTCAGGCAAAAGCAGCCTTGGCCTGAGGGTGGAGTTTGCTGAAAGTCTGTTGTGTGCCTGGCACCATGCTTGTTACATTTGCCTCCAGAGCCTGGCATGTTGATAAAGTTCAGAACATGGACCGTGTAGAGTTCATGGGATGGGATGACAAGACCGCATCTGTGAGGAACCAGACTGTGAAGACTCTTGAGTTTGTATTTGAGCTGGCCGAACAGACAGAGACCCGAGTCTTCTCAGCACTCACATTAAAGCCAGGTGCAGTGAGATGTGCTTATAATCTCCGTTCTGGAGAGGAAGACAGATCCTGGGGCGTGTTTGTCACGGTGAGCTTCAGGTTCATGGGGAGATCCTATCTCAAAAGGAAAAGGGGGTAAGAACAGCAGAAGTAGACACTTGACAGCTCTTTCTGGCCTCCCATGTGCATCTACATACACATACATGCACACGCGTTTGTGTTTTGTGCTATAGTGTGTGTGTATGTGTGTGTGTGTAGTTGTGTGCTATATAGCTGTAGTGTGTGTGTGTGTGTGTGTAGTTGTGTGCTATATAGCCTTTGAAGGACCCCATTCTATCTATGAGGGTGGTCCCATAACATGGTATTGCTAGTGACTTCCCAGGCATCTTTGCTCAAATACACAACAGAACCACTAAAGTACATCTCTCAGAATGTACCTGTATCAGTAACAGTTATAAATTCTTTGTTTGTGTAATAAAGTTCTCTTTCCTTGAAACAGATTTTATGGTATTTGGTAATAATTTATTTAATTAGAATTGTTTTCATTTTTTCACTTTTAGCTTTTCTATTAAAAATGTTATCTCTCCCCCCTTTCTCTCTTTTTAACTAAGAATGCATTATTAAGCTCCTGATGCCTGTGGAGGCCAGAGGAGGGCTTTGGATCTCGTAGAACTAGGATTATGGACTGGGTAGTGGTGGCGCACACCTTTAATCCCAACACTTGGAAGACAGAGGCTGGCAGATCTCTGAGTTCAAGGCCAGCCTGGTCTACAAGAGCTGGTTCCAGGACAGCTAGGAACCCTGTCTCAAGAAAAACAACAACGAACAAAAGAACTAGGGTTATGGACGGTTATGAGCTGCCATGTGGGTGCTGGGAACTGACCTTGAGTCCTCTGCTAGAACAGCAAATGCTCTAGACCACTGAGACAGCTCTCCAGCCCCTAGATGCCAACCTTCTCATTATCACTTTAGATTTTAAATCTAAAGTAAATGTGATGTTCCTGTTGACTAAGGTCCACATCACCTGGGGTGTAAAACATACACAAGTATATTCAGTGAAAAACTATTCCTCTTCTGCCCACTGCTCTTCCTGGCAGAGAGCCCATGCTAAGTGCTTCTGGTGTCTCTGGAATGGTGGGTGTTCTCTGAGGTGGTCCCCAGTGACTCCATCTCTAATATTCACGGCCTTGTGTCCTCCTTGACCTGTGATGTGAGCCGCTGTGTAGTTCAGCTGCTAATGAGCAGAACAGGAATGTCACTTCTGGGAATGCGTCATAAGAAACACTGCTTCTGTCTTGGCTGCTGCTCCTTGCTCTGTCTTGAATCTCCCACCTTTGGGAACCTCAGCTGAGACTCCTTGAGGCCACCCTGGAGAGAGACACGCGAGAGGTCTGGGCTGGACAATGCCCTGTGAGGGAGCTTGGAAACCCCACCCTGCACTGGCTGAACCTTCAGATGGGTCCACAGCCTGGCTACATAAGGACCTGAGCTAAAGATGCCAGCCGAGCTGTGCTTGGATTCCTGGCACATGCAAATGGAAAAATTATTTAACTCACTTATGCTTCAGGGGGAACTTTCCTCCCGCAGCGGCAGCAGATAGCTGACATAGGAGACAATGGTTTTGAGTGTCGTTTTGTTTTTTTCCATGGCTTTAATGAATATAGTGACTTATTGCATACCCACTTTTATATCTGTTTTTTTCCACTCTACCTTGGAATTCATTCTGTGTAAATATATAACTTCCTTAAAAATTTCAAAACAGTTGCAGAGTCTGGGAGATGGCTCAACTGGTAAAAGTGCCACTGCGTAAGCGTGAGGGCCTGGGATCGGATCCCCAGCACCCACCTAAGAGCCAGGCGTGATGGCACATATCAGTGTAGTGAATTGGCAGACTCCAGGGTCAGAGTAAGACCCTGACTCAAAAACAAGGTGGGAAACAATGGAGGAGAGCATCTGAGCCAGATCTCTGGCCTCCTCAGGCACACGCACGGGCACACATCCGAACACACACGCATAGAACGCCATTACACAGCTTGGTCTTGTGTCATTAATAATTTATCGCTCCCCTTTTACTGGCGGTCATTCAGGCTGATCCCAAAATCCGCTTCCTCTGAGCTTCCGTGTTCATTATGCTGTACATTCCCCCATACTTTGGATGGGAAGAACTGAGAAGAAAAGCCATGGCCTGGTACCTGCTAGGCAAGCCCTCTGCCCCTGCGCCACACATCCCCAGTCCGGAGCCCTAGCGAAGCTCTTTGTTTCCGGCCACCGCTGGGTGATGTTATGAGTTCTTTTCCATGTCTCTTGGATGGCCACACCCTTCCCTGCAACTCTGAGCCATAGTCTGTTCCAAGAAAGTAGAGTTGGCTTTCCTGTCCCTACTCCATCCACGGTCAGAAGTGGGCCTGAAGATTCTTCTGGGGCTGGAGAGATGGCTCCAGGGGTAAAGTACTTGCTGCTCAGTATGAAGGTCTGCGTTCTCATCCCCAGCCGGACAGGCACATCTCTGACCCCGTCACTGGGAGGCGGGAGCAGGAGGGCCCTGGAGTCATGGTGGCGAGGCAATCTAGAGCCAATCACTGGACTCTAAACTCAGTAAGAGGCTGTCTCAAAGTAGAAAGCCAGGCGGTGATGATGCTCACTTTTAATCCCAGCACTCGGGAGGCAGAGGCAGGTGGATCTCTGTGAGTTCAAAGCCAGCTTGGTCTACAGAGCGAGTTCCAGGACAGCCGAGGCTACACATAGAAACCCTGTCTAGAAAAACAAAACAAAACAAAAAAGTGGATCCAGGTGTGGTGGTTTGTGGCTTTCTTTTTCTTTTTCTTTTTTGTATATCTTTCAAGACAGGGTTTCTCTGTGTAACAGCCCTAGCTGTCCTGGAACTCGCTTTGTAGACCAGGCTGGCCTTGAATTTACAGAGACCCACTTGCCTCTGCCCCTCAAGTGCTGGGATTAAAGGCCTGCGCCACCACTACCCAGCTGTGATTCCAGTACTCCAGGGGCAGAGGCAGGAGGATCTCTGTGAGTTCAAGGCCAGTCTGCTCGACAAATAAAATTCCAGGGCTACATAAAGAGATCATCTAAACAAACAAAACAAAACCTTAGAGTAGAGAGCAACCTCCGGTCTTCACATATGCCTACATGTACCATGCAAACACATGTACCTCCTAATACCTTACCTCACATACACACAAAGACTCTTTCTTGGTTGGAGACGTGGCTCAGTGGTAAAGAGCTTCCTAGCATGTGTGAGACTCATCCCTAACACTGAAAAACAAGGAAGAGGGTTCTGCTCTCAGACAAAGTAAGTGTTGTCCCAAGCCTGGGCTCTCAGGAGAAGCTCTGCCTGCCTGGGGGAGTTCAGGCTAATGATGGCTGCTGTGTCTGCCAGTCACTGGGAGGAAGGAAGCCAGGTACTTTCCCAACCAGCCCGAGCACTGGGTCCTTAGAGGTCCTTTTCCCTGTGAGGAGGGGAATAGCCACACATTCATGGGAACAGCTTTGTGCAGGAAGGTCACAAAGTGTCCTGCATAGCCATGAGGTCTTGTCCTGTGACTTCCCTTGGCTAAGTCTTAGTTTCCCCATTTGCATAATGGAGAGGATGCTGTGTCCTTGTGGGAGTCATAGCGTTCATGTAAGAAAAGGCAGTGGTGGCACATGCTCTTAATCTCAGCACTCGGGAGGCAGAGGCAGGAGGATCTCTGTGAGTTTGAGGCCAACCTGGTCTACAGAGCTAGTTCCAGGATAGCCAGGGCGACACAGAGAAACCCTGTCTCAAAAAACAAAACAAAACAAAAAGATGTGTAGTTGGGCAGTAGTGATTCATGACTTTAATCCCAGCACTTGGGAAGCAGAGGCAGGCAGATCTCTGAATTCGGGATCAGCCTGCTCTACAAATCAAGTTCCAGGATAGCCAGAGCTACAGAGAAAAACCCTGTCTTGAAAAGCCCTCACACCCCAAAAAAAGAAGAAGAAAAAAAAAGAAAGAAAGAAAAAAAAGAAGAAAAAAAAAGCAAAGGACATGTGACAGATTTGGGGACAGTTGTCAACACTTAAGGAATCAGGATGCCCTTGAGATTCATTATTTATCTGTTCATCAAAAAGCTCCACTCTGCTCGTTTCTGTTTTGTTTTGTTTTGTTTTGAGACAGGGTTTCTCTGTGTAGCCCTGGCTGTCCTAGAGCTAGCTCTGTAGACCAGGCTGCCTTGAATTCACAAAGATCTTGCTGCTTCTGACTCCTGGGTGCTGGGATTAAAGCTGTGGGCCACAACTGCCTGGTTTGCTATGTTTCTGAGCACCACCAAGTTTTGATTTTAGACAAGGTCTCCCTCTATAGCCCGGTCCGGCTTCAGACTCATTGCGATCGCCTTGCTGGGACTTACAGATGGCACTGCCACGTATGACTTGCTTTACATTTTAAACTGTCCTTCAAGCTATTGCAAGCATTGGCGAAGGTGCTTGTCTCTACTGGCCAGATGAAGAGGCTGAGCTGCAGAGACCGTTTCCTAAGTCCCCACCGGTGGCCAAGGACACTGCAGCATGTCCACAGGATCCTGGCTCTGGTGAAAGGGTCTTTCCTAGAGTCCATTGTTCCTTTCCTGTCTCAGAGCATATCTAACGCCTATTCTGAGTGCCTTGCCCTGGGCAGAGCCAACAGAACAGACCTGGCAGTGGCAATGGAGTGTCCTGGCCCCTTTCAGGGCAACTTCAACCTTGCCAACTGCCCTCCTTTCTGAATTCATAGCCAAGAGGGTTGGAGTGGCTCCCAAAGTTGTCTGCCAGAGCCTTATATTTGCCCTTATGCCAGAGTCTGGGGAAAGAATGCCAGTTCTTCTTAAAGAATGATGGGATGACCCAGGCACTCACCCTCCTCCCAATCTTTCCTGGAAGGCCCCTTCTGAGTTTCTGCAAAGAACAGAGGAAAGATTTCCTGAGGCTGGTGCTGGTGGGGTGGACTACAGCCCCAAAGCCAGAGGCCCGGACCCACACAGTGTGTATGTGTGTGGAGGAGGGGGGTTGTTCTGTGTATCTCTAATGGTAACCCTCATTCTATGTATAGCCACCCTACACCCACCTCCATCTCAGACATGATCTCACTATGTAGTTCTGGCTAGCATGGAACTCAGAATATAGACCCTGTTGGTCTCGAACTCACAGAGGTCTACCTGCCTCTGCCTCCCAAGTGCTGGGATTAAAGGCGTGCGCTGCTGTGCCCAGATCTTTTTCTCTTTCTTGATCCATATAGGAAAAGGCAGCAATGCAGATAGGGCTGGCAGAGGAGAGCCACATAGAGCTTTCCAGCGTTCACACTGCACTTCTCTCCATGAGGCTCCCAGGCCCCAGCTAGTCCTCCATTCCAACAGACAGCTCACAGAGCTCCTGCATGCATGCCATCAGGAGTGGGGCGGTCATAACAACAGGTGACCCTCATCCCCATGTGCCCACTCTAAGACCTCGCCATGAGCCCAACCCGGCACAGGTCACCCCCAGTACAAAGGTAAGAGAAATCCGTGCAAGTCCGGTGTAAGCAGGGCCGTCACAAAGAATGTGCGGGAGTGCAAGGGTTGGAGATACTGGCTGATTCTTTCTGTGGGAGGTGAGTATGGGGAATGCAAAAAGAGATCCGGAGCGAGAGTGTTACCCTCTGGTCTCCAGCGGTGTGAGTCGTGGGGTCGGGGGAAGTGTGCTCTACCCGCCATGCTGTGCGCAGGCGGTGACCCTCTGCGGTCCGGCTCTCCTGACTCAAGCGTGCGGAGTAGTCCATTTTTCAGAGAGCCCAGACTAATAAATCCACTACTCAATTGCAATCCCCACTGCGCGTTTATAGGCAGCAGCTGACTTTTATCAGCTAGTTTGTCCTTTCATATAAGCAGAGTTTTATGAGGGTCTCCTGAGCTGGCTCATAATGTGATGAAATTGTCTTCAGAACTCCCCCATAAATCCCCGGCACCTGCCAAGCAGGGGATGCCGTTTCCCCAGCACATTTTGTCCAGCTGGAGGCTCTGTCCTCTTGCCCAGTTTCCACTTTTTGCACTTGTCTCTTTAAACTCGGATTTGTTTTTCAGCTCTCTGCGGCCTCTTTAAAGGCAACTGAAAAAATTAGGGGCAGGAAAAGAAGAAACTAGAAAAAGTTACATCTGTGCTAAAAATTTCCTCTGGCTTGCGTCGCTCTGAGAGCTGGTTTGGATCTCACTTCTGAAAAAGAGACATCAGGCTTCCCAGCCACACGAAGCCAGGGCGGGGCTGGCGGAGTGCATCCTGATGACTTGGATATTTTTCTGGGCCATCACCCTGTGTACTTGCCAGAGGCCCCTACCCTTGCCTGTCAGTTCTGTGAAAGAAAGGAATGGTTCCAAAGGCCTCTTCTCCAGATGGTCTCCAAGTGTGACATCTTTTCCCAGCAGTCAGAGTTCCCTCGGTGCAGAGAGGATGTTCACAGTGCCCTTTCCTAAACCAGGTGAGACCTGGACGCTCAGAGGAAGCCAGGCATCCGTGCAAGTGACCCTGTGGAGCACACCTCCATCTAGACAATAAAGGCTGGGGCTCCGGGGGGAGGGTTCTCTTTCTTTTAGTTTAAAGACTCCTAGTCCAGAAGGTTGCTGCCTCATCTCAAAGGCCCTCCTCTTATCTTCTCTGATCACAGCTATCTCTACACCCAGGCAGACCCCCTGAACGCTATAGGCCCTAAAGAGGTGCCTGCCAGTCCCAACTCACTAATCCATCAGCGTCTCCTTCTTAACCACCTTCTGGGAAAGTCTTCCAGTCAACGTACTTCGCTTGGAAGACGCTGTCAGTTCCTATGAGGGAGCTGGGGTCTCTGCTACAGAAACAGCCCTTGCCTCCCTTACTTTGCAACATTGTTACCTGGAAGGTAACCACTTTCTTATTTGTGCAAGCCCAGCTCAGATAGGACCTGAACCATGACGACCTGAACCATGATGACCTTTCTTCCTCTCGTGGTCAGAGTAACTCGTGTCTGCACATCATTTCCAGTCCTCTGCCACTTGATTTTTCTCTCCTGTATCCTGACTTCCTGAGCAGCTCACCGAAGAGCTCAGCCTGTCTTTGAATGGGACCAAGTGAGGGAACGGCACAGAGACCCTTGTGTGACCTGGTGTGGGGAGGCCCTGCTCTATTGGTCAGGGATGGTGGTGGGCCTTGGCAAAGCTGGCTAGCTGCTGTGGCCTCCAGGAATGCAATCATGTCCGGGAAGGGCCATGAACTTCCTTATTGTCTCTGCTCTTCCACCCATGACTGCGGCCTTGAGCGTTGCCTCTCATCTGTAAACCAGAATAGCGACACACTCCCTAGGTCACTGTTATGGGAGCTCAAACCTCTGGGTACATGTTACCATGAAAACCAAATGAGCTAATGCATACAAAGGAGGAGTGTGAAGCCCAGCACCCAATTGGTTCTTAACTAATTATACATTTCATCCGTCCCCAGAGGGGGCCTTGAGGCTGAGACCTACTTCTTCGTATCAGGAACCTGCTGAGCCTTGGACGTAGTCCCTGGCTACCTATGACTTAGAGGCTTGGATGGCTGACAGACACGAGACAGATGGCAGGAGAGCACCACTCCATTCATCTTAACCGCCAAGAGCCTCTGGCCAGGCTTTGCGAGACAATCCTTCCACACCAGCCCCACACACTGGCAGGCCCAGATCCACCCAGCATTGCCACAGGAAGTGGTGGCTGCCGTCCCGAGCAAGACCCAGCAGTGTGGCGACAGCCCTGACTGGGCCCAGCTACCACATCAAGGCCTAGCTCTCCCCTCCGCTCAGCACCCCTCCTACCCCAGGCTTCCTGGCTCCTGTCTTCCTAGGGAAGTGAGGTGGAAGTCATCTTGAGGCCGGCTAGACCAGAGTCCTCTGTGGTTGCTGCTGTGTGCTAGAGAAAGTCCTGGGATCCTGACCCAGTTCTGCCAGTCAGCCTTGTGGGACCTCGAGCTCGGGTCTTGGCCTTCTCAGACCTGGGTTCTTCATCAAAAGGCAAGCAAATCCAAAGGGACTGGCTGGGAGGGGCACATATTGACACGGCGGGCTGCTGCCAAAGAGGAAATGAGCCAACACACTCAGCTTCAGTCCTCGGTGGTTTCTTCTGAGGCGCAGTAGGGTGAGCTGGGGGGAAGATCTGGGAATGTGCAGAAGACCACATCTGCCGTCTATCATGTCTTTTCTGCTTCATGCTTCATGCCTAGTGACTTTCTGTCTAATACAGCAACTTCGCAAGCGCTGTGATTCCTGCTGGCTTATAGATAAGGATGCTGGTGGGGAGGGTCAGCCACGCTTTTGTTGTTCCCCCAAGCAAGGGGGACCCAGCTCTGAGAACCACAGGGATGAAGTAAGTGCCTGGCACATTCCTTTGCCCAGTGCCAACAGTCTCTGTTAGGTGGTGCCCAGTCTCAGAAGCAGCTCTAAGCTGGACAGTGGCTTTCTCCGACCTTCTCAGTTCCCAGCCCTGGCCAGAAGAGTCCTGCAGCATATGGAAGCTCGTTTAGGAAGTACAGCCCAAGCAAGGTGACAGGTGTGTCACTTTCTGGCTACACACCAAAGGTGAGGCTGACAGTGCCAGCTGCCCCTTGCCTAGGGTCACTCGGAGATGGCCTAGAGTTTCTCTCTGTACACTGAGATCATTGTCATTCTTCAGTAGTTGCCAGGGCACCCAGATTGGGCATCACAGTACAGAGAAGTGTCCCCAGGGCAGCGAGGCCTGGGACAAGTCTATGATCGTAACCATTGTCATTCATGCCAACTGCCCAGTCCTGACCTCTGAGCTATGCCTGAGACTCAGGAGGGTTGTTCCCACCCAGGCTAGTCTGACATCTTCCTGGGTCCAGCTGCCCTCCAGCCTTGCTGTCTTGTCTAGAAGGAGGCAGGCAAAACTCAGCAAAGGCGCTGTCTGTATCCTGTGGACCTCTGGCCCAGTGAAACACAAACAGTCTGTCCATCAGGAAGAACGGAACAACCCTGACGGGTGGTTTTGGTTCTTGGCTGTACATTGGACTCGTCTGGGAGGCTTCATAAAGCTGACACAGAGTAGACTCAACTTCACCTTACAGATTCTGATGTACTAGACTGGGGTACAGGAACTTAGCCCTCCCCCTGAGCAACTTGAAGCGCAGCCGTGGCTGAGAACAACTGTCTCAACGGGATACACTCACTAGCCATTCCTTCTGAGCGTCTGCTGGCTCAGTCAGGGAATCCAGGCTGGGCTCTGAGTCTGAGTTCTTGCCTGTAGGGAGCTTTTGTTGTGGTAGAAAAAAATAAAATCAATTAAAAAAGAACCAATCATGCCAGAGGTCAGTAAGCAAGATACAAAACGTGGAAGGAGCTGGGTGTGGGAGCATATGTCGGGAACCCCAACACAGTGAAAACAGAGGATCAGAAGTTCAAGGCCATCGTCCCCTACACAGCAACTTTGAGGCCAGCCTGGACTACAAAAGACAAGCAAACAAATAAACCAAAAAAAAAAATCCTTTCTAGTGGCTCAGAAGTTAAGAGCACTGATTGCTTTTCCAGAGTACTAGGGTTCAAATCTCAGCACCTGCATGGCAGCTCACAACTGTCTGTAACTCCAAGATCTGACAATCTCACACAGACATACATGAAGGCAAAACACCAATGCACTATGTGTGTGTGTGTGTGTGTGTGTGTGTATTCCTATCAAGAAAGGAAGGAAGGAAGGAAAAAAGAGGAAAGAAAGAAAAGGTCATGGAAATAGACATGGGGTAGACTGGTTTAGGGAGGGCATAAGAAGGAGCAAGAAGCTCTCCGAGGGGCTGCCATTTTTGCTGTGATCTGAACGAAGCGCATGAATAGGATGTGCAGCTGTCTGGAGCAGAGGTGTCCAAGTGTTGACTGGGCTCTCCAAGATGCTGTCAGGGGACATGCAAGGGGAAACTTCTGGTAACACAGAGACCATGCTTGCCTTTTCCACTCCTGTTGTCTCATGAGTATACGAGAGTTTTCCGATGTCTTGTGGTATGTGATGACATCATTGTGGGATATGCCCTTGTGTATTTTACAAAACCTTGGTAAACAGGAATGGAGATTTCCACAGGAACACACACAAACTCTTTGAGCGTTCAGCTTTTAAGAGTGTAATCGGGTCAAGGTTAAAAAGAGCTTCTCTGAGAGGAGAGTCTTCTAGGAGGTTCTCCCATCAGCATGATGGGTTCATCAGCATAGGAAGAAACAGATCCAGAGGGAAGATGAGGAACACAGAGGTGACGTCAGGTGTGACAGAGGGTAGACACACAGGAGCACAGAGGTTACAGTCAGGTGCAGGGTAGACACACAGGAGCACAGAGGTGACAGGTGTAGAGCGTAGACACACAGGAGCACACAGGTGACAGTCAGGTGTGGCAGAGAGTAGACACAAAGGAACCCAGAGGTTACAGTCAGGTGCAGGGCAGACACACAGGAGCACAGAGGCGACAGTCAGGTGTGGCAGAGAGTAGACACACAGGAGCATGAGGCAGGACTGTGTCCAGCACGGGGACAGCTTGTGTTTGGTGAGGAGAGAGGAAATAAACAAGGGGTGGGAGCTAACTTCAGAGGGTAATAAGTTTGATAAAGATACACGAGTAGGGACTGGAGAGATGGCTGAGTGCTTAAGAGAATTTGTTGTTCTTTTTTTTATTATTTTGTTTTGTTTTGTGAGACAAGGTTTCTCTGTAGCTTTGGAGCCTGTCCTGGAACTAGCTCTTGTAGACCAGGCTGGCCTCGAACTCACAGAGATCCTTCTTTCTCTGCCTCCCAAGCGCTGGGATTAAAGGTGTGTGCCACCACCGTCCGGCTTCGAGAATTTGTTGTTCTTACAGAGGACCAAAGTTCAGTTCCCAGCACCCACATGGTAGTTCATAACCATCCATAACTCCAGTTCCAAAGGATCTGAGACCTTCTTCTGACTTCCATGGTCGCCAGGCACAAAGGGCATGCACATGCATACAGGTAGGCAAAATATTGATGCATATACGATACATTTTCAAGAAAGAACAAGAAGTGAGCCAGAGAGATGTCTTGGCATGTAAAAGTGATGGTCATGCCAGCTTGATAAACTGAGATCAGTTCCCTGGAACCCACAGAAATACGAATGCAGTGAACAACATCTGTAATTCCAGTGTGCCTATGGCAGGATAGAGCAAAGAAGTTGCCTAGAAACTTGTGAGCCCACTAGGCAGGAGCAGAAAGCATGACGGAAATGAGAGACCTTGTCTCAAAGAGGTGGAGGCAAGAGCCAACTCCAGTGGGCATGCACACTACACACACACACACACACACACACACACACACTAAAACAACAACCAACAGCTGGGTGGTGGTGGTGCACGTCTTTAATCCCAGCACTCGGAAGGCAGGGGCAGGTGGATCTCTATGAGTTCAAGACCAGCCTGGTCTATAAGAGCTAGTTCCAGGACAGACTCCAAAGCTACAGCAAAACCCTGTCTCAAAAAAGACAAAACAAAACAAACAAAAAACCCAAACCAAAACAAAACAACAAACCCCAAATCAAAAACAGCAAACAGGAAACAGAGCAGTTGTTCATGCACACATCTTTAATTTCAGCACTAGAGAAGCTGAGGCAGGAGGATTCCACGCCCCAGATTAGCCTGGGCTACCTAGGAAGACTCAGACAATAACAAGACATGTAAGAGTAGTAATGAGATAAAAATCACTTAGAAAGGGAATAAGAGGGAAGGAAAGGCTCATTTCATAGCTGGACAGCCTATAGGACAAGACAACCCAAGTGGGGACAGTAAAGAATCAGAATGCCTGATTCACTAGAAGGTTCACTGCATGGGACCCAATGATGCAGTAGATGAAGGGCCGGTAGAAAAAATTGGCTCTGATCTATGGTCAAGGTCAGAAGCACAGGAGATAACGAACTTTAGGGTAGGTTGGAGGAGATGGCGTGAGTGTGAGTCATGGCCATGTCCCAGCTGGAAGACATCCAGCTGGCTTCTGAACGCGTGGGTTCGGAGGTCACGAGGGAAGTTGGGGCTAGAGTGAGAAGGAACTTGGAGAGAGATTGTGCAGATAGAAAAAAAAACATCCACGGAGCTTAATGGGGTGCCTGAGCTTTCAGATGCGGTTCAAAGTCAGGAAAAAGTCCCAGGAGAGAAGAAGGCGGTGGGGATCCAGGGAAGGAGGGGGGTACAGGAAGGAGGTGAGGTCTGGAGTCCAGGTGTGTTGGCCACAGGGAGGTGCAGACTGCTCTGCAGTTGGCTGAAGGTGGACCGAGATGAAGAACTGGAAGGGATGAATGTGGAAAGTCACTGAGAGCAAAGGGAGGCGACAGATGAGGCAGATGCAAGTGGTGCTCCAGGATGGAGACGTCAGGGACATGTTCTGGAGGCAGAGGGGCCAGAGATTTCTAGTGGAAGCAGGATGGTTGGTGGTACAGACTCAGAGCACAGGTGGTGAGGTTTGCTGAGGAAGAGAGGGCTCACACAGCTACAGCGAGTGCACGGGAGGGCAGACTGGAAGCAAGGCCATTTGCTCAGGGAGACCAGGATAGCATGAAAGCTTGAGGAATGACTACAAGAAACAAAATGGCCAACAGGATGACAGGGGCGCCATCAGGAAGCCTGGGCTTGGGGCTTTTCGAGTCTCTCTCCATTGCGAATGCAGAAAACACCAAATATAGCAAGTTCAGTAGTGTTTCCTCTCACGAGCTCTCCTCCCCATCCCGTGTTCTTGGCTGTCTTCCTCAGAGTGGGAGGATACACATGGAAGGATGGGAGAGTTGAGCATCCCACCATCATGTGGGGAAACACATACTGAGAGAAGACTCTCTGGAAATTTCTTAAGGCAGCCAGAAGCCTAGACTGACCACTGGATGGCCATTGCTACGTAGGCTGTCGCCTTCCTTGCCCACACAGGCTGCCTCTCTCTCACTGTCTACTCAGGCTTCTGCCTGACCTGCAGTTTCTTCTCCCAAGCACACTTGTCCCCTAGAGGACAGTACTTCCAAACCTCTCCAGTGTGTCCTTTTATTCCACACTTGCTGTCTGGCCGCGGCTGGGCTTTGGCTCCAGTCTCTGTCTTCTCAACTCTTGGCCAAGAAGATGGCTCTACTCCAGAGTCCCAAAGTGCTCTTATCTCTGGAGCCTCCCAAAGGTCCCTGGGACTGCAAAAAGTCCTTGGCTTGGCATTCCAGGTCCCTCCTAGGCCACCGATTCCACTTCATCTCCTGACATGTCTCAGGTCCTCTCTGGACAGGCACAAATCTCTCTCTTTTGTCCCTACACCTTTGTCTCAGGGAACATCTGCCAGGATGTCTGTGGAACATCCAAGGAGGTTGTGGTTAGTGTGTGTGGGATGCGTCTGTCTGTGCTGGGTGTGTGTGCACATCTGTATGTGGGTGTGAACATGCCTGGGGAAGTAAGAGGCCCACTTTGGGTTTTGTTTCTTGGAATGCCATCCACCTTGTTTTTGTTTTCGTTTCTTTTTTGACACAGGATTTCTCACTGGTCTGAACTCCACCAAATGGGCTAGGCTAGCTGGCCAGCAGCCCCAAAGATCCCCCTTTTTTTCCCCTGTGATGAATGTATGCCCCCATGCCCAGAGTGGTGTGTGTGTGTGTGTGTGTGTGTGTGTGTGTGTGTGTGTGTTCTGGGTATCAAACTATGGTCCTCAAGGTTACAAGGCAAGCACTTTCTAGACTGAAACATTCCCTCGACCCTCTGGTCACCTGTCATGGATCATGGATCAGTTTCTACATTGCCTTCTCCATGTAGTCTTCCATGACCCCTCGAGCCGGGTCATCGCCCTCATCTGTTTCCCCTTCTACCATGTACTCCAGTATAACAGTTTGTCCCGCTGTGGTAGCTGGCTACCTGCTCATCCATCTCCTCTCCCTAGTGTACGCTTCTTCAGGACAGGGTCCAGGTTTGATTCTCTGTTCATCTCTGCCAGCAACAGAGTTTGGCTACTTTTAGACACAGGAGTGGATAATTAATGACTAGAGAGCAAGTAAATTAATGAACCCACCCATTGGCATCCATCCATCCATCATCCATACCTTCCTTCATCACTAGCCACAGGGGTCCCTTCTTTTTCTTTTTCATGTCTATTTTATTTTGTATGTTTTGCTTGCAAGTACATATGGGTACCACTTTCATGCCTGGTGCTTGCAGAAGCCAGAAGAGGGTGTCCAATCCCCTGGAACTGGAGTTACGGATGCCTGTGAGCCACCATGTGGATTCTGGAATTGGACACTGGCCCTCTGGAAGAGCATCCAGAGCTCTTAACGACTGCGCCATCTCTCCAACCTGGTCCCTTATTTTCAATGTGTGAACCACTGCTGCAACTGTCGACTTTAAAGAGCAAGCTGTCTTGTTTTATACAGCCCACAATGTGCCCAGAAAGGAAGGCTTTATGACACTCCTGGAGGACTTGGCCTCTGTGTAGCATGTGCCCAGAGAATCCCTGATGGCTTGCTTCCTGGGTGCCCCTGCAGAATCCCTTCCTGAGGTCATAAGCCAGAACCCCTACAGACTCATTCATCAATTGACCTCTGGGCAAACCAGACCCAATCACCCTTTGGCCCAGGCTGGCATAAGCCTGTGCTTCCTGGAGGTTTGTGTAGAGCACTGTGAGGAATGAGGCCTTCTCTAAGGGGCCCTGGCTCCCCGGCCTTCGTGACAACCCTGCGAGTCACAATGGTGATGCCTAGGCACATCTGCAGGTAATTTCTTGCTCCATCTGCACTGGAGTGGTCCTTATTCAGATCAGAACAACACCCTCTGTCTCTGAGCCATCTCTCAGGCGGGAGGGGTCCCTGCGTCCCCTGCAGAGCATGTTGCTCTAGCTCTTCGCTGGAACCTTCTGTTTGCTAGCAAGCTCTGATGGCATTTGGAGTAGCCATGAGGTCAGCGGGTATGCTCGCTATGGAGGCCTGGCCTCAGCGGCCGAGTGCGTGCGCAAAGAGCTCCAGGCTGTGCTGCCTGACATTTGAAGTCATTTATAGGGAATAAGTTCCATCCTTGCGCCCTGTTCAGCCTTTCGTAACAGCAGCCAAACTGTCCGCCCTGGACAGGACATAAATCCTGCTGCCGAGTCGCAGGGCCAGCTCTCCTCCTGGAACTACTTCCTTCCCAGGGCTTGCCAGGGGGGCAGCTGTCTGAGCCCCAGCCCGGGAAAGGTTCCAGGGAACTGATGGGGTGTGGGGGAGAGCGAGCACAGTATTAGGAGTTAAAGTGCAGGGGCCAGCTTCTAGACCAGGCAAGTGCATTCGCTCTGAGTGGTGGATCTTCTCACTTCTGAGAGATCCGTGGCACCTGCTTCTGCATCTGTTGATGGTAGGGACAGGAGGCCCCAGCTGCGCTCAGCACCGCACAGGTACACAGAAGGAACCCCTTCCCGTGCACCCTTGGGCGAGGAGCACAGCTTCTCTCTGCTTCAGTTTCCTGCCAAATGGGATCAGGGCCATCCCCATCGCACGTGGCCGAGGGGCAGACGAAGTGAAGTACCACGTGCTGTTGGAGCGCAGGCCGCCCTGCGGTGAACACTGATTAGCCAAAGGTGTCCTCCTTTTCTCTGTTCCTACAACAAAATGCTGAGGTCCTGCTGTGTGCTGGGCAATAGGCTAAAAATGTAGAACTGTTAGGGATACCTATTACATTCCTGATCATCCATGTGGCCTGCTGACTTTTTCTATTCATTGGCCCATCATCGTGTGTGTGTGTGTGTGTGTGTGTGTGTGTGTGTGTGTGTGTGTGTGTTGCTAGGAATTGAACTAAGGGGCATGCTAAGCAGTTGCTCTATCACTAAATTGACCCGGTCAATTTTAAAAGAAAAACTCAAGCAAAAATTTGAAAGAAGGTCTAATTAAGTTACTTAGGCTGGCCTTGAACTTGCCATCTTCCTGCTTAGCCCCAGGAGTAGCTGGGATGAAAGGCAAGTATCACCATGCCTAGCTAGCCTACCTTTTTTTTTTTTTAAAAAAAGAATTTGTCAATGGCCAAGTGTTGTGGAACATTAGATTAAGATGTGTTACATTTGTTTATGCTGTGGAACATTTGTTTAATGATGCAAATATGTGTTGCGTTCTTTTATGTTGCATTTGTTTAACTCTGTGAAGCTGTGTTACTTTGCCTGTTGATAACACCTGATTGGCCTAATAAAGAGCTGAATGGCCAATAGCAAGGCAGGAGAAGGGTAGGTGGGGCTGCCAGACAGAGAGAATAAATAAGAGGCAAAATATAGTAAAGGAGAAACAGGATAATTTAAACTAAGAAAAGCTGTCTAGAAACAAGCCAAGCTAAGACTGGGCATTCATAAGTAAAAATAAGTTTCTGTGTATGTATTTGGGAGCTGGTGGTGCCCACCCCCGAAGAATAAAAAGAACAACTATAGCCAGGCATGGTGGTGAACACCTTTAATCTTAGCCTTGGAAGGCAGAGGCAGGTGGGTTCCTGTTTTAATGTCAGTCTTGTCTACATAGCAAGTTCCAGGACAGCCAGAGTGACATGGTAGAGAGATCTTGTCTCAAAAAAGAAAAAAATGCCAACAGAGGCTTGTTGATGCCACCTGGTTGCGCTTCTGGGTGTATACAGATGGTCCAACAATCCTGGGTGATACTTTTGCTCTAGAGCCTCAGAGTCCAGTTCTTTGGTCACAATCTCCTTGCTTTTTCCAGGGTGAGCTGATAGGTCTCTTCCTCTGGGAAGTCCCCTCTGTTCTGAGTCAGGTGGCCTGGGGATGAGATTCTTCTTACGGCCATGAAGGTTGGGCTTCGTTTTTAGTGACTGAGAATGGGCAGGCAGTGGTCTGTATGGCTTCTTGCTGTTCCACAGAACCTACGGGACACTGGGCACAGAGTAGGACCCTATATTTATGTCTCAAACAGGGGAAACATAGACTTTGCTGTTCCACAGAACCTACGGGACACTGGGCACAGAGTAGGACCCTATATTTATGTCTCAAACAGGGGAAACATAGACTTTGGGCCAGGCTACTAATGGGCCCCAAAAAATGTGCCTAACTCCTCCTTGGATCTCACCCATGGGGAAGAGCTTCTGACCAATGGTTCAAACAATGGAACCAAGAGATTTGTGTTTGTGGGTTGGGGAGTGGGGGTAGCTGGCTTTGGAGTCAGTTTATGGAAGTTGGGCAAGGGGCAAGATCCAAGGAGTGAGGACAGGCATCCCAGAGGCAGGCAAATAAACTCCCCCAGGAAAAGACTGTTTGAGTGACCAGAACAGGGGAACTCAGAGGGGAGGTGGGAACGGAACTGATGAATGTCAGGCTCATGTTCCTCAGGAAATGGAATGTCGTTGTGGTGAGCCCGACTTGGCAAGGCAGACTTGCATCTGACCTGAATCATGGAGTCCTCCAGCCACAGGCAGCCAGGCCTCCCCAGTGAGGCAGCTGCCAGGTGCATGCGCAGGTGTAAGCCATCCAGGATCCTGGCATATCGGCTGGGCATGGTAGAAGCATGGGGTGGGGGGGGTTGTTGAATCATCACCTTCCTGGGCTTTGAGAGGAGATGCTGGCCAGCTTGGATAGATTAGATCCTGGAATGTGGGCCAGGCCTGGCCCCTGGGCAGGGCAGAAAGCAGGGCTGTCACATAGGTAAAGGTAGACCTAACTGCGGATGGGTTACTGCTGTCCCCACTACCCCACCCCAATCTAGTGCCACTTATCTCGTCCATGTGGCTCTCATACTGGTCCCAAAGAGACAAAACACCTCCCAAGTAACCAGAGGACACCAATCCAAACCCTGCTTTTTATCTCTCGACCCCTTAGAGAGGCAATGTGGTCCCCTTGGTTGCTCTGAAGGTGACAGAAATCTGAAGTCAAACTCTACCTAGCTTCGTGTGACTGGAAAAGTCCCCTCGGAATCCTGAGTTAGGCCACCTTCGTAGAGAAAGAAAGAACTGGGAATTTTAATGCTTAAAAGCATGGTTGTTTGAGGCGTGTAGTGCAGCCAAAATTATGTAGATAAGGTCAGCCTTGAACTCCTGATCTTTCTGCTTCCACCTCCTGAGTACCGGGATTACAAGCATGTACCATCGCACCCAGTTTAGATGGTGATGGGGAATCAACCCCTGTGCTTCCTGGTAGGCAAGCAGTCTACCAACAGATCTACACCCCTCCCTCACAATTTTTATCATCATTATTATTATCTATTAACTTGTTACTTATGTTATAGCATGTATTTTAGAGGGAAATCTGAGGTTAAAGGTCAGTACGTAAGCTCCCCCCCCCAAAAAAAAAGAAATAAAGAAAGCTGAGCTACTCTGGAGTGAGGAACCTGGGGTCCCCTACCTGCTCTGCTTCCCTATGCCTCTGAGCAGCCCTCCCTACCCCGCCCCCCACATACAAACACAGAGCCCAGAAGACAGGCCATGTGGCCTCTAAGGAACTTCTTGTCCTTGACCAACAAGGGCTCCCAAGTGGCCTTGAATTGGGAAATCTAAGAGCATTGCTGTCACCTGGACAGAATACTGGGGACATGTCCTGAAGCAGAGATCACAATGGGCAGTTCCAGGACACCTTGCCCAGGAAGAAGTCACTTCTCACGTGGAAGTAGCCCCCTAGGAAGGCGTCTTTAGAGGCATGTATTGAGAGGGAGGTTACCTGGAGGGCAATGACAGCTTGGGCTCAGAGAGCCAGAGGCAAATGTGGACAGATGCTTCAAGAAGGAGTCCCCTACCTGGAGGTAATGCAAATCTCCAAGCCCAGCCTGGCTTTCTCTATGGGGGAACAAATGTGTGTGGGGGGGTTCCAGACCCGACCAGCCTGGCCTCCAGCCTCTGCTCCGGAAACCCCCGCATTCCACTCTGGTACCTAATCCCTGCTAACAGCAAGCTGACCTCCAGCCTCCCCCAGATCCTCACAGGCCGCCTTTGAAAAATAAATAAATACTTTCTCCATTATCCCATTAGCAGCCTCACAGGTTTTTCTGCTATTAGTGCTCAGCTCAATGAAAGTGGAAACACGTGTCCCGAGGAGCCCCCTCTTGCCACCACAGGGTTGGGCTACACCCAAGGCAAGAGTGGCTTTTCCCTTTACAGCTGCTCACTGGTGGGAGGGGGCTTAGAACCAGCTCAGATCCCGACCTTTGCCAACTGGAGCAGGATCTGGGGGGAGGGGGGGTCCCTGCGTGCTAAACAAGAAGCTGGGAAAAGTGCCTTTCTTTGGGCTGCTTCTGTCTGACTGTGTGTCCTTTGCTATGCTGAGCCACAAGTGCTGTTAATAACAACAATAATGTAATAACAATACTAATGGACATTATCATTCTTGACAAGTTTAGAGATTTGAAATAATCTATAGGAACAGGAAAGGGTCTTAAATGGCACGGGTTTTCTTGCCAGTGGGATAAGGAGTTGCAAGTTGCTGTATCCATCTCTCCTGCAGACCTAGAAAAGGAAGTAGCTAGCTAGGCCTTCCTCCACCATGCCGTTCTACAGCCAGAAGTGGCCGACCTGCCTCCCCTCGAGTGACAATGCCTCTTCGCTTAGTCACCGCTGTCTGAGAAGGTCCTAGATGTCAGCCCATTGGCTGTAGGGTTGTCTGGCTGTAGAGTACAGCAGTGCCCAGTGCAGGCCCTGGCATCGGGAAAGATTGTCATAGAAAGCTGAGATGGCATTTGCCTTCCTGTTGCATCTTTGCTCCCCTCTGTTTTCTTCTGCCTGTAGCTCTAGGGGCCCAAAGAAGGGTGGACCCAGGTGTGCAGAGAGGGGGGAGTGCATTTCTAGTTACTCAATAGGCAGCACTGACTTGGGTGGGCAGGTAAATAGGCCTCTGTGTTAGGGAGTAGAGCAGAGCTTTGGCGATGCTGGGATCAGTCAGCCTGCCTGTGGGGTTACCTTTTGGGGTCACCCTCTGCATTCCCATTTCTCATGAAGAAGTGTTAAATCCTATCTCAGGCCATGGCTGAAACCCTTGGTCCCTAGCTCCCATTTTTCTTCCAAGACCTCAACCTGCCTTCATTTATTTATCTTGTCTGTGAGCTTCTCCCCGAATCTTGGGGCCAGTGACACTCCATCCACTTCCACTAAACTGTGCGATCTTAGATTGTCTGTGCGACCTCAGACAATTGGCCTAACTTCTCTGGGATTCTAGGTGCCATATCTTTCAGAGTGTAGGAAGCACATCCTATTGTTCCAAGAGCTTAGTAGATAATACACTAGCACGGAATTTGGCATGTGGTAAGCTGTGCAAACAATAAGTTGTTATAATTACTCTCCCTTAATCCCTGGAACTCAGCACCACGGGCCCCAGAGCCTGTATGTGCATGCTTGGTCCTGGACCCAGCTCTCAGTCCCTCCTTCTGCTCTTCAACAGGTGAGAGAGCTGTGGGCTTTGTCAGAATAGAGTTTCCAGACAGCTGGGAGTAATGGATGACTGTACCCAGGCTGCCTTGGGGCCCACAGCCTCCCTGGGCAGACAGGAGCCTGGAACACATTCCGGGGTTGGGAGCCTGTCTTGACTACCTGCACAGTAGGTAGACTTGGCCTTGAGGCTCTGTCTAATGAGTCAGAAGCCTCTTTCCAAACTGCTTCTTCTGCCTCAGTTCCAAACCAGCTATTCTATAGTAGCTGGACTTCCTTTGCCCTGACCTCAGGGGAGTCCCATCTCTCACTAGTGACTCTTTTTCTTGGTTCCCCCAAAAGTCACATGAGGGTGTTGGACCAAAGCAGTCTTCCACTCAGACCTACCTCACTCTCTGAGAAGCCTCCTTTGGAAGCTGAAACTGGAGACTATCTAGAGAGGCTGTGTGACCTGTAGTCTCCATCTTGCTAATGCTGGCCTTCAAGGGCCAGTGTCGAGAGCAGTCAAGCTCTGTATACGATCTGGGGTTCTCTTCTGCGAGGGATCAACGGAGCACCTCAGCAACAGGTGCTTTTAGAGCCGGGATGGGGGTGGTTGGGGCCTAGCCTTCTCCATGAATGGCCTCCTGGGGGACTGTCTTGGACACAGCCAGGCAGGGGGCAGCGCTGCCTGACCTCTTGTGAGTCCAGAGGCTGCGGTCCTGTGATTGATTCTCCCCTTGAGTTGCTCTCCTGGGAAAGCCTCAGGTTTGGGTAAGGGGAGGGGTTTGCAGGGCCCATATTCAGGGGCGGATTAGCCAGGGGAATTGCTCCCACCAGCAGGGAGGGGAGAGATAAAGGCTGGAAGCTGGAGAAGGGGGGCCCAACACCGAGACATTCCCTCCCCTGACCTTAGGGCCCACACAGAGCCCTGTCTGTGGTGGGGGAGGGGGCTGCCCCCTTTCCCAGGGCACTGGCCGGCCTTGGAGCCCAGCACTTTCTCAGGCCCTTTATTAAATTTCTCAGGAGCTAGAGGGGAGGTTATCCCACCCCCTTGTCCCTGAGCTCCCCTCCTTTTGTCTCCCTCCCCAGGAGGGTCTGGAAGGAGCTTTTCTCATTATTGTGGTTATTAAAAATAAATGAGAGAGACAGAGACACACAGGGAGAGAGACCAAGGGAGAGAGACAGGCAAGCAAGGATACAAAGAAAGACAGAAGAGGGAGCTGGGAAGAAGGAGGCAGAGAAGGCAGATATGGAAACATGAAGGAACTGGAGGGCCTCAGGATAGAGCTCGGGCTTTGAAACTTGCCTTGAAAGCCATAGCTGGTAAGGAGTATGGCCTTGGGCATCCCACATCATCAGTGTGAGCATCAGTTACCTTCTAAATAGAATTGCCTCGTTCTCTCGTAGTACCACCGTGAAGCACAGTAGTTAGTGACATGGGACTGATGCTGGGTGCAACGTTGAAACTGAATGAATGCTGAAGATTTGTTTATGTTGCATGCAAAACACCTCCATACTATACACATAAGAGTCAGGCAGGCACAGAAAGAGGAAACATGATGGGCAAGAGAATTCAGGGTCCCTGGTGGTGCCCGCTTGCCTGTGAGTAGGGGCTGGAGAAGGTATTAGGGCTCTGTCTCGTGGGATAACTATTTCTAAGGTCCAGCTCCCCTCTTCCTTGCTCACCACCTCACTTTTGTGGACCAGTTCTTAACAACTAAACAGGCAAACGCAAACAATGAAACCGCCCAGCCACAGAGAGACCACTTCTGTGGATGTCTCTACTGTCGTTTCTTACCTTTAAAGTGTGGGCAGGCTGGGCATGATGGTGGTTTTTGCCTGTAATCGCAGCACTTGAGATGCTGAGACAGGAGGACCACCTTGAGTTCCAGGCCAGCTTGGATTACAAAGTAAGACCTGTCTCAAAAAACAAAGAGAGTGAGGGAAAGAGAGAGAGAAGGGCAAAGAGAGAGAGGGAGAGAGAGCAGAGGAAGGCTACCCTAGCATGGCTCTGAGGCTGTGGGTGATACACATCTTTTGGTTTGGTTGGTTGGTTTTTTGAGACAGGGTTTCTCTGTGTAACAGTCCTGGCTGTCCTGGAACTCCCTCTGTAGACCAGGCTGGCCTTAAACTCACAGAGATCTGCCTGTTTCTGCCTCCTGAGAGCTGGGGTTAACGGTGTGTGCCACCACCGCCTGGCTGGGCAATACACATCTTAACATGGTATTATTATCCAGGTCTTACCCGTTGCAGCTCCAGGTCACCTGAATTCCATCAGTTTAGTTATTTATTTTTGAGACAGGATCTCTATTATGTGGGTCTGGCTGTCCTGTGTCAACTCACTATGTTGACCAGGGTGCCCTCAAACTATCTATTTTGAGACAGGGTCTTACTATGTCTTAATCAACCTATTTATTATTTATTTGTTTTGTTTTGTTTGTTTACCATGTCAGAGTTTCTCTGTATAGTCCTGGCTGTCCTAACGCTCACTCTGTAGACCAGGCCGGCCTCAAATAAGAGATCTGCTTGCCTGTGCCTCCCAAGCACTGGGATTAAAGGTGTGAGCGACCACTGCCCAGCCTTCCATGGACTTATTTTTATATTTCACCTTGAAGAATTTCAGTGTGAGCTTTAGAGGCAAACCAACCTAGCGCCAAAATTGAGGGGATTTTTTTTTTCAGAGCAAAAGGGATATACAGGCTGCCTTAGTTTTCATTTTGTTGTTTTATTCTTGAATAGCTTTTTTAAAAAAAGATTTCTATTTGATGCGTCTGAGGGTTTTGCCTGTATGTTTGTCTATGCACCAGTGCATAGCTGGTACCCACAGAGGCCAGAAGAGGGCGCTGGATCCTCTAGAGCTGGAGTTCTGGATGGCTGAGAGTCACCATGTGGATGACGAGAACAAACCCAGCTCCTCAGAAAAAGCAACAAATACTCTTAACTGCCAAACCATTTCCCCAGCACCTCCCCCCACCACTTTTTGAGTCAGGGTCTCACTGTGTAGTCCTAGCTGTCCTGAAACACTATGTAAATGAAGTTGTCATCAAATTCACTGAGATCCCCCTGCCTCTGCCTCGCTAGTGCTGAGATTAAAGATGTGCACCCTCATGCCTGGCTTGAATAGCGTTTTTTAAGAAATATAATTCACTCATGAAACCTCTCAATCTGTATGAGTCAAAGATTTTCAGTGAATTCACAGGTATACAACCACTGTCATGGTATGCTTTGAAGCATCCCTGTTGGTGCCAAAATATGTCCTTCATCCTTTGCCAATCAGTCCCCACTCCTACTGTGATCCCAGATAACTCCCACTCACTGTAGGTCTAGCTTCTCTCCCCAAGCGTAATGTCTGGAGTGTCACAAGCCTCAGCCCTTGGCACCTTAGTCTTACTCCACTTGATGCACCATGTGAGGCTATTTACCAACCAGGGGCTCTCTGAGTTCTCAGGGTGCTTAACGAAGGGAATGGAGGCATGGCTCAGTGGTGGCCATCTTGCCTAGCATGTGCAAGGCCCTGAGTTCAGGTTCCTCAAATTGAGGAAGACAATAAAAGGATTAAATACGAGGCAAAGTGAAAGTGAGAAGATCAGTGAGTATCAAATCATCTTAAGTAGATTAGGAGAGAGAATGCCTTTGTGGGCATACACATGCCTGGCATAGTTGGAGTATTTTGCAGACACAGGCTGCTCACACCACAACTGTGTGGCATCATTATCTGCCCTGAGGATCCTGCAAAGGCGGTGAGAAGGGCATGCCAGAGGACCGGCTGGTGGAGCTCACACCCGGTGAGTGTAGATCAGGAGGGAAGTCACGACCTTGGTCTCAGTCCTGCAGCTTCCCCACTGTTCTCCACTCAGAAGAGGAGAGAAGGGTGTGATTTTTACAATGGCCTGTCCTGAATTATCGGGAGTGTGAGGGGAAAACTAAGGGTTTCATAGTCTTCCTTCTCCCAGCACCACCGCTGGCCGGGGCTATAGGATAATGCTGGTTACATCTGCTGCCCCACCTTGACATTAGCTCAGGAACTCCAGTGTTTTTTCCTTTCATGACATTCCACGGAGTCTCCTCAGGTGGAGTTCTTACTATGTGCAGGGCTGGCATGAGGGCCCTACTATACTTCTCTGGGAATGTTAGGGTGTGTGAATGATGCCATGTAGGCCCAAGATCACAAGGTTCATATGCAAATGGCAGGGCCCACATTCCTGTGTTGTCCTCATCTGTTGGATTCCAAAGGCCACTCTTCCTCTTTCTTCCCCTCCCTTCCGGAGGCTGGAGTTCCACATCTGGCTCCCAAATGACCCCCCCCCACGCCCCAGGAGGGAAGGCAAAGCCTGGGGACCCTGTTGTAGGGAAGGGAGCTGGGAGGCTGGGGGGTGGGGGTGGGCAGAGGGGCCACTGGCCTTCTTCCCCAGGCTCCAGTGGACTCAGAGGCCCTCCCTAGGGAGGCGGGGTGCCCTCTGCTCCCCTCCAGCTTCTCCTGGGAGACAATATGCTTCTCATTAAGCTGGCGTTGGATTTTGCAAACCACAAGTCTAATTGTGAAGTTGGGGTGGGGGTGTGAGTAACTGTGCATCTCACGCTGCGGGGAGAGCAGTCAGTCCCTCCCCAGGGTGGCTCTTGGCACACTGCAGGCAGCTGTGCCCCCAGCCCTCACCCACTGCCAGCTTGGAATGGAGCTTTAGGAAGCAGGCTTCCAGAGACTGTTCAGCCAGATGAAAGGGCAGGGCGGTGTGCCCCAAGCCCTGCTGTCTTTACCTGCTTCCTGGGGCAGATCAGCTATCTATTCTTTAGACCCCCTTGGGTGCCTCTGCAGGGCGAGTCTTTGCTCACACTGAGGCTCCTGGGGGCTGGAGGGCCTCGGGATGGGGCACACCCAATAGGAGAAAACCACAGGCACTGAGGGGCACATGCTGCACCCCGCCCAACTCAGCAGCCACAGGCTCCCAGCAGAAAAACTGCATAATGAGCATGTAACTGAGTTAGGTCCACAGGAGCCTCTGAAAGCTCCAGTTTCCTCCCCACCCAGTGGGTCTGTCTGGGTGACTGCGAAGAGCCCGGCTGGGATGCCGCCTTCTCAGATCCTCTCTGAGAGTCAGCCAGGCCCCCATGAGCCAGAGGCAGCCCAGGCTGGTCAGGGTGTGAATGTCAGGTCTCCAGAGCTCCCCATCACTTCCTACTTCCCACAAGTATGCCTGCCATAGCCCTATGGGCACACAGAGAGCCACGTGAGCCCCTTGCATCAGTTCCCCACCCCCCCCACACACACACTCCCATCTGGGTGCGGTGGTACAAGCCTGCAATCCCTGCACTCAGGGTCTGTGGAGTAAATAGGAACGGTAGGGCAAGGCCAGCCTGGCTTACATGATACCTTGTCTCTAAGCAAAAAAACTCCCCCAGACCCACAGATGTCTATCCTGAGGAGCACACGTCCACAGATACCAGGCACAGCCACCCTCTGTAAGTTAGTCTGTGGACTCATACACACGGATACCTGTCTATGTGACCAGCCACGATGCTGCAGACAGTCTTTGGGCTGTTCTCATTTCAGAGCAGGGGGTCACATGTAGAGAACCTTGGAGTTCACTCCCTAAAAAGGGACCTTAAAGGTTCTGTCCCATCCCATCCTGTTGTCATCCTCCTTGCCCACCAGCTGCTGTGAACATTGCCCATCACCCGGGACAGAGGGAGCCGGACCTGTTCGCTAGTCTACATACAAACCCTCATGCCATCGGGCTCCGTCAGGTGAACCTTGTGGCTCTGCTCTCTGGGCATCACCGCTGGTGACGCCGAAGTGCCAGAGCTGGAGCCTGAGGCTGTGAACGAGCTGGCCTATGGAGAGAGCGAGTCAGGAGAGCCACCGGGGGCTCTGCCAAAGAGACACATTGGTTTGGATTAGGGAGGACACCTCATCCCATCCAAGCTGGGAACATTTGGTCTGTTTGTTTGCTTAAACAAAAGAAGGCGGGGCAAGGGGCCCAAGTGCTTTTGTCCCCATGATGCCCTCAGCAGAAAGAGGGGTCCAAAGAAACCCCAGAAAGGTTGAGCTGAGCCTCTAGGCTAGAGTGGCATCTGCATGGGGCCTGTCCTGGGATTTGAAGGATAGAAGAGAGAGGAATCAAGGGACTGGAGGCTGGAGCAAGGCTCGGGCCTGAGGCTCTGATCTGGAACCTGTGGTGCAGAGGCGTCAACTGGAAATGAAGAGAAAAGGCCCCGACTTTACAGGAGTCTGAGGCCTGGCTTTAGGTTCCAAGGGCCCCATTAACCTGTCCTTCATTCCTTCCAAGGCAGAGCTTTCTCCCAGCTCCCGAGGCAGCTGAGGAGCAGCTTGTCTCTATAGTTACAAAGACCTGTCATCACCTCCACTAGGCAGCGAGATTCAGTCATCCATCCAGTCATTGAGCTATTATTTATCTGGTTTCAAATATGGCTGACAGGCTCTTCCTTGAATGGTGGCTAGGGCTAATTGAGTTATGAAGTGTAAAGCTCACAGAACACACCTTGCACAAACAAATGCCACATGTTAGCTTAAAAGAGTAATAGGCCCACACCAGATACACACAGGTGTGGCAGTCATAGCCAGAGAAGAGGAAGATGGGTCCGCCCTCAGTGAGTTCAGAGTCTTGGAAGCCTTCAATGGAGCAGGTGTTATCCGTGATAGGGTGCCCACCAAAGCGTATGATGACCTTTGTAAGGGGGAAAGGTAGGGTTTGTGCTGTTTAGGGGAACACAAGCAGGGAATCCCAGCCTGGGAAGTGGCTTAGGGAAGGGCCTCAGAAGACAGGAACCTGAGAGAGTGTGGGAACAGCCAGGTGAGGATGATGAAGGGAACATTCCAGACAGAGGGACAGCAAGTACAGAGGCCTGGGGGTGGGGTGTGGGGGGGTCCCTGTGTTGGACTCAGGGTCAGGCCCGGGTGAGGCAGACTGTGGTCTCGGCTACATCTGTAGCATCCAGTCTTGGTTACTTACCAGTCTCTATAGTTCAACTTGAATTCCCTCCGAGGCATGGCATTGCTGTGTGTGCATGGGTGTGAGTGTGAACACGTGCATGTGAATGTGCGTGTAAGTGAATGTGCACGTGGAGGCTGACACTGATTATCTTTCTCAGTTGCTAGTTCTTATTTTTTGCACCAGGGTCTCTCACTGACCCTGGCACTAACTGCCGTTTCAGCTGGACTAGTTGGTCATCAGCTTCCAAGGATCCTCCATCTCTACCCTCCCAGCACCACAGTTATAGACCTGAGCTCCTGACCCTAGCTTTTATATGGGTTCTGGAAGACAGACCCAGGTCTGCATGCTTGCATGGTGGGTGCTTTACTGACAGCTGTTCACCATGCACACACGCACTCAGGCATGCACACGCACACACACACACACACACACACACACACACACACGGCATCTTTGAAGCAATGTTGGGAGGCGGGGTTAACCTACACCCATTTCTCAGAGCTGCTAAGCTACAGCATCTTACTTAGGTGACCCAGGTCACACAGCTATCGGTCAGTGGCAAACAGAGAACTTTGTCCCTTCTCAGGGACACTAAAGACCCAGGCAAAGCCAGCAGGCTGGGGAAGACCCTCGAACTCCAACCCTTTGAGGTGCAGCTCCTGTATTCTAGAAGGTAAAGATCTCTGCACCCCAAATTTATCAAAGACCCTTGACCCTCCTGAGCCTTGCGGGGGCGGGGCTTGACTGCCTCTCACATCTAGCCTAGGGAGAGCTTGGCATGGAAGCCCCAGCTCCCTGGGTTCTCTTTTCGACATCCCCTCCTTCCTGGGGCTCCTGGGTGCTGCATCAGACTGCTGCCGGTTCTCTGGATCCCAGCTCCCCAGGGAATTCTTTGGTTTGTGTGTTGGGAGCTGCTGTGGGTCTGGGTTAGGCGGTGATGAAGCGTTGGGGCAAGGCTCCCAGCACACCCATGTCCACACTGGTGAAATCGGGTCTCCAGGTCCCTGCCAGCTCCTACCTACCCAGCATCCTAGCTGCAAGGACAGCGAGAGTAAACTCCAGGGGCTAAGACCTCTGGAGACCAGGAGGAGGCGTGCCCAACGGGCAGAGGCGTGGTTTATTCTGAGTCCCGCGGGCTAGCGAACCATCAGCTTCTGTCAGGTGAAAAGCTGCCTCTTCCTTGGGTGTTCAGCCTCAGACCTCGGATGAATGCCAAGCCCACTGCACAGATAGGAAAACTGAGGCCTGTGCCTGCTGGGAGAAGCCAGGAATCACTCTGTCTTCCTCCCTTCAGAGGCCAGTCTGTCTGTCTTTCTACTCACCCATCCTCAGGCCACTATCCACCGCCAAACCCTCTCAGTGCTCCCCTGAGCCTGTCCCCAGCGACCCCCTCACAGAGAATGTGATGAAAGGCCTATTTATTACACTTCAGCTCGGACAGTTGTTACAGATGTTTCCAATTCGTCAGCCCCCTCGCACATCTGTTCCTGGTTGAAGTCAGAAGAGAAAGAAACAAGGAAAAAGTCTCTGCACTTCACACAGCCTCTCTCACATGTACCGACTCCCATAGCCCTTCCTCCCCTTTCCCATGGACTATGGGGCCTGTGCCCTCGGGTTCCAGTCCACACACTCGCCTTCCGCTGTTCTTCGAGCCCACCACCCCAGGGCATCTAACCCATATTCAGCTTGCCCACACCCAAAGTCCATGTGCCCCTACACCTGTCCCCTCCCTGAGCCTCATGCATAACCTCCCCAGGTCACAGTGGGGGGTTACAGTGCCTGAGGGTATTGCATAGAGAGAGTTCTAGGTCCAGCCTGGACACTACCACCCGGGTCATCCTCTTTCCTACTTCATGGAGCTGCTGGACCTTGTGTGTTGGCGCCTGGCCTGATAGTGAGCTGGTCTCTGGGTAGACGAGCAATGGTTCTCGTGGTGTGTCCATCTTCGCCGCGGCACAGATGCACACCATCGCACAAATTTGCTCCCGTGGAGGGGACTGGAATGGCTCCACTGATCTCCTGTGATTCTTCACCCTCACGCACGGCACGCGGACACAGCTGCATGATATCATGTGCTCAGAGGCACACACTCACGCAGAGAGGCAAGGCAGTGCGCACAGGCACTCTGGCATGCACAGACGCCCTCATGCTCACACCTGCACACCTTGCCACAGAGCACACTTGTGCTCACCCCTCTGCTTGTTCACACCTCTGCTCTGGAAGACCTGGCTGAAGCCTGAAGAGTAACGGGACACCCGGAAAGCAGGTGCCACAGCCTGACACAGGCAGCCAGTGACCCACACCGTCTAGGCAGGCGAGTGATTTGCCGCAGGTGGGGAAGCACCTGGCTGTGTCTATTATTGTCACCCTCAATCTGAAGGGATTTACAGTGACTCTTAAAAAAAGCTCTGGGGGAAAGGGAAGGCTTAGGGGGAGCAGAGGGATGACTCCTCCATTCAGAGAGGTTCTTGATTGGCACCTCTTGTCCACCAATCCCCAGCCTTCACATCTGGACATGGCCTGGAAGGATCTTGGATTTCATGGCCTCCCACCTTCCTGTCTCTCCACAGTGACTCAGCCAGCCCACCTCAGGACCTCAACAGCATGGGGTGCTCCAGGCGGGCTCAGTTAACTCTCGGCTCGGTCGCCTGGACCACAAAAGGATGATCATTAAGGAGATGGCTGTGGTGCCAAGTTCTGGAAACTGGAGAGCAAGGAGGAATTCCCATGCCTTTCTGTTTCTCCTCACCTGTCTGGGCGCCCCTACTGTGCAACTCAGAGCCTACAGCAGTGGGGAGAGCTGGTGATTTGTCCCCTTGCCAGGGCAGGCTGGATCTGGAGAATCTGCCCGCTCAGCAATCGCTGCCCCTTGGCTTTCATCTCTGAAGAGGCCTGAGCCTGAGCTGCTGGCAGCACACCTGCTTGTGCCTCCCAGCTTCACTCCTCCAGGCTGTAGAGGCGGTGTTCAGGCCACAAACCTCTCTCCTCTCCTCCCCCTCCCCGAAGCAGGGACAGGTCTTCCTACTGCTAGCCTTCTCCATGTTATACAGCTGCAAGTGTTCCCAGCTGGGCACCCACTCGCTTCCTGCCAAGCCCAGAAGGACATATCTGAGAGTCCTGTAAGGTGCTGGGGCTACAGCGGAGACACTCGAGGGGAAGGAAGGGGAGGAACACCTTCCTGGCTTCTCACCTGGGAAGGAGGGATAGCAGTAAACTTTTACTGAGTACCTCCCGTATGTGTGTGTGTGTGTGTGTGTGTGTGCGCGCATTCATATTAGACGGTTCAGAAAGGTTAAGTGATTGGTGTAAGGGCACAAAGCCAGAACTAGGCCTGTCCTCTGTAGAGCTCTTTGTCCACTGTGCTCCTGAGCAGGCCCAGATGACCATATCTTGTGTCTGTGTGTGTGTGTGTGTGTATGCACACGTGCATAACACACAGAGAGAGGTATGTTTAGTGCCTTGCCATGGAAGTGTCACACAATAGCTCACACTCACACATAGTCTGCTGTGTTCTTGTGCCTCAGTGTTACCCATGAGGGCACCTGTGTGCATCCTCCATATGAAAACCTGCCTCTCCATCAGACCCAGAATTTATGTATCCCAACAGTCCCAAAGATGAACTGGACATGGGGTACATGGTCCAAGTCACAGGTGTTTGGGGGATCCACAGTACCCTAGCTGGATCTCTACGGCCAGTGTGCAGAAGCATGAGTATGTTTGTGTGTGCATGTGTGCATGTGTATTTACATTCAGGCCTGGCACGTATGTGTGTACACACATCATAGCTAGTGCACATGTTGAGTTCACGTGTGTTTGTGTGTGAACTTCAGTAGTTGCTACTGCTTCTGCAACCCTGGTCTGCCACTTCCCAAACAAGCCCAGGGCCCTGGGAAGGCAGCTGGAGAGGTCAGCTTTCAATATGATGCAGAGAGGCAACTGGGGGCGGGGACAGGCTGGGTGAGCCTAGGGGTGGGTTGGAGTTAAGCATGTCTTAGAGGTCGGTCAGAAATCCTAACTCACGAGGGATACAGCACACTTAGAGTTAAATGGGAAGACAGACTCCTTCAGAAAACGTGCATGCACTGATTAGGCAAGCACACACACACACACACACACACACACACACACACTCAAACACACACAAGCCCACACATAGCAGCACAGGCTCTCTTATGGATCTCAGTAAACACAAACACATATATAAGGATAGACTGTGGCCTCTCCTCCTAGGAGTCCTGTCTGATTCCTACCTCTGCGGTCCACCCTGGCCCTCCCCCACACCCTGTCTTTGAACCTGAGCTCCCTTCCTGCACTGCACTGGAGAAGACTGACCTCAACAGCCACAGGGTTTGCTCCACCGGGTGGGGGTGGGGGATCATCCTTGCTGGTTCCTTCCCCAGAGTCAAGGGCTAGGAGCACCTGAACCTCATTAACCACCCAGCCGGCCCCTGCGTAACTCCCATCTAGGGCAGGCTGGTAGGAGGAGGGAATGAAATGAAGGCACAGGGACTCTGACTCAGCCACCCCAGGTCAGACCAGCTCTTAGCTGCTATCTCTAGATGACTAGGGACCAAGCCTCGTCAAGAGACAGCAGGTTTAAGCCAGCCTGGAATACCTAAGGATTTGACTACCTAAGGGGAAGGGTGAGGAAGAAGAAGTAGCTACCATATTTATAATGCTTAACAGGATTATATTCTTTCTGGCACCAGGAGGAAAAAGCACTTACAGAATCCGCACAGATGCAAACTTCTAGTATTTTTCATCTGGATGGATAGAACTCATGACCACAGAGAGCCGAGAGCATGGCAATCACTCAATAAACACGAATTGGGCCAGCGAGCGAACGAAACACTATTGGACAAAGATAGGAGCGAGCAAATGGATGACAGCTTTAGCCCAGGCCCCTCATAGTCAGACCGGGACATGAGGGATGTGGCTGCAGCTTGGATTTTATATATCAACATTCAAGGTCTCCATGTAGCCCAGGCTGATATCCATCTTTGCTATGTAGTTGAGGATGACCTTGAACTCCCGATCCTCCTGCCTTTCTCTACCTCTCAAATGTTGGGATTACAGGAGTGCACCACCACACTCAGTTCAGTGCTGGGTTTGAAGCCCTGTGTTGGGTTGTAACCTTGGGAAAGTCCGCTCGCCCTATGGCCTGGTTCTCTAAGAGGTGAACAGGAGCTGGTCTGGCTGCTTCCACAGGTCCTTGTATTGTGACCGCCTCCTGTGCCCCACAGTCTTGGGGTCCTAGCCATGAGCCTGAGAGATGAAATCAGTTGGTCCTCAGTTCCTGAGAGGAGCAAAGACTCGGTGGGGGAAGCTTTATTTCGCTGAATGGAGTCTGACTCTCTGGCGTGGCATTCAAGGCCTTCCGCAATGCAGCCAGCCTCATGCCTGCCTCCTTGTTTTATCTTCCCATTGCCATACAATTCTGTCTCTTTCTTTATTCTCTGTCTCTGTCTCTCTTTGTCTGTCTGTCTCGTTCTCTCTTCTCTGTCTCTCTCTTCTGTCTCTCTCCCTCTCTGCGACTGTCTCTCTGTGTCTCTGTCCCTATCGCTCTGTTTCTGCCTCTCTGTCTCTATCTCGCCTCTCTGCTTCTCTCTGCCTCTCTGTCTCTCTCTGTCTCTGTCTGTCTCTGTCTCTGTCTCTCTCTCTCCCAGATGCCATGGAAAAGAACAGTTGGGTCAAGGCTGTGAGACTAACCCAGTGAGGAAGAGTTCCTGATGGAGCTTTCCAGCACTACCAGATTGAGGAAATACCAAATGCAGAAATCGGATAAGGAGGCACAGCAGGTAACTCGCTGGGCAAGCCTGCAACTTGAGTTTCAAACTCTGAACCCAGATAAAAGTAGGAGAGGACCCACTGCACAGAGTTATTTCTGACTCTGTGGCACCTGCATGCAGATCTATACATGATAATAATAAATGAAATAAATATACTTTCAGAAGGAAGAAGAGATGTACGCAGGAAGCACGCTCTCTGATGTGCGACCCTAAAGGAATTAACTGGGAAGCTGTGTGTGCTCAGGTCTGTCGGGCATCTGAAAGACAGCAAAAAATCTGATTTGGGTGCTGCCTGCTCTGAGACTTGTGGTTACCCAGGGCAACGAATGGGCAAATAATGTGGACTGGAGACACAGAAAGTAACAGGTGGGAGGGGCCAGGGGAAATGAATATGCTAAGAAATAATTAACATTCTTATCCGGTAACAGTGGTGCACCACTTAAGTCGGGAGGACCTCACGGAGCCCAGTAGGTTAATTACAAAATCCACAGGAAACAAAAGACGACTGGGTAGCATCAGACTTCTATAAAACCGTGTGTCTGCTCCATAGTCAGAGACATGCAAATTAAAGCCAGGACTGCAAGCTCTGCCAATCTAGTAAGCAAAGCATTTTTCTCCCCTCTAATGAGGATACCCCGTGTGGGTAATAGAGAGAAAAAGGCAACCCTGTCCCTCTCCATCCATCCAGCTATCCTGACCAGGACACTGTGGCACACCCTTCATGTTCTCATGGTCTGAGATAATCCAGGAGCCTTAAAAAGCGTGGCTGCAATGCAAGAGGTCCCCAAAGCCTGTAATTGGTGAGCTCACTACTTAGGAGCTGCTGGACTGATCGTCCAGGTCTCCCTCCTTGTCTGCAGAAGGAGAAGAACAACCAGGACCCAATGTCAGCATGAACAGAAGGGAAAGGGCAGATACCAAAGGCCAGGACTGAAGCAGGTGCCACACAGCCTGCTCTGAATAACCATGTTCTCCAGGCATTGTTCCTCCCTGGGGGACAAGTCACATGGACACCTCTACCAGTGGGGAGCCTGGAAAAAAGTGTCAACACGGCCATGTTCCAGCTCCTCACCCAGAAAAGCCATTAGTACAGCAGATCAGGGATCTGAAATAGCACAGCTGAACACCTGCACAACAGCACTTGGGACAGACTGCACCGACGCGGCGTGTGACAGTCGCTGCCAAGCAGTCTACCTAGGAGAGACGATTCTTCCGCAGTAGGAAGCTGAAGGGGGTTCTAACCCTCCTGTGTGTTTGCTAAAGACTCATAAATTGCTCTTGTAATTGAAACTAGTTACAGATAATTACATAATTGTATAGAATGTAATTAATGTTACAAGATATAATTAACCATTAATTATAATTATGTATTGCTAGAGGGGAGTTACCAGGCAAGAGATTTTTTTCAAGTTATTGAGATCATTACCTATTTCATATATGTACCAAATAATCACACTGGATCCCATAAATGTACAATCACAATATCGTCTCCTAGTTGTTTCCTCCAGACGGAAACATTTCTCACGGAGAGGGAGACACAGGAGACTCAAAGATCCAGAACTGCCCCCACCCAAACTCTAGAAGCAGCAGACACAGCCCAAGGAGAGGAGCCTTCTTTGGTGGCGGTGCCTACAAGCTGTGCAGAGGACTCCAGGGATGCATGCAGCCTTTGTAGATGGTCACCTGTGTAGGTGACCCGTGGGGGGGGGGGCTTTCCTGCGGTGCAGCCCCAGTAACCCACACCCCCGTAAGGGAGTTGGGTGGGATTTCCTTTGGCTTGCTGCTGTCTTCGCTATCCAGAGTGATTAGAAATAGACTCCTCTGAGCCCGCTGTGATGGCACACGCCTTTAATTTCAGTACCCAGGAGGCAGAAGCAAGTGAATCTCTGCGTCTGAGTTCAACCTGGTCTATATAGCAAGTTACAAGCCAGCCGGAGCTCCATAGTGAGATCCTGTCTTGGAAAGAAAAGAAAAGAAAAGAAAAGAAAAGGAAAGGAAAGGAAAGGAAAGGAAAGGAAAGGAAAGGAAAGAAAAGAAAAGAAAAGAAAAGAGGAAGGAAGGAAGAGACGCTTTAGAAAATCCACTTAACAAATAATAATTATAGCTTATGTGTGCACATATGTATGTGGCATATGTGTATGATGTATATGCATGTATGTGATATATGCAGATGTATGTGCGGGTGGCCACACCCATGTGCCTGTGGAGGCCAGAGGGATGTCAGTGTCCTGCTCCATCACTCTCCCTGCCTTATTCCCTTGACAGGGTCTCTCAGTGAACCCGGAACTCACCATTTTTTAGCCGACCGATGCCAGCAAGCCCTCCTGTCTGCACAGTGTGAGGGTTACAGATGTACAGTTGTGCCTTTTTATATGGGTACCGAGATCCAAAGTCAGGCCCATGTGCTTGCATGGCAAGTGTTCTTCCCCACCAAACCATCTCTCCAGTCCCAGCACCATTTCTTAATTTATTTGAAAGTCTGTTATAATGAGTGACCCAGGCCTGTCAAGGATATTTGGGTCCTTAAAACAGGAGCTATGTCTCACTCATCTAATTTTCCTGGCACACTGTTGGAGCCTAATCACCCAGTGATCACAGAGGAAAACATGTCTGTGTGCTTTACACTCTCTGTCAGCTCTAAAGCAATGCCCTCCTAGGCTGTGCACCCCTCCAGGGGACAAATGGAGAGTGAGCAGCTTTATGATCCAGGGAAGCAAACGCCACCCCACACTGCACCCCCAAACAGCACCCCCTATACTGCACCCCACCCCATACTGGACCTCCTTACTGGACCCCCTATACTGAACCTCTCTATGCTGCACTCCCATACTGTACCCCCATGCTATATCCCCATACCGCCCCCCCCATATTCCACCCGCCCATTCTTTACCCTCCTCAAGTGCTTTTTTTTTTTTTTTTTTTTTTTTTTGCAAGACATGATTTATCTGTGTAGCGCTGGCTGTTCTGGAGCTCTCTTTGTAGACCAGGCTGGCCTTGAACTCACAGAGATCCACCTGCTTCAGCCTCCCAAGTACTGGGACTAAAGACATACACCACTACCCCAGCAGCCCCTTGGGTACTTTACCCACTATCATCTTCACCTCGCCCTCCTTCACCTTGACCTAGCTTTAGAGCGCTTATGTCCTTTGCCACACAAGGACCTTGAACCAAAATACTAGCAACACGTCTCGTTGCTAGAGAGTCCTGGTGCAATAGTATTCTCACATTGTTCTCAAAGTAGCCTTATGAGACAGAGGGTATCTTCACAACTACTGAACAAAGCGGAAAGTGAGGCTCACTGATACATTGGCATAAAGAGCAAACCCCCAGTTCCAGTGCTGGATTCTCAGGCCAACTCCACTACGAAGATGCTCACATTCTTAAATGGGAAGCAGACAACTAACAAAACAGAATGCGAATGTTAGGACTGTCCATCCATGGCCAAGTGCTTGCTTAACACGTACCAAAACTCTGGGGTCCCTGCTGTTGCCAAACTAAACAAAATACAGAGAGTATCAGGTGGAGATGAAGTGCTCTTGAGAAAGGAACACAAAGCAATCTGCTAAAGCTACCCTAGATGGAAGGAAGACCCTCTGAGAAGATGGTGGGTGCCACGGACCCAAACATCAAGGAATGGGCTGGGTACAAACCTGGGAGAAAAATCAAAGAGGAAGAAAGCCTTTAGTGGCTGGGAATAGGACTCAGTTGGTAGAGTGGCTGCTGAGTACACATGAATGTCCATTCCCAGCAGACAGAAGCAGGGCTCTTGGGAGGTGGAGGCAGGAGGATCAGACCATAGAGTTCCAGGCCAGCCTGGGCTACATCTTAAAGAGAAGGGGAGAGGAAGGAAGAGGTGGGGGGGGCAGAAAGAAGAGGAAGAGTATGGAAAGGAGGGGGAGGAGGAAGAGAAGGAAGAGAGAGAAACAGAAAGAGGAAGAGAAGGCAGAAAAGGGGGAAAGGAGGAAGAGGAGTAGGGAGGGGGAAGAGGAGGAGGAGCAGGAAGAGGGGGGAAGAGGAGAATCAGGAAGAGAAGGGGGAGCAGCAAGAGGAAGGGTAGTAGGAAGAGGAGAGGGGGGAAGAGGAGGAGGAGAACCTCTATCGGGCAGCATTGGCTCTGGTGTCGTCAAGGTATAGCCAGGGAGAACAGGGTGGGCAAGCAGGGGCAGGCCCCAAAGGGTGTATGAGTCAGGTGGGAAGTTTGGCTTCAATTCTGAGTGCAGCCAGATCAGCTGGAAGGATCTGAGCATGCAAAGGGAGGCAGCGCTGCACAGACGTCTCGGTCCTAATCCCCAAAGTCTGCGAGCACGTTCCGTCACAGGGCAAGAGAAACTCACAGCTGTTGTTAAGGATCTCGTTGATGGGAAGTCTGTCTTAGATCTTCCCGTTGGGCCCCCCCGCGTCATCGTAGGCGTCCTTACAAAAGAAAGGCTTGAGGGTCCAACTCAGAAAAGGAGTCGTGATGACAGCACTGAGGACAGAAGTGATGCAAGGAAGGGACCATGAGCCAAGGAATGCAGGCAGCCTCCAGTGAGCAGCAAACAGCGGGAAAGCAGAGCTACCCAGGCTGGGTGAGAAGGCTTGTGCCAGGACTCTGGAGACTGAGACAGGAGGATTCCAAATGGGATGGAAAATCACTGGCAGGTTGGATGGTAGATGGATACCGTGGTGAAGCCCTAACCTCCATTGCGTCAGCCCCTGAGCCTCTGACCTGTTTCTGTTGTCCCCAGGAGCCCCAAGTATTGAGAGGCCCAAGAGGAGAAGCCTCTAGTGGGTCCTTCCACCCCTCAACACGATGAGCACCTCTTAAGCTGGTTTGGAGCTGTAAGCAGCTGAGGTGAGGTAAGACCAGCATAGAATTCAACACCCAAGAGTAAGGAGAATCAGGCAGGTGTAACCATGCATTTCTGTCATCCCAGCACTTGAGAAGCTGAGGCAGAAAGATAGCCGTGAGTTCAAGGCCAGCCTGAGATAGATAGTGAGTCTCTGCCTCAGAAAGAAACCAAAAGAAGACCTGGACAGTAGGCAAGGTGCTTTCTTGACCTGACCTGGGTCCACGGTACCCATTAAAAAACTGGGTGTGACAGAAGGTGCCTGTAGCCCCAGCTCTGAGAGAGTGGAGACAGCAGGTCCTCAGTGCTCACTGGCCAAACAGTCTAGCCAAATTTCAGGTCAGTGAGAGATCCAGTCCCCAAAACAAAGGTAGAGAGTCATTTGTCAAGGCCAATGTGCGGGACTAGGAATAGAGGAGGGGGCAAGAGTGCCTGATAATCTGTGAGTCAAGGAAGGAACCTTTGGAGTGAGGCCAAGAGGCGGGTAGCCATGGCCGTGGGAGGGGAGGCAGAAAGGTATGGTCAAGTATGTCCACATTGTCTAGAATGTCCCAGAAGAGTCAGGAGGTAGAGAGTGGAGGATGGGTGCTTGAGCCTGCCACAAAGAAGTCTTTCAGAAAGGTGTCTCCATGTTCCCTAAGCAGGACAGGGGATGCGGGACAATGGAGGAATGTCACCAAAGAGAGGGAGGCAGGAAGGAGAGCTGAGGTTCATCCTTGAGCAGGAAGGTGGATAAGTTCTCCAGACTCTGCTGGTAAAGGTGGAGACTCTGAGGAGAGTGTTTATGGGGGCACAGAGCCTCTAGGGGAGGTCTCAGCGGCTTTTGGCAAGGAAGGCTGAGGGAGAGGGAAAAGGACAGACAGCGTTGCTGAGCTTCTAGGCCATTCTCACATCAACTTGACAGGAGAGATAAGAAATTGCTCTATTCCTAAGCCGCCCTGAGTCAGTGAAGGTGCTGAGGTAGTCCCTGCTACGGAGAGAGTGACACGAAGCAGGGGGGGCATTTGCTGATCTGCCGCAGCTGCATGGGCTTTGAAGAGAATGGCTGAACTTGGAGTGGGAGCCATGCAGCCCGAGAATCACCTAAGTACACATGCAGAACCGCAGAGGTGTGGACCATCCTGACCCATGACAACCCTGGCCGTCAATCACTGTGTGTGGTGCTGGGGCCTGAAGGATGAGTGAGATAAAAGCTCTATCCACTTGGAGCTCAGGTACAGCCAAGGGCAGGCCAAGATGGCTTCCTCACACTTGACTGACCTTTAGAAGCTGAGAGTGTAGCGAAGATGTGTCTAGAAGAATCCACAGCCACAAGTGTTGAGACAGCACGACCTTGTTGGGAAAACCCCAATCCTTTTATAGGCCAGTTGCTTTATAGGCTGTGCATCTCTCTCTAAGCAGTTTACCTGATATCCCTGAGACTGCATTCACACAGGAAAGCAAGCGGTGGAAGGAACCGGAAAGATGGCTCAGCAGGTAAAGGGGCTTGCTGCCCAAGCCTGACCACCTAAGTTCACCAAAGTGGATGAAAACTGACTTGCACAAATGGTCCTCCGACCTCCATGTGCCTGTGTGCACCCCTCCACACATTAAATTAATTAATTGATTGGAAAAGTAAATGTAAAGAAGGGGGCAAGGGGAGGAAAAAAGAATGAAAGTCGGGAAATTAGGCCACAGACTGTACGTTTGTAAAAGTGCTTGGAATATATTAACCGGACAGGAAAAGCTCTTCCCGATGCCTCCACTGGGTCACATGCTCTAACCCCCTATCTCCAGCCAGGGGCCTTCCTCCCTTTCCCACCCATTCCTGAGCCGCAGAGCTGCTCAACTCCTAGACTTCCTCAGGCGAGAAACCTGAGTCCATGCCCAGCACTGACAGCTTTGCCTTCTAGGGCTGCATGGTTCTCGTTCTCTCTCTCTCTCTCTCTCTCTCTCTCTCTCTCTCTCTCTCTCTGCAACAAAATAAAACCAAACAAAAGCCTAACGCCTGGCGTGGCTGGTCAGGGAGTTATGCAAGTGTGTAAAAAAATAAAATAAAATAAACAGTGCATTTTCGGCATTTAGGGCTGTTTGATTAGGTGCAGAGCGTGGCCAAGGGCTGATCGGACCCAGAGGAGGCTGGGGCAGCAGAGCAAGGAGGGCCTCTGGAGGGGGCTTGAGGGCCCTGGACCCGCTCCTACAGACTTGGGAGTGTGAGCCCAGACACTGGGCACTGGAGAGCCAGCAGCTTCACTTCCTCTGGCTAGCCACTCTGCTGCTCCCTGGCCATCAGAACACCCCAGGGGCCTTTCTACCCTTGCCACTACCACCACCACCTCCCATCACTACCAGCGACCCTGTGCCCTTGGCTCAACAGTCAGGACTCCCTCCTCCTCTAAGGAGATCCCACAGCCTGTCTTCATTACTCACCCCGCCCCCCCCTCCACCCCTGTCAGCCCATTCTCTGCTGAAACTGAACACACTGCAAATGAAGTTTGAGCTTCTCTCCATCCAGTCTGAAGTGAGGGTGGGAGACAGCTGTTTGCCACCCTCAAGCGTGTGGCTCCCTCCATCTTTCTCTAGGTTTGACTCCAACCTTCCTCTAGGTCATTGCAGGTGTCTGTAACTCTTTCTTGCTCGTTTTCTCATCTGACAAACATTTTTCGAGTTCCTGCCCGGAACTGGGCATTGGCATCCTTCATTTCCACGGAACCCTATAAGCAAATGAAAACCGGGAGGCTCGGAGAAGTTAAGTAACTTAGTCCTGGTCACACAGCCGATGAATGAGGGAGCAGGGATGGAACTGGAGACTCTATTGTGGGATGGCCCACACAGATTCCAGTAGGAAACTTTCCTCACCCCAGTCTCAATTGGTCAAATGCACTGAAGGTCTGACCCTGAAGAGAAGGAGGGTTTGGCCAGACCACTAAGCCCTGCTCATTTTGTACCTGCCCCCTTTCCAAGATTCTGATGGAGGGCACGGGCCTTGGCAAGCGTCCTGGGACCCTGCCTCTGACCCAAGAAGAGCTGGCGCGGGGCGGGGAGAGGCAACGTGAGCTGCAGCGTTCGACACCGTGCAGACGGCGTGTCCCTAGTCCGGGTGTGCGGGAGGGGGCTACGGAGTCCCGGGCCCGGCGCTCCAGTCCGTTTTTTCTTACGGATCGGGCAGGGGGGCCGGCCGGGGGTGGCGCCGGGGGATTCCCTCCCTCGTGCGAGCCGGGGACCGGCCCCTCTCCGGGCGCGGGGCGCAGAGCCCGGGCGGCGGACTGCGGGGCCCGCGCGGGCCGCCCCAGCACCAATGCGCCGGGCGGGGCGCTGGCGACCGAGAGGGCATTGAGCAACTGGGCGGCGGGCGGAGCGCGGGGCCGACGGCAGCGCGGGACCCAGTGGCCGCGCCCTCGCCCCTTCGGGCTGCCCCGCCGCGGCCACTGCGCCAGGTGAGTCCCGCGGCCCGCGTCGTCCGCTCCGGGTCCTGGGTCCCCGTCGGGGCGCAGCCGGAGCCCGGGAGGCAGCGCAGATCCCTACCCCATCCTGTCGTCCCGCCACACATCAGCTGGGGGCACCCCGCCCGGATTCCCCAGCCGCGACCCTCCCGCTCCAGCCGTGCCCCCACGCACCCCAGCTGCAACCCAGCTGTGACCCAGCCTCGACCCACGCGACCCAGCCCCGCCTCGAGTCCCCAGTCCCTACCCACCCATTCCAGCCGAGCCCCACGGACCCCAGCTGCAACCCAGCTGCGACCCATACCCACCCGGAGTCCCTAGCCCCAACCCACACGACCCACGCACCACCCTAGTGGCGACGCAGCTGCAACCTAGCCCCTACCCACGCGACCCAGCCCGGTTCGCGTCGACCGGGTCCCTCCTCCAAGCCCGAAGTGGTAAAAGGCCCATGAGCTGTGCGGTGGCCTGACTGAGAAAGGTGTGCTGCGGCCACTCAGGGACCTCAGGGTGAGCCCGGCTCTGGAGACCCAATCCTGCGCATTTGCAGTACCCGCGGGGAGATCAAACAGATGCTAGGAACATGTGGGTGGGGGCAGCGGGTCCGTTCCCTGGGCACCTGTCAAGGCCTCTCTGGGAAAGAGAGAGAGAGAGAGAGAGAGAGAGAGAGAGAGAGAGAGAGAGAGAGAGAGAGAAGGAGAAGGGAGGATGAATGGACGTAAGCGCTTCAGGCGCTCGCAGGGAGTGGAGCCTCTCTGCGCGTTCAGGGTTTGGGGGCGACGGGGTGGTAACAGTCCCCGCGCCGCGCGCCTGATGTTCCTCTGCGATACCCGCGGGTCCCATTGGCACGCACTCGGTTCAGCCCCCGCCCCGAAATACTTCGGCTTCTTCCTGGCAGCCGGTTGTTCCTCGGCCGCTGGCCGATGTTAGGGATGGGAGTGTTGGGCTAATGAGAAGGCATCGACATGGTTTACATTTTTGAGTCTGCATCCGACATCTGACGGAATACCAATTTATCCAAACAATGTTGCTGCAGGCAAGGAGGTGAAAGCTACCCCAGCCCCCTACTCAGACTGAGTTCCCGCCCTCAGCTCCACCCGCAGCTGAGTCCCCTTTCCCCAGCGTGAGTCCTCCCTGTAGATCCTCCCCTCCCTGACCCATGTGACCTCAGTTTGTGATCTCTGGCTAGCTCAGCTTCTGGCCCCCAGACGCTTCACCTGCCCTGGTCCACTCCCCACCCCCACCCCCGAGCCGTAGTGGCCCACAAGCCTCAGCTCTCCGTAAAGGCCAGCCTTGAGATACTCTCCCCAGTAGCGAAGTAGATTTAAAATCTTCTTCCTTAACTCCATAGGACCATGATCCCCTGTAACCCAACCTTGCCCCTTCATTTGTGATGGAGCAGATGAAGGTCTAGCCCCTGCCAGGTGGGAGGAGACGCCCCTTAAGTGGAATTCTGCCCCCGCCAGCAAAGCTGTTCTAGCTCCCACCAATGCCTTGACCGCTGTCCACGGCTTTTAACAGGGTTTAAGGAACGATTCAACACCCAAAGTCAATCAGACACTATTAGAAACAAGAAGGAATATTTAAAAGTCGGTCCTCTGCTCCTAGCTCCCCTCCTTTCCCTCCTCCACAGTGTTGGTGTCCCCTTGAGTACACAGGTAGGACCCAGAGGAGCTGGAGGGAAAGGGGGCCTCAGAGGCGGGGAATCTGTGGTCCTAGGGAACTTGGTACCGCAAGGTCTCTCTGACCTAATTCACTCCCGCACAATATCAGATAGCCTGGCGATATTCCTGCCTGAGATCAGCTATGGCTGTAGCTACACCTTCATAGGGAGTACTGCTCTGCTCTTTACCCACACTGCTTTGCTCCTGTCTGTTGCTTATACTCCCTGGTGCGGGTGAACTATTAGCTCATTTGCCTGGTCGGAGATAAAGATACACAGTGCCCGAAAGTATTTAAAATTCTTTCCACCCCAGGGGGAAGCCGGTGCCCCCTACCTATGCCAATGAAATTCACACCTGCCCTCCCCCCCACCAAACCCAAGCAAAGACAGGTTTCCAGGACATCGCAGGGGGTTCTCAGTGGCAGGGATTCCAGGGATCTGGTGAGTATGGCAGGCCAGAGGGGAAGCTGGGAGGTTGGAGTGGAGAGTAAGGAGGGCCAAAAAGGAGTTGTCATTGCCTGCGCTGCTCAGCCCTTGCCTTTGAAGTACCAGGCGTCATTCTGTGGACAAGGGTACTGTGACATCCAGGCGATCTTTCCTGACTGATGGACCCCACACAATGACACCAAAGTCAGACTCAGGCTTGACCCTAGACTTATTTGAGGCAGTGTCTGCAGGCTGAAGGACTGGCAGGTCAGAGCTGCCCAGTACTAACACACTGTCTGACACAGGCTTTCCTGAGAGGTGACAGCTTCAGAACCAGGACCAGAGAGACATGCAAAGGTGGCAGTTTCATGCCAGGGCTCTGCATTTAACCTGGTACCCAGATGATTCAGAAGATGTTAAATTCCTTTATCCAGGGTCATAGGAACATTGGCACACAATGAAACCTCATTTGCAAATATATATATTACTACATTAACCGGGACCCCACTATTGCTCACCCTGTTCTGAGCAAGTTATGGATGAGCTCGCCTAAGCTATTCCTAAAGCAGACTCTTGCAGATTAGAAAGTAGACTCAGGGCTTCTAGGCTCAAAGTAAAGCTGTGTTACTTTGTTAACTCAGAGTAACACAGCTAATACACCAGCAGGCTTGACCTTGCAAGCCAGGCAGCAGGACTCTGAAGTCTGTATGCAGAACCTTTAGGGTCCACATCCAGCCCCTTGGCTGGATATCCGTGGCTGTGGGGGCTGGAGTGTGACGTACAGGCTGGGAAGTTTTGGCACCGGGTACTTGGCAGGGGAAGGGGATGGGTATAGGCAGTGGCAGCCCACGGGGCACCAGGGGTGGTGGGGGGCATCTCTGCTGGCTCCAGCACCAGCACCAGGTGGGATCCATCAGGATCATGTAAACACTTCTCACGGGCAGCTTAACCACTTGAGTGTGTCTGGCCTTCAAAGCCAGCGAGAGAGGCTCCGAGGGAGGAGGGAGGAGGGAGGTACCGAACTCCCTCAGGGGGTAATGATTTATCTCCAGTGCAGGTGGGCTCTGCTGGGGCCTCTCTGGGAGGCCAGGGGTAGACTGGGCACGGAGGAGCTGGAGGGGAGAGGAGAGAGGGCTGGAGGCCCTATGCTAGTATCTCAGATTTCTCATTAGTAAGTCAAAACAACTTAGAGCTAGTGCTGAGCCGATCCCCATTTCAGAGCTGAAGAGCCTGAGGCTCAAGGAGACAAAATGACTGGTCCAAAGACAACTAGCCCCTGGGCAGAGCCTCCTGGGGGAACTGGTCAAATGCTCACCCGGTGAACCTAAGTGGGTGTGCTCTTGCACTTTCTAGGCAGCGTGTAGACAAGCCTCTATTGTGAGGGGGAATGGAACTCTCACCGCTGCTCCTTCATTAACCCTGAAGCTCAGATGCGTCAGGCAGGGACGGGTGCCCCTGCCCCCATCACCCTGGCCACTGGGTCCAGAGCCCTGGCTCTCTCTGCGCTGGGGGATTATCGTCATTCTCTGTGTTTCTGGCCAGGGCGGGCATTGCTTCTGTTTTTATCCCCTCACAAAAGCCAGGCCCGCCAGGCCTGCTGTGTCAGAGTTTCTGTGGCTTGGGGGGGGGGGTACTGAGGGGGGAACCCTCACTTCCTTTTCTCCCTCCAACCCCAGAGGGCCATGCAGAGTCTGCCTGCTTGCCTGAGGCCACTACTCTAACTTCTGCACTGGGACAGGTGAAAGGCGCATGAGTGACTCAGCACCAGGAAGAGAAAGCTGAGGAGTCACTCTTAGGACAAAGAGGGCTCCTTTTCAAATGTCAGGATATTCTTGCAGCATGCAGTCTGTAGGGTAGACTGAAAGAAGGACTTCCACATAGAACTAGCCAATATTAGTCAGAGCAGAGGCCATCTGGTTTAATGTGGCTATCATTGTGTTCCAGTAACTCAGGTAGCTAGCCCCAGTGTTGGGATACAGGATGCTTGAAATAGGAAAATGAGATTCCTTCTTCAGGGATGCCTGGTATGGAGTGGGATACAGGATGCTTGAAATAGGAAAATGAGATTCCTTCTTCAGGGATGCCTGGTATGGAGTGTGCAGTGCCCAGACCTCCTGAGTTCTACAAAGTCCAGGGCAAGAAAACCCAAAGGAAGGGAAGAGGTGTAAATCAGGGGTTCCCATGGACCTAACCCTTCTCTCTCCTTACCCACAGGTCTATCTTGGGGGTAACGCTCTGCTGAAGTGACAAGGCTTCCCATGTGACCCCCTGAGGTGACTTTCAAACAGGACAGTACCTCCCTTTCGCTCGCCCGATGGAGAACGCTGTTCCATAACCGCTCAGTTCACGGCCAAGATTATGGAGGGTCTGGGCTGCAGCCTAGGCCTGGGCCTCCTGCCACAGAACCAGCCTCAGATCCTTTAGCAAGAGACCACCCCTCCCGCCGGGGGCCCGGGGCTGGCCAGTGACGACTATGCGGCTTGGGCTGTGTGTGGTGGCCCTGGTTCTGAGCTGGACGCACCTCGCTGTGGGCAGCCGCGGGATCAAGGGCAAGAGGCAGAGGCGGAGTGAGTACCTGCTGGGCTGAGCCACCGAGGGCCTCGGTTGTGGGCGGGACTTGTGAGGACCGTGGATTATCCGGTGGGTGGTTTCATTTGTGGAGATGTACTGGCCTGTAAACCCCTCACTGTTGACCTCTTCCTTCCTCTTTGAGACTCTACTTTCTGGCTCAACGCCTCTCCAGGAGGCCCTTTGACCCAACACCAGTTTTGTGGGGTATCCATGGTGATGCGAGTCCCGGCCTGAGATGCTTCCCGTTTCCCCCATCCATGCTCAGGCGTTCAGGGTACCTCTCTGAACAGCAATCCTTTGGACAGGGGCGCTGCACATCTGGGCAGCAGGCACTCAGCTTCCCTTGCTAGATGACAGAGAAGTGTAGGTGAGTTTCTCCAGCCACTTAAACCTGGGGGATCACCAGAACCGAAGCCAGCAGGCCCTTCAGAGAAGGTAGTTTATAGTGGCAATGACCTTGCTGTGTAAGGTGCCCTGCAAGAATTCTGAGCGTAAGAAAAGCCCATAACCCCGGCTCTGGGGAGGCTGGGACAGGATGGCCATGACTCCTATGCCAGAGTTGATGAAATACAGCGAGAGAGACCCCTGCTTTAAAAATCAAAACTAGGACAGAAAGCAGGGTGGAGAGATGGCTCAGTGGTTAAAAGTAGTGACTGCTCTTGCAGAGGACCCAGGTTCAGTTCCCAGTGCTCATGATGGGCAGTTAACAACCTGTAAGTCCAGGGGTACGACACCTCTGAGTTCTCTGGGCACCTGCACTTGTGTGGTGTGCACATACCCCCCCCACGCATATGCTTAATTAAAAATAATTTTGGGGGGTATTTTTGAGATAGGGTTTCTCTGTGTAGCTTTGGAGCCTGTCCTGGAACTCACTCTGGAGACCAGGCTGGCCTCAAACTCACAGAGATCCGCCTGCTGGGATTAAAGATGGGCACCACCACCGCCCGACCCAAATATATATGTATATATATGTATATATATACATATATATTCATATATATATAATAAAAGAAAGGAAAGAATGGCAAGTCCAGTTTTTTTTTTCTTTCCTTCTCCCTCTTGCTATGTAGCCCTGGTTGGCCCAGAACTCTCTATGTCGGCCTCTCACTTGCATTCATCCTCCTGCCTCAGTTTCCTTAATGCTTGGTTTGCAGTTATTCATCATGGAGCTCAGTGAGCCCAGTGCCTTTTAAAACAGTTTCCTAAAGTTCAGTGTTAACTTGAACTGCTTGCCTGACCTAGACATCCCTAATCCTCTGCTCAATAGCTGCGGGTGTGTGTGTGTGTGTGTGTGTGTGTGTGTGTGCATCGTGTACTGGGAGTGGCCAGTGTATGCTCGTGACCCTGCCAGAGAGCTGGGTGGGGGCCTCTTGCTCCCAAGGCCTTGTCCCTCTTTCGACATCCCCCATCAAGGACTGTGGGTCGTGTCACGCAGGCAGGAAGTCTTTTTGAAGGCTCCCCCAATTCCCCTTGCCTCACTTTCCTCATGGGATTGATGCCTGCGAGCCAGAGAAGACTGAGGGCCAAGGCTCTCCACAGCCCGGGGAGGGAGGCTCAGGGAATTGGTGAAGCCACCGCCAGCTTAGCAAACAATTAGGGACAGTGAGGTTCCAGCGGCCACGGAGAGGCCTTTCACACTCCTCCCCACGGTTCTGTTGTGGCCTGTGTTTTGGACTCCACGGGTCAGATGTGGTTTAGTAGTTTATAATCAGTTCTCCTTTGTTTCCGAAATGGGGGGGGCAGGGAGAGAGAGAGAGATGTGGAGAAAATGTCACTTGCATAACAGGCACAGCTCTCCTGTTCACCAGTGGGGGCCACATGCCCACTGACACAGGTGACCATCAAACCCAGGATCAAGGCAGCGGCACTGGCACAAGCTCAGAGGTGGGATTCAGTAGGACAGGCTTCCCGCTGTGGCTGGCAAATGTAGCCATTTCCGTAGGCTTGATTTTGACCCAGCCACATTCGGTGCCTGGACTGCATGTGCATCAGCTTGGATTGCTGTGCATGTTAGGGCAGAGGGCAGGGAAGGGAGCACTCCAGCGCTGTGAGGGTCAGCGGGTGTGAGGGCAGGTGCTGTCCGCAGGTACTTGTTGCTTGGTGATTCTGAAACACTCCCTGTGAGGCTGCGATGCCGCTGCTCAGGAGCACAGCCAGACATCTGGGGAGGACAGATAGGGACATGAGTATGCTGCTGGCTTGTTTGTGACGATGGCGGTAGGGCCCCAGCCTCAGGCACGCATACCCTAAGCTTAGATAGATATGTAAATCTTATATGTATTTAGAAATAGTGTGTGTGTGTGTGTGTGTGTACGCGTGCGTGTGTTCATGGGGGATGGTTCTTACGGCACAGCTTGGAGTGTGGCAGTCAGAGGGTAGCCTTCAGTCCTTGCCTGAGACGGGATCTCTTCACTGCTCTGAGTCAGACTAGCTGGCCTGTCTACACAGTGGTGCTGGGACTATAGATGCTTTTGATACGGGGTCGCGCTTTTACATGGCTCCCGGGGAATCCGGAATCAGGTCATCAGACTGTGTGATGAGTACTTTTATCTGATGCGCCATCTCCTCAGCCTATTTTCTTTCTTTCTGTTTCTTTTCTTTTCTTTTTTTTAATTTTTAAAGCAATTTTGTACACCGTAAAGTCCCACTCAGACTTCAGTTCACCGGGACCATTTTGTGCTATGGTTTCTGGGCATCGGGGGAGGAAGAAGGAAGGCTAGGGTGTGTGGGGGAGGGCACTGGACAACAGCCAGCTGAGGAGATGGCTTGCCGTGCAGAAGAGCCCTCAGGCTTTTGCCTGCCTGCCACCTCTCTTGGGTGTGTCAGTCCGTCACCAGCAGCCACTGGTGAGATCTGATTGGTCCTCTGGTGGTTTGAACCTGGAAACGTGTGATTTTGAGGTCTGAGAGGCGATCTCCCTGTATGGAGTGGGAAAGAGTCAAGAAAGGATATCCCATTGACCTGGGTCATGAAGCCCAGGGAAGCCCCCTCCCACTGAGGACCCTCTCCTTCCCTCTCTCTTACCTGCTCTAGGGTCCCTAAATCTCACTAGGCCCTCTTCCACCCCAGCACACCTTCCCTTAGCTCCTTTCCTATCTGATTCCAGGACCCTCTACTCAGTCCTGCCCTGAGTCCTCCCTGTATCTTCCCACTGCCTGCTCCCACTCGGGTGCTTACATCCCCCACTGCCCATGCTCCAGTCCTGCCCCCCTCGTCTCCCTCCTTGGAAACTACACTGGAAGCCAGTGGATACAGCCATGATGGTGAAAACCTGTAATCCTAGCTCTTGGGAGGGTTGAGGCAGGAGTAATGATTGTTGATTGTTATGAGTTAAAGGCTAGCCTGGGCTATATAGTGAGCCTAACCTGGACTACATGGCAAAACCCTGTCTAAAAAGAAAGGAGGAAAAGAGAGCTCCCCACCTATGGCAGATGGAGCCTGAAAAGGGCCTGGGTTGGGGAACACACCAGTTAGGCAGTGTTGTGAAACTAGGGAGCACGGCAGCTGAGAGAGTCCTGGGAGCTGGGGAGGACTTCAGAGTCTGCTCAGGAAGTGGATGCAGCCCGAAGGAGCTGAGAGCTGGTTAACCACGAACTTCAGGGAATGCAGGGCATTTACCTCCCCCAGGACCTCCACGGTGGGCTCTGTCCCATAGGAAGGCAGCACCCATCAGAATGGAACTCCCACTGGTTGAGATGAAGCCCCCCACTGTTGGAATGGAGTCCCTGCACCCCATTGCCTAGAGCTATACCCAGGCTGCAGTCACTGTTGCAGGGAGGAGCAGAGGCCAGCTGGCGATGCTCTTTCTCCCTGCCATAAGGAGTCTGGACTTGCCCTCTCTTGAGCTGCAGCTGGGGAGAGGCCACCAAGAGGCTTCCAGTGCAGATCTGGGCCAGCCTCAGAGAGAAGACAGAGAGGGAGCTGGCGCCTGTGTAGGTCTACAACCATGCTCCCTTTGACTTAAACTCCCAACCCCCGTGGGTTCAGTGAATGTGCCACAATAGCCTCTGGTCCAGGGAATCCAGAATTAGACCCACTCCCAAGAAGGCCCCACGTTGCCTTTCCTGCTCGCCTTCCCCAGGCCTAATTCCTCATCCTCTATTCACCAACGCGTCTCAGGCCTCTCTCACTGAATCCAGCTGTTCCAAAGCAGGAGCTCACCATTCCCACAGACTCCCTCGTTGACCTAGCCCACCTGAGTCCCCACATGTGCCAAGCACCACCGTCTATGCCCACACCACACCCTCCTTGAGACCCTCCACCACACGCTACCCTTGGCCCAACTCTGGATAGCTCCAGCCCTCACTAGTCTCCATCCTTCCCTAGGCTCCCATTCAGAAACAAGACAGATTCTGTCCTCCGGAGTCCTTTCTAGTGACAGGAGGCGACATCTCAGCATAAAGAACAAGAGGTTAGACCTACCACGATGGATTCAAATGGTGGGGAAAGGAGACCATGGGAAAAAAACTCCATCCAGACTTGCAGGGAGGTGATCAGGGAGGGCTTCCCGGAGGAGAAAAGTACTTCTGAGGCCCTGAAGGCTGCGGAGTGTGACACAGAAGATGGAACGGGTGGTATGCTTGGGGAAATGGTTATTGTTTGGGGTTGGGTTGAGGAAGGAAGTGGGTGCGATTTCTGCGGGGAAACCTTTTGGCCCCCTGGAAAGTAGGTTTTACTTTTAGAAGTGATACAGTGTTTCAGGTAGAGGTGGAGGTCACCATGTGTTTGGTTGTAGAGGGATGCCCGGGGAGGAGGCTGTTGGGAGTTGAAGGAAGTGAGCTGGGGAGGAGGGACCATGAACAGGAAGCTGTGTTTCACAGAGGGGCTGGTTGAACTACCAGGCCAGGCAACAGCAGCCCCCCTCACCTCTGTCTTGAACCTAGGGTATCATACGTGCGAGGTGAACCTCTACCACTGAGCCGCATCCCCAGCCTGCAACTGAAGCTTGAATGGGTTTTACACGGGATTGACAGAGGCCGGAGGCAAGAGCGGCACCATGGCGGCACAGCCTTGCCTGTCTGACTAGAAAAGGGGGTTTGAGGACCTGGAGAGATGGCTTAGTGGTTGAGAGCACTGGCTGGCCTTGCAGAGGACATATTGGTTTCCCAGCACCCATATTCAGTTCACAACCTTCTATAATTCAAGTTCCAGGAGACCCAACACCCTCTTCTGGCTTCCAGCACCAGGCACGCATGTGGCACACAGACATACATGCAGGCAAAACATCCATGCTCATAATTTTGTTTTGAATATGTTTTCAGATAGGACTGGAAGCCAAGGGTTCCAGAGCAGAGGCAGTAGAGGGGCAAGTGGGAAAGGCTGGCGTCCTATCCAAGCGCCTTCCCCTCCCTGAGCCTGAGCAGTCTCCTCAGCTAGGCTGGCAGGGCCCAGTCATCGCAGAAAGTAGCAGGAGCGAGTTCTGTCTGGCCCCTTTCCTGGCCAGTGGGACCAAGCCTTGCCTTCCTTCTAGGGATGCTCCGGGACACTCAGCACCTTAGGACCCTTGCACTGGCTATTGCTCCTGGGAGACGTGTGGCAGTCCCCTAGCCAGCTGGCTCAGAGAGTGAGTGCCCACTCCTCTGCAACTATCTGTCACAGTGCCAATCCTGTATCCCTGGTGTTGGCTAGACCCTTGTCACCATACCCTAGCATTCAGCTCCCAGCAGTCCCAGGATCCTGTTCATTATGCAATGAATGCTGGGGAATGACAGAGCCTCCGTTTCCCCTTTGCATATTTTTTTTAGCTTGAGACTTTGTCTCAAATAGCCCAGGCTACTGAGAAAGATCTTCAGCTTCTGATCCTCCTGCCTCCACCTCCTGAGTGTTGGGGTTGCAGACTTACACTACCATACCTGACTGATGTAATGCTGGGGTTCAGGCCCAGGCTTCATGCCCGCTAGGCAAGCAAACACTCTACCCACCAGCTCCAGCCCCAACCCTCCCCTTTTGTGTTCTCTGTGCATCCCCCAGACACACGTCATCTTCCTTGGGTTCTCCATTCAAGATCAGATTCCCCGTGTGAGCCCCCAGCCTGAGAGCTTCGCCCCTCTACCCTTACACTCTCGAGAATTCTGCCAGCACTGACCCTACCTTGCTGCTACAACCGCCAGCACTCTTCCCAAAAGCAATAGCACTGCTTAATCTTTAGGTTCCTCTGTCCCTTTTATGCCTCGCTCCTGCCCTCTGCGCCTCCTGTATTGACACCCAGTGTGGTAACTATATCTGCTGTGATTCCTTATGGGACTGGGGCATTCGGCCTATTGGTGCCTCCCTCTTTGATGAGCACCCTCCTCCTGTGGCTCCCGTGACTCAGGATGTTTCTCAGGATCCTTAAGCCAGGCTCTTGTTGGGTTCATCAAGGCTAACCTCACCCTACCCTGCCACGCTTTGCATCCCACTCTCTAGACCCATTTGCCATCTCACTTGTCCTTTTGTATGTGTGTGGGAGCTGCTGGTTTTGTTTGGTTTGTTTGTTTGTGTTTTAAGGCAGAGTGTCACGTAGCCTAGCTGAGGCTAGCTTAGAACTTGCTGTGTAGCCAACATAGGCCTTGAACTCCAGATCTTCCTGCTTCTACTTCCCAAATGTTGAAATTATAGTCCTGTAACAGCATGCCTGGTGCCCCTTGCCTTGGATGGCTGTTTCTACTGTTCATCTACTGACTAACTTTATCTCTTGAGCCCCACTGCTTAGTAGCCGCCTTTCCTGAGTGTCCCACGTGAACTGGTCATTCAGCATACCTAGGGCCCTGCTCATCTTTCCACCCAAGCCTCTTCTGGGATTTCTGACCCAGTGGAGGGCCAATGGTTACCCGGATACACAAGTTCAGCATCTCGAAGTCCCCTTAACTTGTGTTGTCCCTCCTACCACATGCCACCCAGCACCTGGTCTCATGGGATCACCACTTTCAGATCCCAGGTCTGTTTGCCCCTTTCCCTGCTCTTGGTCCTGCCCCAGCTCACCGCTATTAGAAGCTGGTTCTCACTATGTATCGTAGGCCAGCCTCAGAGTGGAAATCCTCCTGCCTGGGCTTCCATAGAGGACCACAGGTGAGTGATACTGCTCGCCTTCCCATTTTGAGAGTTTTAACCCGGGGATCTTCCTGCTTCCTCCTTTGCCACCTCTTTAGCCCACTGTCCACCGTACTGAGGGAGCCTTCTAAAGTGAAATCCTGACCGTGGCTCCTGTCAGCCTCCCTTGCTGCCTTTGGGTAGTGTCTTTATTTCTTTTATTGGTGTGAGGTTCTTCCTGGCTCGGCCTTGCTTCTCTTTCAGCTTCCCATGTTCCTGTTCTCGCCATGCTCCTCCTATGCTACCCCTGGGTGTAGCACACTTTCTTAGCCAATACCAGCGTCAACTGAGAAAAATGCAGTGTGATTGGTTGAGTGGACAGTGGGGTACTGAGGAGGCCTATGCAAATGTATTCTTTTGTTTGTTTGCTTTTCTAGACAGGGTTTTTCTCTGTAGCCTTGGCTGGCCTAGAAGGCCTGCTCTGTAGACCAGGCTGTTCTTGAACTCGATCTGCCTGCTTCTGCCTCCCGAGTGCTGGGATTAGAGGCGTGCGCCACCACCGCCAGGTGCAAATCTGTTCTTAACAGAGAGACTAAGAAGAGAGAATGAATATTGAAATCTTGCTATCAAGAGCCAAGTCTCATTGTGCAGGCCCAGAGTCCCACTTGGAGGTTTAGGCAGGAGGCTTGAAAAGTTCAAGGCCAGCCTGGATCTATAAAGCAAGTTCAAGGCTAACCTGGGCAACTTAGTGAACCCCTATCTCAAAGTAAAAAGAGGGCCAGGGATGTGGCTCGGTGGTAAACTGTTTCCTAGCACTGGGTGGCTTTCCATCATCTCCCACTGCTGAAAACAAAATCAAAGCCATAAAATCCCCCTGTAAAGACTGAGGGACCCTGGGTCATCTCAACCACCCACGCAAAGGCAAACAGCCAGAGTGAGCGTTCTTTTCCGCAACAAACAGGACAGTGACTCAAAGGACCTTGCATGGCATGGAAGCAGTCTCTAAACGCCACAGTGACCCATACCCTTGGTGCATGGCTGAACAAAGACTGAAAGACTCTGCAGAGTTGCAGCGTATTTGCACATCTGCCCCTGCAGTGAGCACACCAGACAAAACGAAAGCGGTGCTCAGTGTTCACCAGCTCAGTAGCTCTGACTCCATGTAAACAAGTTTCACCTGAAGGAACTCATCCAGCTAGACGCTCTTGCTTTCCGCGCTCTCGCCAACAGCCTCCATCTGCCTTTCGTATGCTGTGTTCTCAGTGCCTGGCACACATACTGGCTGATGCATCGTGGCTCAGTAATTTAACCTTTTCATCTCCTCATCTGCAAGAAAGGAGGCTTGATCATAATAGTGGGATGGGTGTGGTGGCTCACACCTGTCCTCCCAGCCCTTGGGAGGCAGAGGTGGGACAATTGTTTCATGTTCAAGGAAGCCTGGGCTACGTAGCTGTTCCAGGATAGCTTGGGCTACACTGTGAGACTCTGTCTTGAGAGCCAAAGAACGAAGCTGAGGAAGTAGCATGATTGGTAGAGGTCTTGCCTGGCGTGCACAAAGCACTGTGTTTAATCCCTAGAGCATCATAAAGCTGGATGTGGTGGCACAAATCCAGCATCCCAGCACTCAGGAAGTAGAAGAAGGAGGAGGTGGAGCCCAAGGCTAGCCTTGGCTACACAGGGAGTTTGAGGGCAGCCTGGGCTGCATAGAGGACCTTTACTCAAAATACAAACAAATTGCTGGGCATGGTGATACACACTCTTAATTCCAGCACTTGGGAAGCAGAGGTAGACAGATCTCTATGAGTTCAAGGCCAGCCTGTTCTGTAGAGTAAATCCCAGGACAGTCAGGTTTCATAGTATAGACCCTGTCCCAAAAAGACAAAAGCAAAGCTGGGTGGTGGTGGTGCATGCCTTTAATCCCAGCACTCAGGAGGCAGAGGCAGGCGGATCTCTGTGAGTTTGAGGACAGTCTGCTCTACAAGAGCTAGTCCTAGGACTGACACTGACCCCAAAGCCACAGAGAAACCCTGTCTTGAAAAAAAAAAGAAAAGACAAAAGCAAGATGAAGGTTAATCCCAGAGAAACCCTGTCTCAAAAACAACAAACGAACAAAAAACAGAAACAAAACAACTCTTTCCCAAAAAATAAAGACTTAAAAAGTATTTTAAATCTAAAAACAGAGCTAGCAAGATGATACTGCCAAGCCTGACCTGGGACCCACACGGTAGAAGGAGAGAACTAGAAGGTGTTTTCTGACCTCCTTACATGCACACTCTCACACGCACATGCACACACTCTCACACACACATGCACATACTCACATACATGCACACACTCACACACACACACACACACACACACCCATACACACACACACACACTTGCTGGAGAGCCTGATGACTGGAGCTTGGTCCCTAGATCTCATTCAAAGGCGGAAGGTTGTGTCTGACCGCCACACGACTGCAGTCACACACAGGCGCACCTACCTCCTCACCGACCCTGCCCTAGCCCCACCCATCCCCAACAACTACTACTACTAGAGGAAATAAAGCCCCAAATCCAGATGGATGGAGAAGATGGCTTAGTGGGTAGGAGCACTTGCTCTGCAAGCAAGAGGACCTGAGTTTGCATCCGCAGCTCCCCATTAAAGAAAAACAAAAACCAGGCATGGCTGTCCCCGCCCGTAACCCCAGCCTTGTGGGGTGGAAGACAGGCAGATCATGAGCACTCACGGGTCAGCGAGCCTAGCCAAAATAGCCAGCTGCAGAGAGCCTGTCTCGTGGCAGTGGAGCAGAGGGGGTGGAGGAAAAAGCTCAGTGTCTTTCTCTGGCCTCCATACGCATGCGCGTGGGGGTACAAGCTTGCACACTCACACACATGCATCATAGTACACATAAAACAGATAGACTAGCCAGGCGGTGGTGGCGCACGCCTTTAACCCCAGCTCTTGGGAGGCAGAGGCAGGTGGATCTTGGTGGGTTCAAGGCCAGCCTGGTCTACAAGAGCTAGTTCCAGGACAGGCTCCAAAGCTACAGAGAAACCCTGTCTCAAAAAACAAAAACAAACAAATTTAAAAAAAAACCAGATAGACAGACAGACAGACAGTCCCGTTGAGACTCATTCCATGTTCTGGTTCCAGGGCTCACCTGCAGCAGGGCTCTCCCCCACATCCTCCTGTTAACATCTGGAAGAATCCTATGCAAAGGGCTCTTGAAGAGAAACACTGCCCACAGGACTGAAGTGCCTTAGTGCAATATAGAGAGAAGATACCTTACCTCCCACCATTCCCTCCCCCAAATTATCTGTGTGTTCCCTTGCCCTCTTTGGTTCTGTTCCTTCAGCACCCTCATTTCTGTGCTCTATGGGACAAATTTTCTACTGGTCCCTCAAGAAGAGGTCCCATGGCACCTCCTTCTACTTCCTCCTCCTCCTTCTTCAACAGCCTCTTACTATATTGCTCTAGCCTGGCCTCAAATTCATAACCTTCTGCCTGGAATGCTGGGATTACATGCAAGAGCCACCATACATGGTGGCTTTCCCGAACTCTTGAGTCCACTGTTGCTGGCTTAGGGCCGCCGGCACTCACATATGGATGTGTGTCTGCCCCGCTGAAGGCCAGTCCCTCTGCAAAGAGGCACCATGTGACTCTTGGCCCCTGAGCTCACTCCACATGTGGCACAGGGAAGGTGACGGGTGAGTGTGAGCTGAACAGTTAGTGAAGGACAGGATGAAACCTAAGTCTCGGAGCTGCTACGGAAGGTCGCGCTGCCTTCAGGGAGAGCATGGCAGGATGTCTCAGCGTCAGCATCACAGACATTTTGGACCACATGATTCGTTTTGTCCAGGGCGGGTCCACACATTTGAGAACGATCAAGGGCTCCTTTGATCTTTACTCCCTTGATACCAGTAGCAACTCACTTCTCTGGTCATCAAGATCAAAAAAAGTCCCCAGGGGCTGGGGAGATGGCTCAGCAATTAAGAGCACCACTTGTTCCTCTTGCAGAATATCTGGGTTCAGTTCCCAGCACCCATATGATGACTCACAGTCATCTGAGGCCCTTCTCTGACCTCTGAGGGTACTAGGCATGCACATGGTGCGTGTGTGTGTGTGTGTGTGTGTGTGTGTTATACATGAACAATTAAAATAAATCTATTTTTTAAAGACCTTAGGGTTGGGGATTTAGCTCTAGCTCTGTGGAGTGCTTATCTCAAATGTTCAAGGCCCTAGGTTTGGTTCCCCATATCACAAAAACCAGGTATGGTGGCATCTACTTGGGATTCCAGCATTCCGGAGGTAAAGGCAGGAGGACATAAGTTCAAGGTCATCTTCTGACTACCTGAGATTCCGTCATTTTTTTTTTTAAAAAAAAAAAGTTGGTCAAATGCCTTCTAGGAAGCAAAGTCTCTCAAGGTGAGACCATTATTCTAGGTCGGTCATTCTAGTTATCTTTCCGTCTTTCTCCTTGTAACTTTTAATCCAGGAATCCCTCTTGATCTTAAATCTTTACCAGCAATGGAAAAGCTTCCTTGGGTACCTGAGGCTGAAGCTTCCTCCCTGGAGAGAGTTAGGGTAAGGTTCCAGGAAGGTACAGGTTGAGTTTCAAATCTGGGGATAAAGAGCAAGCGTCCAGACTTGGATGTGCTGGAGCCAGTAAGAAGTTAGGGGTGCAGATCCAGGCATGAACACTCGCTACTGAGGGGCTCTGGTCTTGCTGAGAGCTGTTCACCCAGCCCTGTCTCCCGAGATACACGTCCCCTTTGTGCAACGAAGCCCCCAAAGGATCACCTCCCATCTCTGTGGGAGCCCAGAAATATGGGGGCTCCTCTACAGCCACCTTCTCATGCTTACTTTACCCTGCAGTCAGTGCTGAGGGGAGCCAAGCTTGTGCCAAGGGCTGTGAGCTCTGTTCCGAAGTCAACGGCTGCCTCAAGTGCTCGCCCAAGCTGTTCATTCTGCTGGAGAGAAACGACATCCGCCAGGTGGGCGTCTGCCTGCCGTCCTGCCCGCCTGGATACTTTGATGCCCGAAACCCCGACATGAACAAATGCATCAGTGAGTGTGGGGGTGGGGATGGAGAGGCCCTGGACCCTGGAGGACAATGCTTTGAACTAGCTAGTAATGGCCAATGAGGAGTGCAGAGGGGACACAGAAAGAAGATAAGGCTCACTTTTGTTTCAGATACACAGGCACACATCCTCCTAGAGGCTCTACCCATAATCCCACTGTGTAGAAACCAGTAATGCCACCCCACCCTTCTCTCTCCATAGCTGCACCTACCTTTGTTTCCACAGGTCACTCTGACTGTCCTAATTCATCTTGTTGGGCCGGAGACCCCAAAGCTAGTCCCTCACTGCGCTGCCCAGCCCACTCATTAACCACGGCCCAGCTACTGTTCCCTCCTTCCCCTTGTCCTGTCTAGACTCCCAGCACCTGTCTCCTGCACCGTTTCCATAGGCTGTCATAGCCTGACCATCCAGCCAACCCTCTGCACCCCAGCCACCAAGATGCTTCTAAGACTTACAGTCTAGTGCGCGTGCCTGATGCTAGTCACCCTGTGTCGGCACTACACTGGCTCCGGGGAACCCGTCTGGCCGGTCTGCTCTTTCACGAGTCCCCCTGGTTTCTGGCTCTGCTTTTTCACCCCAGCCACAGTTCCATGTGTTACAAGGCACGTGCTGCCCTATCTCCATCCCGTTCCTGTAATTACAACTGGGACATTCTGGGGGCCCCCCAGTGAACCTGTGAACCATACCAGTGTTTCCTCCTTCCTTCGGCGCCTTGAACCGTAGAGCTCATTTCCAGATCTCAGATCACAAAAGCCTTTGGAGGGAGGCTGGATAGAAGGGGCCAGAGGTTCTTAAAGCTTGTAGTTTAGAGGCATGGAGGGGAAATGCCTGGTGCCAGCACAGCCTTCTGAATTCTGCTCTCAGCTTGGCTACTAGCTCTTTGTATGACCTTAGGAGTAGTTCAGCCCCCTGACAGTTCATCCTTAAACTGGGGGTGCTAGTCTTTCCTCCTTAGGTTGTTGAGGGACACACCTATAAGCCTCTTGGTGTCTGGCACTCAATAAATGGTAGCTACTATTGTTATTTGACTCTTACTGTCCTGGCAACCAAACCCAGGAATCTAAGCAAATGGTGGGAGCGGGTGGGGGTGGGGGTGGTGGTGAACTAGGAAGAGGTAGCAGGAGGAAGGGAGGAAAAGTTGAAATTAAGTCACCGGGACAAAGGTACAGAAGAAGGTGGGTGAGTAGCTCAGTGAGATGAAGTGGGTTCTGGGAGCTGCCCTCTTGGTCTTCAGGGCATTGAGGAAAAGGGGGTTCCTGGATGTGCCAGAGTCTGGTAGGCTGGCAGCTGTTGCTTCAGGTGCCAGAGACTAGGAGGGGCCAGTACCTTGAGGAAGCCAATACCTCCCAGTCTGGGGGTGGGGGGAGATGATGGAAGGCCTGTCTGTTCTCAGTCAAGCCCTGTTCTGCCCACCTCCCGCAAAGGAGGGAGCTGGCAAGAGGAGGAAGGGAGGGACCCAGGAGTCCAACCCAGGGGTTCCTGGCACATGGTTTTGCACAGGGAGAGGAATTTGCCCTGGGATTGCTCCCACTCCTTTGAGCAGATTCCTTCTGCTCTGGGCAGGAGGAGACCGAGTGCTGGGATGCTGCGGGTGCCCAGCGGTGTGAGAAGGGGTGCCACACAGGTGCTGTCCGAGGGTTCATTCTCCCGTTCCGCCCTACTCTTGTTTGGTTTAGTTTCCTTTTGTTTTTTGAGACAGGGTTTCACTGTAGCTTTGGAGCCTGTCCTGGAACTCGCTCTGTATGCCAGGCTGGCTTTGAACTCACAGAGATCCACCTGCCTCTGCCTCCCAAGTACTAGGATTAAAGGCATGTGCCACCACCGCCCAGTCAGCCTTACTCTTTTTAGAGGGTCTATGGGATGCATGGGATGCTGAACCAGTCTTCTCTGTCTCCATGAAGCCCAGAAGACCCCTCCCCCTCTGAAACCCTTGGGCCTCAGCCTGGGTTCTAGGATCTGAGACTTTGTTTGGGTTCTGGTTAAGCGTTGTTGGCAAGCATCACAGTCAGTACTCAGGAGTGACTACTTCAGTGTCCTCTCTTTGTCCCCTCCCTTTCGAAAGATTCCTCTGTAGGAATTCTAAGATGTGAGCAGCAGGCTTTGGGGGGCCGGGGATAAAAGAACTTGCCCATCCTGACTGGGGCCAAACTCCATTCTGCTTCTGTCTGCAGAATGCAAGATTGAGCACTGTGAGGCCTGCTTCAGCCACAACTTCTGCACCAAGTGTCAGGAGGGTCTGTACTTGCACAAGGGCCGCTGCTATCCAGCCTGTCCCGAGGGCTCCACAGCAGCCAACAGCACCATGGAGTGCAGCAGTTCTGGTAAGGAGCCGGTGCCAGAGGCAGAGGGCCCAGGGTCCAGAGCAGAGAGCTGAATGGAAGTCATAGAGGTTGATTGCACAGGGTGAGGAGGCGGGGCAAGACAGGGTGAAGGGGCGGGGCAAGAGAAAGCTCTCCTTCCGCTAAGTCCTTTTGGGGCTTCTTTTTCTGTGGCCCGAGGTCTGGACTGGGATTGATTGGGTAGGTAGGTAGGGAAGTAAGTGGGTGGGTGGGCGAGAATTCTCCAGGGGCACTCAGCCGGAGGGGGCGATCCCTTTACCTCTTCCTTCCCTCCCTCCTACCTCACCTCCCGTCAGCACAATGTGAAATGAGTGAGTGGTCTTCGTGGGGGCCCTGCTCCAAGAAGAGGAAGCTGTGCGGTTTCCGGAAGGGATCGGAAGAGCGGACGCGCAGGGTGCTCCATGCTCCTGCGGGGGACCACACCACCTGCACTGACACCAAAGAGACCCGGAAGTGTACAGTGCGCAAGACACCATGTCCTGAGGGTGAGCTGCAGCCTCTGCCTCCTGCCTCCGGCGATCAGTTATATCTACGTCACGTCGGGCGTCCCAAACTGTGCAAACTTGGGACATATCCTGGCTGAGGACAGTGCCCTGAGATGCTCTTGTGGCAGAAAGACGAAACTTCTGTAGCCAGGATCCCTGTCCCATTTTTTCTGGGTGTTCGTTTTAGAAGATTCCTAGAAGAACAGAGCGGGTTGGGATGGGCTAGGCCTCAGAGACTTGGACCCATTCAGACAAGGCCACAGAGCCTGAAGTTAGCAATGAGGTAGATGCTGTCCACCCATCCTGGCTGGTCTCAGAGGTAGCTGATGGGTGGTGGGAAGTAGGGACTGTCCCACTTGTCCTGATACCTTCAGTGAACAGGGTCTTTGGGGTCCAAGGGCTGTGGCAAAGGAAGGTGTCTGATATGCACTGGGGAGTGGGGGCAGAGACAAGCCCCCTGTCCTCATGCTATACGGTCCCCTGAAGAGGCTATAGCCAGAGGAGGCTTTGAGGCCATCTCCTTTTGCCTTCCCACCTAACTTCCTTGCCATGACCTCCTGAGGACCCTTGGGCACCCAGAGTATCTGAGCATCCTTCATTGATTTTTATCCACTATCTGATTGTTGCAGGGCAGAAGAGGAGGAAGGGGGGCCAAGGCCGGAGGGAGAATGCCAACAGGCATACGGCTAGGAAGAACAGCAAGGAGCCAGGCGCCAACTCTCGGAGACACAAAGGGCGGCAGCAGCCACAGCCAGGGACAGCAGGGCCACTTACATCATCAGTAGGGCCCACCTAGGCCCGGTGACCAGTCTCCAGATCTGTGTGGAAGAGTCTTATGCTGTACTGCATATAATGGGAACTTTCCAGAACTGGAGCATCTGGGACAGCAAGTCCACACATACTCCACTCGCCCACCCACCCATCTATCCATCCATCCATCCATCCATCCATCCATCCATCCATGCATATCCAGGCGCACATATGGCCACATCAGAATACATCAACACACACACACACATTCTTGATATTTGAAGTCATCGAGGATGCGTCCCTCCTGTGGCCCAGCTGTACACACTCAGTTTATGATGCTCTCGGAAGACTTGTCTGAGAGAACGTTTCCCAGCATCTGAACCTAAACTTCAAGGAGTGAAACCTTCTGGAGGAATTGCTGGGACAGCATCTGGCAGGTGGATGGCAGACTGGAGCCAAAGCTGGAGCAGCTGCCAAGGGGAGAGTGCTTTCCCCTGGCCTAAGTGGCAACTCCCAGCTATGTGACTTGATTGTTGGAGATGAGAGTCATTACACAACCGGGGTCCATGTCAGGGCTGAGCTGACTTGGAGACAGCTTAAAGTTTATTTCAAATTAAAAAACAAACAAGACAAGTTCTCCATTCGTCTTCAGTGTTTGGGGTTTGGTGGGTACGCATAGAAGCAAAGAAGGGTAAGGCCCAATTTTACAAGCCCCCTAATAGCCTAATGGCAAACTTTAGGGATACCTAGAGGATGGTCACCAGGTTCTCTGCATTTTTTTTAAAGATTTTAAAACATTTAATCTGAATCTGTGTGCGCCTGTGTGAGTTTCTGTGCATCGCATGCATGCAGGTACAGAAACCGGTTACAGGCGGCTGTGACCTGCTGGTGTGGATGCTGGGAACTGAACCCGGGTCCTCAGCAAAAGCAGCAAGTGTTCTTAATCACTGAGCCATCTCTCCAGCCCCATCTGTATTCTTGTTAATCGGAATGTGGTCTGGGGGCCAGCTATGACCTTGTTGGCAAGCAGCTTATAGGGCATGAGTCTCAGGTGCCATTCCAGACCTAGTGTCTCACACATGTGTGTTAACCGGGCTCCCGGTGGTCGGCACACACACCCTCATCAAGAAGCATTCCTGAGATTTCTCTGTAAGAAGTAGAGGCCTGGGAGGTCAGGGTCTGTATACCAAAGGATACTCCTAAGTATGGGGAGAGGGCAGGCTCTCTGACCATGTTTGGGGACTGTAGTGGTCAAAGGTACGACGGTGGGTGGAACGAGTTCGGGTGGCATTGTGGTATCTGCTGGCGGCAGTGCAAACCAGCTCTGGACCGAGTGGTTGATTTCCTCAGAGGACCAGTCTCAGCTTTCTCTTACAAAGCTCAGAGGATGATGGGAGAGACAGATGTTCACCAAATGAAGGTGCAAGCAAAACCCCGAGCGCAAACAAGCAGTCAAGGGCAGGCACATTCATAGAGCATATGGCAGTAGGGGGAAAAGTATGCGACAAAAATCAAAGACTTGTAGCCGAGTGGTGGTGGCACACGCCTTTCATCCCAGTACTCGGGAGGCAGAGGCAGGCGGATCTATGTGGTTTCGAGGCCAGCCTGGTCTACAGAGTGAGTTCAGGACAGCCAGGATTGTTACACAAAGAAATGCCTTAGAAAAAAAACAAAACAAAACAGCAACAGGAGACTTTTTTCCCAGGGTGGTTTCTCAGAACAGGGGAGATCTGTGACCAGCTCTGAAGAATGAGTAGAAGAATTTAAGATAAAGAAAGTCTTGGGCCAGCAGGAGGGCTCAGCCAATGAGTACTGGCCACCAAGCCAGATGACCTGGGTCAGATCTGAGACTCACGTGGTAGAAGGGGAGAAATGACTCTCTGACCTCCACATGCATACGGAGACATGGATACACGCACACACTACACACACACAATTTTTAAAAACAAACCAGCAAACTAAAGAAAGTGTGAGAGACCATCAGAAACGACATCTTGCCTTTGGGGTCACTGGCAGAAGGGTTCTAGAGGGAGCGTGGGGAGTGATATCATATAGGCAGCTCCCAAGGTAGCTAGGAACGCTGGGTGGCCTGGTTTTCTGAATCGCTGTCTGCTGATGCCTGTATGTTCTGGGTTCCATTCCTGGTTGTGGAGGCATCAGGGCGTGGCAGAGTGGGGCTGCTCGTTCAGTGGTTCCAGGAAGCAGAGAGAATGCCTGCACCAGGGAAAGGCAGTGTTAAAGCAGTGTGTGCGGTAGTCATCTCTGAGTCACACGGAATTTCAAATTACCTAGTAGCCTCAAGGCACGTACCCCACTGTTGGTTTCCTAAGCAGATATAGGCAGAACACTGCCTTTTTATTGTTGTTGTTTTGTTTTTCAAGGCAGGGTTTCTCTGGGTAGCTCTGGCTGTCCTGAAACTCATTCTGTAGCCCAGGCTGGCCTCGAACTCACAGAGATCCGCCTGCCTCTGCCTCCCGAGTGCTGGGATTAAAGGAGTGCGCCACCACTGCACCACATACTTCTTAGTATGTCACCAACATAATGATTACTAGAAATCAACATAAATGATTACTAGAAAAACCTTGTTCACATTTTTAACTAAGTCTCCCACATTCCGTGCATATAGTATAATATCATTCTGTCACTAAAATTTTGGCCAGAAACTTAAATTGTATTTAGACTTCATAAAAACTAAGATTGAGCCGGGCAGTGGACAAACAAAAAACAAGACTGAGCGAAGCAAGAGATTTGCCTACTAAAGTTGTTTTCAGAATAATTCTCTAATAATTAAATTGAAAATTTTTAAGTTTGATTAGTTTCACCAATCAGTTAGCACTGTGAATTCAGTTCTTTCAGTTGCCCAGTGGTCATTTTTGAAGTGCTCAGTAGTCACTTGTGGCTGGCCAGCGATCGTTACCATGGCCATCAGAGTTCACTATGTAGACCAGGCTGGCCTTGAACTCACAAAGATCTGTCTGCCTCTGCTTCCAAGTGCTGGGATTAAAGACATGTCCCCCCATACCTGGCATCAACAACAGAGTTCTATACAGAGGGAACGGTGTGCTCAAATGCCCTGTGGCAGAAAGGGGGCTGGTGTTCAAGGACCTGAAAGGAAGCCAGATGGCTAGAAAGCCCAGGGCACAAGTGAAGTGATTCTGCGGAGAGTCTCTGAGCTGGGCTTGCTTTAATTCTGCAAACCCGAGTCACAAGTAGCACACTCTGGGACTGTATTGCAGTTTGCAGAGCTCCTGATGTCTACTGTGTGACTGGAGAGGCTGCTCAGGAGGTTGTCACAGTCATCCAGGAGAGAGAGAGAGAGAGAGAGAGAGAGAGAGAGAGAGAGAGAGCACTCAGAGGGGCTTGGACCAGGAAAATGGTGTTGCAAATGGAGAGAAATGAGGAAATGAGCAAAGTCAAAGGCATTTTGACAATAAAGGGGGGTTTGGTGATGCTGTAGGGTGTGGTGTGAGGAGAGTGCTGTCAATGTTTAGTTCAGACACCAGATAGACGTGGGACAGCATGCTGAGAGGGAAGCCTAGGAAGGAGACCAGTGTGAGAGGAGGAGGAATATACCTCTGACTTTAACTGTGCTGAGTTTGAAGTGGGAGCAGGCACTGCCTGACTTAAACACGGGTCCCATGAGGTTCTGACTAGAGAAGATCACCAAGGCTGTGGGTTTGGAAGAAGCTAAGTAAACAGTGGCATACAGGGTGAAGAGGGGGCTCGAGACGCAGCTGTGATGATCTGAGGTCAGGTGCGGAGGACCAGCTGACAAAGAAGCTGGATCGGGGCAGGTGGGAGCAAGCCAGAGGGATGGCTGCTGCCGGGAGACAAAAATAACAATAGGGCCAGGAATGGGGGCTTGATGCCCACCACTGACCTCCTAGCCAGGGCTGTTTGAAGTGTGGGCGGATCTCCAGCTAGGAAAGGGAAGGAGGGTAATACCACAGGGGTGTGACTTGGGTCCAAAAGGTCTTGTTTGTTTGCTTGTTTTTGAAATAGGGTCTTACTATATAGCCCTGACTGTCCTGGAACTTACAGAGATCTGCCTGCCTCTGCCTTCTGAGGACTGGGATTAAAGGTGTGCACCACAACTCCAGTCTTAAAAACAAAACGGAATAGACTAGAACATATTTAAGGTCTTCCAGAAGAGTCCAGGGAAGGGAAAGGTTGAATGCACAGGAAAAAGGAGGAAGTGGGTAATAATAGGTTTGGGAGAGAGGCGTATTCTTCCTGGGACTGGATGTGGGGAGGCTAGGGTGCAGGTTTGTGCTCCGGTTTCCTCGCCATCATTTCGCTCAGGGCCACCATCCCTTTACTGCTGGCTGAGACTGGGAGCCTGTGTCAGCACACGGCTGGTCCCCAGCTGTCCATAGCAAGCTGTAGCTTCTCCCCTCTTACATCTTGCCTCCTTTCCCAGTCTTTCTGGACTGGTCAGTTTTCCATGTTTTTGTCTCCCAGCTCCTCTTAACTGTCTCCTTAGGTCTTTTTGTTTCATTTTTGTTTTGTTTTGCTTTTATTACCCTGTCTTTCTGTATTTTCATCCTGGTCTCTGACTCCATTTACACATCATCAATTTCCCTTGGTTTAGCGCTCTTCTAGATTGATGTCTTGGCTGCTTCTACTTGGCATTAGTCAGTCTCCCAGATCCTCAGGTATTTCCATGTGTGGCCATTAGCCTGCAATTGTGGCCTCACCTGGGAACTTAATAAAAACACAGAGTCTCAGACCATACATAGATATAAGGAACTCAAATTTGCTTTATTCCAAGTAGCCCCTGGGGAACTTCAGTACATATTCCAAGCTGACATTTATATTCTCTCTCTCTCTCTCTCTCTCTCTCTCTCTCTCTCTCTCTCTCTCCCCCCCCCACAAGACAGGGTTTCTCTGTAGCTTTGGAGCCTGTCCTGTAGGCCAGGCTGGCCTCAAACTCACAGAGATCTGCCTACTTCTGCCTCCTGAATGCTGGGATTTAAAGCATGCGCCACCACTGCCTGGCCGTTAGCTTTCTTCTAAAACTACATCCAAACAAGTCCCAGAATAAGGGGGGCTGTGTCTCCTGTTGCCTGTGTCACCCTGACGATGCCCTGGGGAGGGGCTCGGCTTCTTTTTATCACCTCACCCATCCCCTCACACTCCCAGAAGCTGCTCCTGGAGTCTGAACGGCTCAGGGAAGGAGTGTGTGGCTCCCCAGAAGTCCTGAGTACATAGATGCATAACTCAAGCCTCAGCTCCCACAACTGGTCAGGGGACATTCTCATTCTGATACCTCGTGAACTTCTAGATTCAACCCTAGCATGATGTGAATGCAGTGAACCCTGGGCCTGCTCTTGTCTGTTTCTGAACTGCATGGTGAAGTCGGTTTAAAAGTGACGACCGGTTATCTGCTCGCAGCCCTAAAACACCCACCTGAGACTGAAACCCTAGGGCTACCAAGAGCCATGGGTGGTCCCGAAATGGTCCTTGGTGCTTTGGAGGCTGATGGGTGCTGAAGGGACCATCTATCTGTGTCGAGATGCCTTTCCCTGCCCCAGGTTTACATAATGAAAACACATAGTTCTATGTGGTCATTCGCCCACGTGGGTTGGAAAATGTTAGCTCTCTGCCCTATGGGGTCACGCACTTAACAGACCAGCACACTCTGGTCATCTTTCCCACCCCCAGCTCTGGTGTGTTTCCCATCCAATTGTTTGGGGTGATGAAGTTGTATATTTTCTGGATTTTTTAAAGTAGGGATTTCCCCTTCTTCTCTGGTTTGTTTGATTTGGTCTAAGAGGACTGGGTGAGAGCTCGGGGTCAGGGCCAGCTCTAAGGCCCTGCTCCATGTCCCTGACTCAGGGCCAGGGCCCCCGTGCCGGCTTTCAGCCTCAGATCCCTCCAGCTAAGGGTCTGCTCTTCATTCACTGGGTAGCTGGTGGAAACCCTCACTGTGGTGGGGAAGGGGAAACAGGCTGCGAGAACAGGTTCTATCTGGCAGGACTGAGTGGGCTCACTGGAAAGGGAGGCTGGTCTGTACCACAGGTGGAAGTTCTCAAGAACAAAAGCCTTATTATAGGAGAAGGAGGCGATCTGGAGATTGATCACCTTGGGGGATGCTAAGACGCAAGCATACCAGGGTTGGGTGCACCTGCTTTGGTGTGGCCTACCTCCATGCTCTTCCAGAGAAAGAACCAGCAGAGTGAAGAATAAACACCTGGCAAGGTGCGGGGTGGAACCCCCCACAGTGGAGTCAGTGACCTGCTCTGACTGGAATGGATTCTCATTGGTGGGGTGCGGGAGGACTAGCATGGTGAGCCCCTTCCTACCTCCAGCGGGCATTGCCTACCAGGTTGGTGCCTGGCCAGTGGCTGGAGAAGGTAGCTTGGGTCAATGCCCTAGAGCCTTCCAGAACTTGAGTAGGAAATTGCGAAACAGGGCTGCATTTTGAAAGAGAAAGTATGTGAAAAATGGTTCCTCCCTCGCCTGCCCTCCCCGGGGCTCGGTGCAGGGAGGTGGGTGAGATGGATTCCTGACTGCGCCTACTCATGTGGGAAAGAGGGCAGGGGCAAACTCCCAGCAGCTGCCAGCCTCTGATTATTGATTATTGATGGCATGGTGCACTTTCCCCAGCTGGTGAGCCTGGTCTATGGACAGGGCCAGCTGCTTCCTCCAGCTGAGTTTTGTGTCTTCAAAGGATGGCTTCTAAGGGTTCCCTTTCCGACCTCATATGGACCATGGCTGTTGACTGAGTATTTGGAATGTCTTCAGGTTGAGCCAGGCCTGTCCATAAAATGGGAGGCATTTGGCGGTTCCACTGCCTCTGGCTCCCAGTCTTGGCCCTGGCCGGGCTGTCTTCTTCAAGGAGCTGTGTGGGCCTCCTGCCAGCATGCTTCCCTGGGAAACATTGAAGTGAGTTAAAGTCAACAATGAGTTCATCTCCAAAAAGAATAAGCCAAGAGCCCCAGGGCATGGAGACAGGAGAAGGCCTACTGGAGACTGGGGACAGAAGAGGGGCTAGGTGATGCTAGGGCAGCCGGACCCAATCCAAGTCTGACAAGGGAGTTGGTGTCGCAAGGGACAGCAGAAGCACTTTCTGACACCAGCCCTGGAAGACAAACTTGGCACAAGTGGTGGTGATGAGGATGTCACATCCCCAAAGAACATGCAAAGTGCTCTTTAGTGGATTAGGGGAGGGGGGCTGAGGCAAGGCAGAGAGAAAGAAAGAGCCTGGGGTGATGGGTCAATGAGTTGTGACCCAGCTGTCCTCGGGCTGCCTGGAGGGATGGGGTGTGCACCAGGATAGACATTTGGACAGGGACAATGTCCTGCCGCCATCTCATCTCAAGTGTTGGAACTGGGGATAGTATGACGTCAAGGTCAAGGGCAGAGTGGCCTCATGCTTGTTGCAAAATCTGACATGTGTGTGCATGCCAGGTGCATGCGTCTGCAGATGTACATGCATGTGTGTAGGGTGTGTGTGCGTGGTATGTGTGTGTGTGGTGTATGTGATGTGATATGTGTGTGTGTGTGTGGCATGTGTATGTGTGGTGTATGTGGGGTGTGTGTGTGTGTGTGTATGTGTATAGGCTAGAGGACAACCTTGGTGTCATTCCTCAGGAGTATTTACCTTGTCTTTTCAGACTGTCTCCTCACTGGCCTGGAGTTAACTACTAACTCCACTCCTAACTACGTAGGTTAGGCTGACTAACCCCAGAAAGCCCCAGAGATCTGCCCATCTCAGCCTCCCCGGGGCTGGAATCACAAGTGCATGCCACTATGCCCAGAATTTAAAAGTGGTTCCAAGGGAGCAAACTCAGGTCTTTGTCCTTGCTAGGAAAGCAGCATTTTACTGACCCTGCTGTCTCCCCAGTGCAGGACCCGACATCTGAATCTGCACCTCTCTCCTTCTAGATATGTCCCTGAGGGCCCTACACAGGATCAGGGTGTCTGACTGCTTCTGATTGCTCTTCCTGAAGGGCACTGGACTGGTCTTGACTCACATGGCCAGACTCTCTGTAGCATTCAGAAGGCCCAGTGGAAACACTGGAGCCAGCTGAAGCTGGAGCCGTTCTCTGTGGGCACCAGAGTGGAATCCTACCTCACTCCACCAGCTCAGGGGCTGCTAGAGGAGGGCGTCCATGCCTCCCTGATAAAAGATGGTCGTGCCAGGTTGAAATATACATAAGAAACCTGGCTCAGACCTTCACTACGTGCCGGAGGCTTGGAGATTCTGGCAAGGATTGCCTTGAATATACACTTGGCCTCTCTCCCAAGGGCAGGATCGTTGCCGATAGACTGTGTTTGATTTCTCCCCTGCCCTCACATTCATTCTCCCAGATATTTTATTGTACGAGGTATTTGCCTGACACGCATATTTACAATTCTTTCCCTGCCACCAAACCAACAAAGTGTCCACAGACATTGAGTCTCGGTTTCTTCCAAACACATTCTCTCCAATTCCCATGGCTTACCCTTCTCCTATTTCTACCATTTCTTTTTCTTTTTTTTTTCAAACATATTTTCATCCTCTGATTTTTCTGAGCCCTCTCCATGCTGTCTGAGCTGGGCTTCCCTGCTCTTCTGGAGAGCCATTGCTGTCACACGCACCAGAAGCCTTAGTCTGCTTTTTTAATTTTTTTTTTAATGTGCACTTGAAAGTTCTTCAGGTTATGGTTATGACTTACCTTCTCCATATGTCTCCCGGATATTTAACTAATGACGTTTGCCTTCTGCTATCATGAACTAAATAGTGGATGAATGGGAAAAAGAGAATTGACAAAAAGGTTCCACTTGAATTGTCTTCCTGTGTACATGGTGTGTACAGGCGTGCACACCAGCATGTGCACATGCATGTGGAAGGCAGAGGTCAGCCTTGTGTGTCATCCTTCAGGGCCATCCTCTTGTTTTTAGAGATGAGGTCTCTCATTGGCTTCGGCACTCGCTAATTAAGCTAGGCTAGCAGACCACACCCTCCCAGTGCCGGGACGTCATGCACAAGCCACCGCACCCAGACTTTTTAGTTAGGTCTTGGGGATTGCTTGAGATGATAATCGTTGATGGTTCTGACTCCTTTTCCTTTCTAGGAGTAAAGGGGTGGGGGATAGGGTCAGCCTGAAGATAGTTGGAACCCTGGACCCAAAGCAGTCTGACTTCCCATCTCCCTGTCATTTGCCAGTACTAGTCCTGACAAGCCAACTTTTCAGGGGTATGGCCTGCTGCTCCCACCCCCTGCCCCATTGTCTCTTCTTATTACTCACTGGTGCCCAGTCCAAGGGGACTGTACTGGTTGGGTTTTGGTTAGTTGGTTGGCTTTTTGTCTACTTGACTGACACAAACTAGAATTACCTGGAAATAGGAACCTCAGTTAAGAGGTTCCACAGATTAGCCTGCAGGCAGGTCTGTGGGGGCATTCTCTTGATTACTGATTGACATGGGCAGGTCCAGTTCACTATGGGCAATGCCAGCCATAGTGTATGATAGGATGGTCCTGGGTATATAAGGAAGCAGGCAGAGCAAGCCATGGAGACTAAGGTGATATGCAACATCCCTCCGGGGCTTTTGCTTCAGTTCCTACTTCTAGGTTCCTGCCCTGTTTTGAGTTCCTGCCTTGACTTCCCTCAGGAGGGGACTGTGATCAGGACATGTAAGTCAAATAAACCCTTTCCTCCCCAGGCCGTTTTGGGTCGTGATGTTTATCACAGCAATAGAAAGTAAATTAAGACAGGGAACATCACACATCAATATACTGTACAACATGATCCGCCCCAGACACACCTGTAGCTAGCCCACTCCTGTTTAACACCGAACAAATGACCATCCTCTGTGAAGCACCCCTGCCCTAGGGAGTAGCAGCCCCCTCTGCATTGCTGTGGACCGTCCATCCACTGTCAACTTATCTACGACTGCACCCTCTAATTGAATGTCCCCTCCAGAAATCAGGGCTTGAGCCCATTCCTGTTTACAGTGGCTTGAGTGGTGATCCCAGACACCCGATCTCTTTCTTGCTTTCATGGCACAGACACCTCTACTGCAAAGATGGTCAACGTACCTAAAACCCGAAGGACTTTATGTAAGAAACGTGGGAAGCATCAGTCTCATAACATGGCCCAGGATGAGAAGGACTCGGGCTCCTTGTATGCCCCAGGAAAGCAGCGCTACCATTGGAAGCAGAGTGTGGTTATCATGGGCAAACAAAGCCAATTTTTTCAAAAGGAGGCCAAAATCGCAAAGAAGATGGTGCTCAGAGTGAGTGTGTCTAACCTAACTAAAGATTCAAGGGGCTGCTGGCCCTTCAGAGGTAACAAGCAAGGGCTGGAGAGTTGGCTCAGACGTTAAGAACGTTGTCTGCTCTTCCAGTGGTTGTGAGTACAGTTTTCATCAACCACATGGTGGCTCACAGCCATCTATAGTGAGATCTGGTGCCCTCTTCTGGTGTGCAGACATACATGCAGGAAGAACACTGTATACATACTAAATAAATAAAGGTTTATTTAAAAAAAAAAAAGAAGTGCAAGCATTTTGAACTTGGCAAAGAAAAGAAGAGAAATGGCTAAGTGTTGTCTGAGAGGAAAATACTAAAGCAGTAGAAAAATTACCTGTTAGAGAATAAAATCATTGTTAGTCATAAAAAAAAAAAAAGAAGAAAGAAAGAAAAACGGAGTGCTTGAGCTCCGTTGCGACCCAGGACTCCCAAGGATGCGCCACCCAAGTACCGTGAACATTTATACGGTGCTTATCCCTGCTCAGCCTTGGCTTTGGGTGTTTTACTTAACCCTCGACTCAGCCTTGTGTAGTGGACACAGAGGGCGGAAAGAATGGAGCCAAAGGCCCACCCACAGCTAATACAGCAGAGGACTGGTGCCCAGCTAGCTGGGCCCTGCTATCGCCTAAGCTGAGGCAATACACGTGCTATGCCTGGTTTCCTGTCTGCACGTGTTCGTGTCCTGCCGTCAGTCACACACTTCGACTGGAAGAGGGATGATGCACGCGCGTGCTCATAAACCGTGTCTACGGTTCGCAGGGCCTTCTACCAGCTCCACCTCTCTACTCCAGCCTACCTACAACCATTGGTCGCGACTGCTCAAGACTAGGGCTCACCACGGCTGGAGCTGGCAGAATGTATCCCAGTGCCATGTCCCAGTGGTTGACTTGGCCTAAAGACCCCAATGTGCCAGGACCATATTCGACAGAACAGGCTCTCAACCTCATCCTTCGACTCAAGGTCACCACAAGTCTCAGAGAATCCAGTTAAAAGGATTTTTTGAGTGGAGTCCCTTCTTGAAGTCTCCTTCTCTGAGATCAGAGTGGAAAATCCTGAGTCTCCTTGGGGCCACGGGGAGGGGGCCCACACCTGATAGACCCTATTTGGCCTCAGACAGCTTCTCTGCCCCTCCCCATGAAATCTAAACTTCTGCAAAGAGCCCTCTGCTGGCCCACAAAAGCATCAGCTACACTCAGATGTACAAGGGATGCCTGGTTTGAATTTCCAGCGCCTGCGGGGGAGCGGGGGGGGGGGGGGGGGAGCATATTCCCTATTGGGATGGGGAACACTCTCGGAGAACAATGGCAGCTGCATCATCTGCCTGTCGTATGCCTAGTCAGCTCAGGAAATGCACACCAGTGTCCTTGGATAGGGATGTGGGCAAGCCATCTTGTAAAGGGGCTGAGGAGCAAAAATATTTTTAGGCTCTGTGGACCATATGTTGTCTGCTGCAGCCGCTCATCTCCCCCTTGTAGGGCCGAAGCAGTCAAAGGCCATGTGTAAACAAGTGGTGTGGCTGTCTTCCAGTAAAACTGTATTTATGAACCCTGAAATTTGAATTTCATATCACTTTCATGCGTCATAAAACGTTATTTTTATTTTGACTTTTTCAGTCATTTAAGAAACTAAAATCCATTCTTAGCTTTAGGGCCATATAAAAATAGGCGGTGGGTGGGATTTGGCCAGTGGGTTGTAAGTCTGCCTACCCCTGTGCTGGGAAATCGGCTAAATGGTTTGGTTCATGGTTTGTTTGGTTTTTTTGTTTTATTTTGTTTTGTTTTTTATGGGCACTGATGGTGTGGGAGGTGGGAAGCATGGTGGAAATCCAAAGCCCCAGTCCTGGATAGAGTGGAGAGGCATCCTAGGATCCCAGACAACTCTCAATCCTTCAAATTTATTAAAAGTTACTAGCAAGTTCCTTTATCCCGATTTGTAGGATATATTAGTATATTAGAAGGATAGCTTTTCCCCAAAGACATGATCAGTTTCTTTTCTTTTTCTTTCTTTCATTTTCTTTTTTCTTTTCTTTTCTTTTTTTTTTTTTTTTTGATTTTTTAAGATAGGATTTCTCTGTGTAACAGTCCTAGCTGTTCTAGAACTCACCTTGTAGACCAGGATGGCCTCAAACTCACAAAGATTCACCTCCCTCTGCCTCCTGAGTTCTGGGATTAAAGGCGTGTGACACCACCTCCAGCTATGACCATTTTCTAGTGAGGCTCTTTACACAAGTTACGCAAGGGCCAGATGTGGTGGTGCATTTTATTCCAGCTATTCTTAAAGTGTGGAGATTTTTATTGTAGATGTAATGGAGAAAGCAGGCAGAAGGAAGAGTCCAGGCTGAACATGGCCAGCAGACTAAACTGGACCATGGGAGGACAGAGGGGGAGGGAGACCAAGAGAGGTGGCTCAGGCTAAGAGACCGGCCAGAGACTGGTATAGCCAAAATGGCTGAGTTATACAGGAATCGTGCTGGGGTAAGGGAAACAGAAGCCCAGTCCTTGGAAAGGAGGTGGTTAAGGAAGGGGGTGCAGTGGGGAGTGCTGGGAGGGGTCACAGGTGATGGGCAGTGCATGCTGGGAGACCTGGTCAACATCATTTTGATATGTTAATAGACACCCCAGTTACCTCTTTCTCCTAAGGTCAACCTGGAGGTCTCCACAAAGCATGTGCACGCGTGTGCACAAACATCCACTGTTACATATGCAAACATCCCTCCCCATCCCCATACCACACATACACACAGAAAAAAAAAATAAGTGAAAACAATACAGATTAGGGTTGGACCACTTTCTCATCTGCCACTTGAGAAGTTGTTCACCTTAACGTTTTGCCTACAAATCTCTACTTTGCCGTTAAGGTTTCTGTTCCCCATCTAGACCAGAACTGACACAGCAGCAAAGGGATGCAGGAGGTCACAGAAATCTAGTGTCTTCTCAGGGAGGAGCTGTCCTAAAGGTAAAACTGACCATCTGATAGCGTTTCCTGGGGCACAATAGTTAAAGAATTGACGTCTCCGACTCTTCAGTGGGGCAATATTCAGGGAATGAGCCAAAGAACCTGGTGGTCACTTTTTAAAATGCATTTTCCTAAGAAAAATGGGGAAGGGGAAGAATTACACAGAGATTTAGTCTAACAGCTTAAAACTCAAAAGGATCACTGACTGGACAGATAGATATCAAATATAATAAGAAACACACTGATCCTGGAGAGATGACTTAATATGGGCCTCCAGCCTGCTTGGATCTTAACAGTTGTCTACAATTTGGAAGTAGACTTCCAATTCCCACATCAGTGTGCACTCTGGGTGTAGCGGCTCTCAGTTATCTAAACCAGGCTGGGAACGAAAGGCTGTTAAAGGCATCTTAGGTTAAGTGCATCTCAGGTTGTTCATGAGCAGCTGGGAAACACAGGAACCCAGCATAGGCTCCCAAAAGGCCTCTGTTTGTTTTTCCAAAGCTTAATCTAGGGACCTTTCTGAAGACCTTCTTAACCCTGAAATTTGAGCAATGCCAAGAGAGTATCAGTCTCTCTATCACTTCTCATAGGGAGACAGCTTGCCAGCTTGCTGTATCCTTGTCTAAAAGCTTCTTGGGCATTTTAAATTGAAAGTGGAGGCATGGGGCTGGAGAGATGGGCCAGCAGTTGGTTAATAAAAGCACTTGGTGCTCTGGCAGAGGACTGGGGCTTGGTTCCCAGCAGCCACATCAGATAGCACCCAACCATCTGTAATTTCAGTTCCAGGAGATCTGATGCCCCCATCTGGTCTCCATGGGTACTGCATACACTGGATGTGTTTGTGCACCTAAACTTCACGCAGGTCAGGCTGGCCTTGATCTCACAGAGATTCACCTGCCTCTGCCTCCCTCTACTGGGATTAAAGCCATGCGCCACCACGCCAAGCCAGAAATCCTATTCTTTAAAGGAAGAAATGGAAGATGATTTGACCAGTGAAGCCCTAACTTTAAGGTGATATTTTCTGGTTAGCAGTTCAGATTGTATATAAAGGAGTTTTGTTTGGTTGTTTGTTTTCTACAGATGAAACAAAGCAGCCAAACCCCACTGAAGCCACATGAAGAATCCTTTGCTTTGGCATCTCCTGCTTTGGCATTTGAACTGTTTTGCACTGAGTGGAGTCACTCTAGAGTCTGGCGTATTTGTTTGTTTGTTTTTAAACAGAGCCTTGCCAGGCTGGCCTCAAACTGGCTAAGAATGACCTTGAACCTCTGACTCTCCTTTTCCCCACCTCCTAAGTGTGAGATCACAGGCACACACAGTAACATGCCAGGCTTTATGTAGCGCTGAGGGTGAAACCTGGGGCTTTGCACGTGCTAAGCGAACATTCTACAGCTTGAACTGTGTCTCCATTTCTCTTTTCGTGTGTTTGCTTGAAGATAAGGTCTCTCTATGTAGCTCAGGCTGACCACGAATTCACAGCCATCTTCCTGCTTCAGTCCTCTGACTTCTGGGATTACAGGCCTGTGGCACCTGATCTCCCTAGGTAGCTCAGGCTGGCAGTGAATTCACAGCAATCTTCTTGCTTCAGCCCTCTCACTTCCGGGTTTCTGCCTGTGGCACCCCACCCTCCCAGGGTGCAATACTTGCTCCATCAGACGGGAATCTGCTGCTGGTGAAGAACCTAACAAGGACACGCGAGAAGTCTCTGTAGCAGTTCAACTGAGAATCATAAGCCAACAAGCTGGCACTAATTAAGAGATGATGGCCTTGTAATGGAGCATTTCCAAAGGATGAGGACCCTGGGCTGCAGCAGAAATACAGACACTTGGGGCAGAGCCAAGATGTGTTTTTCAGAGTGCAACAGAGCCCACTCCAGCCTTCCTCACCTTGGCTCTGCTGGAGAAAATGAAGAGGAAGCCAGGTCTTCATGAGCCAGCTTCTGGTCAGATCATCAGAGAGCCCCATGGTGATTTTTTTTTTAGGGAAGAGTTTAATTTTCAGGGCTAAAACTTCTGTGTGGGGTTGGGCATGTAGCTGTTGGTAGAGTGCTTGCCCAGCACACACAGAGTCCTGTATTTGATCCTTGGCACTGCATAACCAGGACTGCAGAAACCACTGCTTAATCACAGAGCTTGGGAGGTAGAGACAGGAGAACCAGAAGTTCCGGGTCATTCTCAGTTACATGCCAAATTTGAGGCCAGCCTGAGCTTTATGAAATCCAGTATCAGCAAAACAATAACAGCAAAAAGACTAAAATTTCTATGTATACAAAAATCACTAGGGGACCTGGGAATATCTCTTTGTAGTAGAGTGATTACCTAGCATAGGTGAGGCCCTAGATTCAATTCCTAGTGTCACCAAAGCAATCGCTAGGGTCACTAAGGCATGAGCATGTCACTTAGTGGTAGCGCACTTTCCTAGCATGTAGGTGACCTAGTTGATCCTAGTGCTGGAGAAAAAAAATAAATCATTAAAAAGCAGATTATTGCCGGGTGGTGGTGGTGCACACCTTTAATCCCAACACTTGGGAGGCAGAGGCAAACTGATCCTTGGGAGTTCAAGGCCAGCCTGGTCTACAAAGCAAGTTCCAGGACAGCCAGGGCAGTTACACAGAGAAACCCTGTCTCTAAACACCAAAAACAAAAGTAGACTATTTTACTTTTGAGCTCCTATTTCCAATCCTGTGGAGCAGGGAAGCTCTGGGGAGAGGCTCAGGAGGCTGCATTTCAAGCCCACTTCCCCAAGTGATTCTGATGCTGGTGGTCCACAGTGGAAAATTCTTCTTTAGAAGCAACTGCTGTTTACCCATCTGACACCCATGACAGGATGAAAATGAGGTCAGGATTCTCCACTTCCTGTGAAAACATCAGTTCGGTATACAGCGCAGGCTTCTTTCAAGGAGGCATTTCTAGCTGGCCAATGGGGGACTCTCCCCATGCACACAGACCCATGGCTATGAGCAACAGGATGGCCGAGGATACGGCACTAACCCTGGGTCTGGAGAGAGAGGGCTTTGCATCTGCACAGGATGAACTGTGTCTGCACTGTGCTCGTGGACCATAACTCATGGTGTCATCCTGAAAGTGTCCAGGGAAGTTAAACTATTCTGTCTGCTGCAAAGCTGAGGAATCGTAACTCCCGGAGGAGGAGGTGTCGTGCCTCCTCCGATTGCCATACATTAGGGGGAAGAAAAGAGTGAAGAAACAATCGCTGCCTTACAGTTGTGGGAAGGAGGATAAACAAAAGGCACCAGGAACTTGAGCTGAACTCACCTCCGTCATCAGGTTCTTCATCTGCTGGTAGAACCCAGGCTGGCTGTCAGGCTCCGCAAATAGCGCTTGGAGAGTCGATAGGTCAGACTGTAAAAGTAGATGGGAAACTGGTACCATCAACATAAGCAGGGTCGGAGAGTAGGGGAGAAACAACACACCGTATCATCTGGGAAAATAAAACTCTTTGGCAAGACTTCACAACAGCCTGATTCAAAATTTCATAATGAAATTATGTCTCTGATCAAAGCCTGCATGAGCTCATGGGCTGATTTTTGCCATTCGTGTTTATTCTGGTTTGCACCAAGTTGAGGCATCAGAAACACATTAATCTAATCATCTCTGTGGGAGGAGGCTCTTGTACCCTCATTTGGGGATCAAAGGGACCATCTTAAGCCCCTCACTGAATGTGCAGCTTTCTTTGATTGGTTCTCAGCGTTTCCTTAGGCACATATCAGGGGTATAACCTTCCTAGCAAGGTTGAGGTTTGTGACACTGGCCCGTGAGGTAAGAAAAGCAAAGCTTCAGGGAAAGGGAGCTGCACAGCAGTGGCACACACCTTTCTTCCAGCACTCGGGAGGCAGAGGCAAGCGGATCTCTGTGAGTTTGAGGCCAGCCTGATCTACAAGTGAGTTCCAGGACAGCCCAGGCTACACAGGGAAACTCTGTCTTGAAAAACAAACAAACAAATAAACAGACAGACAGACAAACAGACAAACAAGATAATGTCTCTTATATCCTGACTTGTACCTACCTCATTATATAGTCCAGGCTAGACTCAGGGCAATCCTACTGCTTTGGCCTTGCAAGTGCTGGATTACAGTCTCACGCCACCACCTCAGCTTTGTTTTAGGTTCTGAGGACGCAGAGGTGGAAATGTGTACAAGGCTTCTGCCTTCTGAAGCTTATGACCTAGATTCAGGCAAACAGCCAATCCTCTTGTGAGTGAGACCATTTCACTTAGCGGCGTGCGCTGAGAAGTATGGTGGGATGGAATAACAGGAAGGTTTGGTTGGTTTAAATCAATAAATCAGGAAAGACTTCCACCGATAGGATAAATTGCCAGATAAATCAAGGGCATGTAGCTCAATTAGAAAACGACAAGTGAACAGCTAAAAAAGTGTGATGTAGGCTCTCTGTGTGACTCAGGCTGGCTTTGAACTGTGACAGTCCTCCTGCCTTAGCCTCTCAGGTCTCAAGTGTATCATGTTTCCTTAGGGTTTTTTTCTTTTTTGACATAGACATCCTTAGATTCTTTAAGTTATCCCGAACAAGGCTTGAAATATAAACTAGAAAGTATGCCTATTTTTTTTTAATCTAAAGTTCAAATTTCAGTGTGTCCTGCATTTTTCTTGATAATCTCTCTCTCTCTCTCTCTCTCTCTCTCTCTCTCTCTGTCTTCCTTCCTTCCTTCCTTCCTTCCTTCCTTCCTTCCTTCCTTCCTTCCTTCCTTCCTTCCTTTCTCTTTTTGAGACAAGGTCTTGCTATATAATTTGGACTGGCCTGGAAGCAGTGGCAATCTTCCCTCCTCTGTCTCTGGAGTGTTGATATTACAGGTGTGTGCCACTATACTGATTTATTTGTTAGGTAGGGTCTGCAATTCCTATGGATAGATGATATTTGAGCAGGGAACTAACCAGAAGGAACCTGCTATGCAGATTCGGGGAAAGAGTGATTCAGTATAAACGTCAGAAGGAGGGACAAATGAGGTCAGAGGAAACGGAGACAGGTCACAAGTTTTGTCTGGATGGAAAGGAGTTTGGATCTGTCTTTCTCTTTGTGATAATAAGTCATTAGAGAATTAGAAGTGTTTGTTTACTTGTTTGATTTGGGCTGAGGCTTGAACTCAGAGCCTAGTGCGTATTAGATGCAAGCGCTACTGCGGCCTAAAATTTGAAGGAAGGGGATGGCCTGTTCTGGTATTTTCCTGCTGCTGATGGGCAGCTTTTGGAAGGGTTCGGAGGGTAAATTCCGATCAGTTTATGCATTGACCTGAGAAGAGGCTTTTTCCTTCGGGCGGGACTCACAAGGAGCCCAGCGCTGTTGGGCGACCCGGATGTTGCTATGGAGGAGACGCTTGGCGGTTGCTAGGCCAGGAGCAGAAGGGAGCCGGGCGGAGGCGGAGCTGGCCCAGCTCAAGGAAAACGCCGCTCGTTCTCAGGAAGTCGTTCTGGGCCGCGCGTGGCGCGAGCGGAAGTGACGTCACCCGCGTTCGGGGCCCAACGTGTTTCACGTAGGTCGCCTTTCCGGCAGGGAAGTTCTGAAGTGCTCACCCCGCGTGTAGCAGAGTGGGGTACTGTCGCCAGGATGGTGAAGCCCAAGTACAAAGGACGGAGCACCGTCAATCGGTCGTCAGCCAGCACCAACCCGGGTACGGCGGGCTGGGCGGATCTAGGCCACGGGAACCCGGGGGAGGAAGGCCCGGCCTGGGTGGCGAGCCCGGGGTGTGGGCACCCACTCCAGAGTCGGGGCACGCGTCATGCCAGCCTCTGGCAGGTCTGCGGCCTCTCAGGCTGAGGTATAGAGAAAGGCAGGTGAAAAGTGGACGAGGAGCCTGGAGTCCTGGCACACGCCTGTCATCCCAGCCCTCGGCAGGTGCATCGCGAGTTCGAGGGTGCCTGGGCTTCAGGGCACAGACTCTGAAAACACAAAGTGGAGTAGGTTGACCCAGGGGACCTTTTACCCTTGACCATTACATTCGTGCCACGTTGGCTTTGACTATTAAGTGATAGATGGTAGCATTGGCTCTTGATACAGATGTTTCATAGGCAGATGTTTCATAACCCTGCAGATAAATATGACGATGATTTTAGTACGGGTGTTTAACACTGGGAAGGCAGAGCAGGCATAGCTCAATGAGTTCCAAGTCAACCTGGTCTACATAGTGAAAGTCTGTCTCAAACTAAAAAAATAAATAAATAAAAAGTTTAGATATGCTCTTGTCTTCATGGAGCTGCAAGGATAGCTGATCTCAGTATTTTCTTTCAATTTGCATAATTAAGGCCTTAGAATTATAAAGGCACTCAACAAGGCTGGAAAGACCACTGGGAGATTAAGAGCTCACTCACGCTGTTCTTGCAGGAGGACCAGAGTTCAGTTCCCAGCACCTAGTTCAATTGGCTCTCAACTGCCTGTTACTTCAGCTCCAAGGGGTGTGTGATGCCTCAGGCCTTCAAGACATCTACACCAACATGCATATACTCACATACATACATATACTTTAAAAAAAAAACACAGACACACTGTTCATGTAGTAATACTAAATGGAAATATACAAAAGTTTAAAGTTGCTGCCTTATTTTGCTGTCTTTCATAAAGGTATTTAGTCATATAATACCATTTATTTGGAAAACATACTTAGGATTGGTTGGCCATTTGTTTGATGTTGTTTTTAAGGAGAGTTTAAGTTCATCAATAATTTTAAAATACAGATGTGAGCCTTAGGGATGAGTAGAAAGAGGTAGTCAGCAAAAGGGCCCAGAGCCAGGTGTGTGTGTGTGTGTGTGTGTGTGTGTGTGTGTGTGTGTGTATGTGTGTGTATACACACGCGCGTGTGCGTGCATGTACTTCTCAATAAAGAGTTCTAGTAATTTAGTTTTATTTTGGGTTTTCTCTTAAAATTTAGATGAGGGGCTGGAGAGATGGCTCAGGGGTTAAGAGCGCTGGCTGCTCCTGCAGAGAACCTGGGTGTGATTTCCAGCACCCGTGATACTGACAGCGTCTGTAATCCAGTTCTAAGGGATCTAACACCTGACACTGTGTACATTTGGGTGTGATTTCCAGCACCCGTGATACTGACAGCCGTCTGTAATCCAGTTCTAAGGGATCTAACACCTGACACTGTGTACATTTGTTACACAGATATTTGGGCAGGGCACTCATACATAAAGTATAAATGGATAGAATTATTAACAATTTAGAATAGGAGAGCTAACTATGTGTTCAAAAAGAGGGTTTCTAGATACACAGCTTCTAAACCCAGAAGCTTCAGATATCAGCATATAAACCATAATTTATGTGGAATATAACCCAATTTTTTTAAAAAAGCATCATTTCTTGACCTTTAAGACTACAAATAGTTCTTTGTCTTTTTAAAATTTATTTGTTTTTATTTTGCGCGCATTGGTGTTTAACCTGCTTGTAAGTCTGTGTGAGGGTATCAGATCTTAGAGTTACAGATAGTTGTGAACTGTTTTGTGGGTGCTAGCAATTGAACTTGGGTCCTCTAGAAAAGCAGTCAGTGCTGTTTTTCTAAACCCCCCCATGTCTCCAACTAGAATATTTCTTTTGAAAATATTTATTTACACAGGGCAGTGGTGGCGCACACCTTTAAACCCAGCACTTGGGAGGCAGAATCTCTGAGTTCTAGACTAGCCTGGTCTATAGAGTGAGTTTCAGGCCATCCAGAGCTATATTCTTTTCTTTAAAGAAATTTTTGATGTTTGATACTCCAAAGTCTGTTTTACCATAGATATTTTCTTTTTCTTTCTCCTTCCTTCCTTCCTTCCTTCCTTCCTTCCTTCCTTCCTTCCTTCCTTCCTTCCTTCCTTTCATCTATCCATCCATCCATCCATCCATCCTTTCTTTCTTTTTGGTTTTGTTTTTGTTTTTCAAGGTAGGGTTTTTCTGTGTAGCAGTCCTGGCTGTCCTGGAAATCGCTTTGTAGACCAGGCTGGCCTCGAACTGATAGATACCCACCTGCCTCTACTTTCCAAGTGCTGGGATTAAAGGCATGTACCACCACTGTCCGGTCACAGATACTTTTTTTATTCTGGGGCAAGGCAAGGTAAAATGGGAAGAATAAGTTCCCCAAATTGAAATATTGAGTTTAATGAAGTATTTAGATAAATGTGCCTCAGCGTGCTATGAAGTTGCCTTGTGAGGCTGCTCTATGCTGCTGCTCGGGTTGGTCTTCAAAGTCCTTATTTAAGAGAGGGTAGCTGGGCGGTGGTGACGCACACCTTTAATCCCAGCAGAGGAGGCAGAGGCAGGTGGATCTCTGAGTTTGATGCCAGCCTGGTCTACAGAGTGAGTTCAAGGGAAAACAGAAAAATCTTGTCTTGGAGAACAAAAAAGGGGGGGGGGCGCCGGGTGTGTGTGTGTGCAGACTGGTAATTCACTTCGTTAATTCCTGTACTTGAGAGGCAGAGGCAGACTGATCTCTGTTAGTCTGAGGCCAGTGAGGCTACATTGAGAGACCCTGTCTCAAACAATCAAAAAGACAGGGTCTGGAGAATGCATGCTGGCTGCAGGATGATTCTTTGAAGATTGGCTCTGTGTAGTTTTTTTTTTCTTTTCTCAGTTTTGCCAATACTCCAACTATACTTTTAAAGATTATTTTATGTGTATTTGTGTTTTGCCTGCTTGCACGCGCACGCACACACACGCACACACACATCATTGTGTGTGCCTGGGGCCTGCAGAGGTCTGAAAAGGGTGTTGAGTCCCCTAGACCTGGGTTGTCAGCTGTCACATGGGTGTTGGGAACTAAACCTTTGTCCTCTATAAGAAAAACCAGTGCTTTAAATACTGAGCCATCACCCCAGTCCCTATTGTTTTGTTGTTGTTGTTTTATTTTATTTATTTGTTAACTGAGACCTAGACCTATCCTTTGTGGTTGAGAGCACAGGCTGATCAGATGCTTGTGTTTAAATTCTGGCTGTGCTGATTAGCAACCGTATGACTCTGGCACAGCATGACCACTCACTGTGTCTCACTTTCTTAGTCTGTAGCACATAACGTCAGTATGACATCTCCTTATATGGCTGTTGTGTGGATTGAGATGAGGCCAGTAGTGGGGACAGCAAGGAGCCAGTGCCAAAATGAAAACTGGTGATAACTGCATCCCATTCTTTCAGAAGTCTATAGCCTTGTCTTACCACATTCTCATAGTCATTTATTGGAGCAGCATGCAGAGAGAGACATTCTTTGACGAAGTTAGCTTGGCTAGTTGAGTAAGCTGTTCGGTGTGTTTTAAACAATGACTATACTTAACCAATTGTTGGTTATCAAATGGTTTATTGTCTGTTTCTAGATCGAGTACAGGGAGCTGGAGGCCAAAACATGAGGGACCGTGCCACAATTCGGCGCCTGAATATGTACAGGCAAAAGGAGCGCAGGTGAGCGTTGGGCATGGCCAACCTTTCCTTTTGTTTATGCCCTGGATTTAAAACTGAGACTTAATCACCGCTTGTTCCCACCCCTACTTTCTCCAAATAGGAGCAGGACGTCATTTCCTATGGGGATGGCTTTGATAGCACAGTTAAAGGCGGGGTAGTAGATGGTGAAGCGGTGGTTGTTTCCTAACACTTCCCGGCAAGTGGTCATCCTGTTCCTCACATGCTGATCTCCAACAGTGCCGTGTCAAATCTCAATTAAATACCCATCAGATACAAGTACAGAGTGTATAGACTACTTTGAAAACTGCCAGGAAACTCGACTTTTAGAGCCAGACTTCAGATCACAGCATTGTGGCACTGGGATGCTCTTGACAGCCCAGAGTTCTGCTGAGGCAGCCTCCACTCCAGGGACTTGCTGAGAGTGGCATTTTGCTAGCTGGTTTTAATTTGTTTGGTAATTAGATTCATTTCTTCTAAAAGTTGTGTGTAAAACACAAACGTCAGTAACCTAACCTGCCTTTGTCGCCTACTTTGCAGTTTGTTTTAGAATTTTGAGTTCCAGGATAAATCATCCTCTACTTAAAATTCATTTAAACCAGCCTTTAAATAATTACCAAAAAAACTCAAGTATGTGATTTTTTTTTTAAAAAAGCAAACAAACAGTAAATGGATTTTTAAACATCGGCATTGTTACTCATCTAGCAGAAATCATTACGTGCTCTGTTGCAAGAGGTTAAACGGCTTTTGGGCAATCTGTTTCAAATGTAGAAAGACTTTTTGTTTACTGAGTCTGTATTTCATGATCATCTAAACCCCCCCCCCCCAGTCCTCTGGATGGAAAGCATGTTCTGTACGCCAGCCTGTGCTGTTGCTGCCTTTCTTCTGTCGTCAACCCAAATCTGTTATTTCCTCAATTTAGGAACAATCGTGGTAAAGTGATTAAGCCACTGCAGTATCAGTCAACTGTGGCTTCTGGCACAGTGGCACGAGTGGAGCCAAATATTAAATGGTTTGGTAAGTATCATCCCGTATCTCTGCTCTACAAATGTATGTCGCATGAAAAAGTCTCAAACGCTGAAATGTCCAAAAGAAGTTTTCGGTGAGTGAGACTGCCAAGGGCTCTAAAAGGGAAATAAAGAATACCCATAGTGGGAAGAGAGCTGAGAGAGTGGTGGGCTCCTCACCTGTTCCTTTGGAAGAGCACTCATTCTTAGTCAGAAGTGGGCCCTCGAGACCACAGAGGCAGATAACACCTTCCTCATAGCATCTGCAGAGCTGGGCCGCAGTGGCGCACACCTTTAATCCTAGCACTCAGGAGGCAGAGGCAGGCAGATCTCTGTGAGTTCAAGGCCAGCCTGTTCTACAAGAGCTAGTTCCAGGACAGGCTCCAAAGCTACAGAGAAACCCTGTCTTGAAAAACAAAACAAAACAAAACAAAAAGTGTCTGCAGACCTGGGACCATTCACCTCTTCGTTTCTAGTTACCTGGGAGATGGTTGCACAAGAAGTGGCTTTGCAGGTGCTCTGCTCCATTTGCCTTGCAGCAGGGTGATGCCTTTATTGGTCCTTGAAGTAGTGAAGAGAGTTTCTCCAGTCACGGGGATTGAAGCTTCTTTAGGAATTCCTGCTCTCCACTGTAATGTGGAGATAGTCATTGTTTGCCTGGCCTCTGACCCCTGTGCTAGGTGCAGGTGACCCTTGCCTGTTACACTCTGTTTAATGCCTTTTGATGGGCTGTCCCCCCTAAGAACTGAAACAGAAAGAGTCCAAAGAGTCAGGAGGAGCTCAGGGGAGAGTGCTTACCTGGAATACACAGTCCTAGGGGCTACCCTCATCACCACCAAGGAAGTAAATATTGATGTATATGAATGCCAGAGAAGGCTGTGGAGGGGTTGTTTATCATGGAGCTGAGTACTGGGACTCCAGGTCCAGAGTATCTGAATTTGGAATCAAATTGTGTGTGTGACTGGAGGCAAGTTATTAAGTCTCGGTCTCTTAATTTCCTAATTTCTAAAATGGGGATAAGAAAGGTACCATCTCAAGATGGTTGTAGTGGAGCACATCTATAATTCTAACACTTGGGAGATGGAGGCAGGAGAATCAGAAATTCAAGGCTAGCCTGAACTACATGAAATCTTCGCTCAAGAAAAGCGGGAGTGGCTAGTGAGATAGCTCAGTGGTAAAGATGGTTACCCTCGAACTTACCTGAGTTGTCTCTGGAAGCCACATAATGGAAGGAGGAAAGGACATCAGTAACTCTTGCAAGTTGTCCTCTTATCACACCAGGGCTGTGATCCTCCCCATCATAAATCAATATAAGAAGAAATCCATGTGACGTGCTTACATAGTGCCTGGCAAATAGTGTGAGTGCTTGACGCTTGTGTCTGCATGTGCTGTATGGACCTGAATGCTTTCTTTAACCGCAGAAGTCTGGCGTTCTCCAGACGCCATTGTCTCCTTGTAGATGTCCTGAATATCTTAGCAGTCCCTTCGAGCTCTCTTAACTCCTGAGTTTTGGGGTTTCTTCTCTGTCTCTGTGAATGATCAGCTGCGATTGGCTCCAGATTTCTTTGCCAGGACTGGCAGGAACTAAGACATTTGTCAGATCTCAGTTCCATTCAGTTGTTTAATTTTTGGTTTCATCCAATCAGGAAGTTGGGCTTGGGAAACTGTTGAAACCCGTTATGTGTCTGAGTTGGTGGGTGAATTCCTAGTGTGCGAGTACAAGAGAGGCCCATTACCCCCTTTTCATAAGTGGCAAAGAAGTGGCTGGATGTGCAGGCGCTTGAGTAGTTCAGAATGACCTATCATCTTGCCTTCTCCACGTCATTGAGAAGATGAGGGCAGAGGCAAAACCAATTCCTTATTAAATGGCAATATTTTTATCTGTGAAATAGGAAACACTCGTGTGATCAAGCAGGCATCATTACAAAAATTTCAAGAAGAAATGGATAAAGTTATGAAGGATCCATACAAAGTTGTCATGAAACAAAGCAAGTTACCGATGTCTCTTCTGCGTGATCGAATCCAGCCTCATGTAAGATGAAGCGCCGTGTTGGTGGTAGGGTTTTGTGGACCAGCTCTGAGCAGATACCTCTGTTTGTCTTCGGCTTTCATGGGCAGCAGAGGAAACTATGAGACTTGGCTCTCTCCTTAGCCACTCTCTGTATGGATTGAGTCTGGCCCAGGAGGTGCAGTGCTGCGTGACTCCAAACGAGACTTTGCAACCAGACTTGAGTTTCGGTCTTCACTCATCCCCTTCTCTATCCTGTTACCTTTCTCCATGAATCTTAACTTCCCTGCCATAAAGAGAATGTGCCTCTTTTCATGTTTGGATACACCTGAAGCACCTGTGGATGGCCCAGTGAGCATGCAGCACCCTGCTAATAAGGCTAAAGAAGTGATTGCTGTTAGGAATGTTACCTGTGTGTATGCATGCATGCCTTCGCATGTGCTTGTAGAGACCGGAGACAGCCTGAGCACTACCTGCCTTCCCTTTTTTGCTTTTTGAGGCAGGTTTTTTCACCAGCCTGGAACCTACTAAGTTGGCCAGACTGGCTAGGAGGCCCCTGGGATTGGCAGTGATAGCTCATCATCTCTGGGGAGATGTAGAATGAAGGCTGAGATGGAAGGAGTCCTTCAGTGTTTTATGCTTCTCGGCCTTTGTGAAATCTTGGAGGTGGTTTCAGCTGAAGCAAAGGTTGTTGTTCACTGGAGTTTTGTACAGTAAGGGCTGAGTCTGGCCTGAGCAGAATGAGTTCGCACAGAACAAAGAAGTGGCCTAATGTTTGCCTGCACATTTTAACTTGCGTTGAATAATTCCCAGAAACAGCCAATGCACATGCTTCAGTGCCAGTCTGAGGAGGGGAGGAAAACACTGACATGCATACAAGGATTAAACAGTTCAAAGAAAAGTGTTTACTTAGAGAACAGAAATCAAAAGCAAAGCTGCCTATTGCCTCAGGTTTTGTCAATTATGTTCTGTTTTATGACGGGCTAGAAGAATGGCACCTATTAGTGGAGTGACTGTTTTCTTTCAGGGAAACATATGAGCGTAATTCATGAACCACAGACAAGTTGCTCATTTCCCTTGTTCTCTTTGTCTCTTCTCCCTAAAGCCATCTTCTAACCAACTATTGAATCCCATTTCTGGGAAGAACAGAGATTCTATTGTGAATTTATTGCTTTGTTGCTTGTTCCAGTTGTTCCTAGCTCAGATATCTGATGTGTGGAACGAAGGAACCTTCAGTCATAGGAGGCAGCTTGCTTGTGTTTTTGTTGTTATTGTTGGTTTTTGTTGTTGTTGTTGTTATTTTGGGTTTGTTTTGTTTTGTTTTAGTTTTTCAAGACGTGGTTTCATAGGTATAAGATTGTGTGTGTGATGTGTGTGTGCATGTGAATACAGGTGCCCTCGGGGGCTAGAGGTTTCACATCCCTTGGTATTAGAGTTAGGAGCCATGTGATGTGGGTGCTGGAAATTGAACTCGGGTCCTCTGGAAGAGTAGTATGTGTTCTAAATTGCTAAGCCATCTCTCCAGCCTAGTTAGGAGTTCCCTAAGGATATTTTTGCTCATACTTGTTTTAAAAATTGATATTGATTTTGTATGTACTCGTGCGTGTGCTGTTAGGCAACTTTCAGAACTGGATTCTCACCTTTATTCAGTCTTGTGAGGCAGGGTTGCTATTGTTTCTGATGTACTGTGTACTCTTCCTGCAATTACAAATTCACACCACTGCGTCTTTTTTTTCTTTTATAATTTTTTTTTTGCAGGAATTTATTTTTATTTTATTTACTGGTGTTTTGCCTGCAAGTTTGTCAGATCCCTTGGAACAGGAGTTACAGACAGTTGCTAGTACCTTGTGAATGCTGGGAATTGAACCCAGGTGCTATGGAAGAGGGCTCTTACCCACTGAGCCATCTCTCCACCCCTACAATGCATCTTCTACATAGTTTTTTACATGCCTTCCAGAGGTAAACTGGCTTTACTGAGTGAGCCCTCTCCCCAGCCCACGCATACTGACTTTAGAACACATCGCCACAGAAAGTGCTGTTTTCCTTGTGGGTGGTCCCTCAGGTAGAAAGTAAATGTGGCCACTGAAAGACCAGAGAAAGTTGGGGGTTGGTGGATGTTAGGAAGGCATGGGCTGCTGCATCACTCTGGACTTTCCTAGCTGGTCCTTACCAGGGCTTTGTACTAAGGGGAAGAAGGTGTGTTTTTGTTTTGTTTTAAAGAAGTCTCTGCAGGCTCTTAACATTCTGATATGTGGGAGATCCTAACTCAATCTTGGACTTTTATCCTGCTTCAAGAATTCCTATGCCTGTAACTTCTTTACAGGCGCATCAAGTTCTAGTTAGTATCAGATTCCTTTATCACATCTAACCTATTATTTTGGACTTTTGCTAGATGTTTTTCATCTGAAGAGTTTCCATGTGCATTTAATAAAAACGTTACCTAAATTAGGGAGAATGTTATCTGAAACTAAAATGCATCTTCTAAAACAAGCAATTCCTTTTAGCCATGAGAGAAATTAATTTCCAAGAAAAAGTTGACATTTACAGTTAGTTTAAAAAAGAAAAAAACACAAATTTGACTGATTGTCCTTGACAAAACCTGTGAATTTGACGAATTTTATGCACCTTGTTTGAAAGCTCCAAAGAAGGGTCAGAAAAGATGGGTTAATTTTCATCTTTGTAGCCCTGATTACGTTTGACTGGAGGCTGTGATGGGGAAGGAAAGCAGAGTTTGGCAAGTCTCACTTGGCTGTTCATACTCGGTGTCTGTATTGCCTTTAGATTCCTGCGGGGAAACTCATAGCATTGCAGAAAAGAAGAAGCCCTTGTGCAATTTAAACAAGCATTGCAGATTTAAATACATACTGGGTCTTTGCTCTCCTGGGTTTTGGTGTGGTCTGGAAAAAATAAGTGCAGACACCTTTCCCTTTCCCCGGGTGGTTTTAGCTTTGTGCTCAGTGTTTTCCTACATCTTACCTGTGCTTCTTCTTTGTCTTCAGAATGCAAAGGTTCACATTCTTGATACTGAAAGTTTTGAAAGTACATTTGGTCCAAAGTCACAGAGAAAGCGGCCAAACTTGTTTGCAAGTGATATGCAGTCCCTTCTAGAAAATGCTGAAATGTCCACTGAGAGCTATGACCAGGGCAAGGACCGTGATTTGGTGACGGAGGACACTGGTGTAAGGTACGCATTTGATCCTTGCTGCTGTGCTAGCTACAGGATATCTTCTCTGGGCCCTTTGTGCTGCTGTGGGGCGTGGTAGTGGCGCTCACAAGTAGTTTCCTCAGACTAGAGGCGTCAGTACAGTGGAGGCCAGACCAAAAATAATTCCACATGGCTTCATCACCGCATACTGCTCTTCACTCCCAAGGAAAAAGGAATGATGTTTTCTTCTTCTGTAAGTCAGTGGTGTACACTGCCATTCGAAAATTACAGAATGTAGTTAAGTTGGAGATTGACTCTGGTTTCCTGGGTCTCTAGACCACTGCGGCTATATGGTTGATCTTTTTCTATGACCTTTCAAAGATAATATGAAAATGTGATGAACCTATATAAAGGTTTCGGGGTTTACTCGTTTGTTAAAATTTGTTTCTTTTTATTTTGTGTATGCCTGTGTTGGTGTATGAGTGCCACAATAAGGAGGTCAGAGGAGTTGATTCCCTCCTTCTCCATGTGGGCCCTAGGGATCCGACTCGGGTTGTTGGGCTTACAGCGACCATTTTTACACACTAAGCCATCTTGCCGTCCTCAGCTTATTTTTAAATTGTCACACACAGTAATGGTTTTCTTTATGGCATTTTCATATGTATGTGTCCTACTTTGTGTAGTGAGTTTTTATTTTCATTTTATATTGTTTGGGAGAGGAAGAGGGAAAGGAGAGGAAGGATCGTAAGCTTTCTTCAGTCTTGTGGGGAGTCATATGCTAAAGATGGCAAATCACCCATCAGGATTCCCCGCAACACCTCTTTCATGAGATAGAGTCCGCTATTTAGCCTTGACTGACCTGGAACTCACTATGTAGAGTTATTACATAGCCTCAAACTCACAGAGATCCTCCTACTCTGCCTCCCAAGTGCTAGTCTTAAAAGCGTGAGCCACCACATCTAGCTATAGTAATTTTTTATTTACAAATATACCTTTTTCAGTCGACTTTCACTGTGGCACGCTTTGTTAATTGGATAGTTGTACTGTTTCTAGGTTCTCCAATGGTCATCAGTGACACTGAGACTTCCTCATTCCTAAGGATTATTGAGAGACAAACAAGGCATAGTGGCACACACATTTAATCCCCCAGCACCTAGGAGGCAGAGGCAGGTGGATCTCTGTGAGTTTGAGACTACCTGGTCTACATAGCGAGTTCCAGAACAGCCAGAGCTACATAGTGAGTCCCTACCTCACAAAACAAATGAAGAAACAAAACAAAACCAAAAAGGATTACTGATTGACAAGTCATGATATCAAATCAAAGGGTGTGCGTACTTTTGATAGGCAGCTGCCACCTTGTCCTGTAGACAGCCTTAGTTTCTCTTAGGCAGTGCTAGAGGACTCTTGTTCTCCCCACATCCCTGTAACGATGTGCGGACAGGTTTGGCTGTCTCACAGAAATGTGAAGATTATGATGGTGTCACCTCATTGCTCTTGCCATCCCATCTCAGTAGAGAAAAGAGCAGGCCATCTGAGACCAAACAGAGAGAAGTAGCATATTCGTTTATTAGAATTACTTGACTCTTTATGTTCATGTGGAGGGGTGTGCCTGTGCACTTGGACAGAGAGAGGTCAACTTGAAAGGTCAACCTTTTAAAAAAATTTTATGTGTGTATGGTATTTTGCATGTCCGTATGTGTGCACCAAGTATGTTCTTGGTACCCATAGAGGCCAGAAGAGGGCATTGGAGCCCCTGGAACTAGAATTTAAAGACAGTTGTGAGCTACCATGTGGATACTAGGAATTGAACCTGGGTCCTCTGGAAGAGCAGCCAGTGCTCTTCTTTCCTGAGCCATCTCTCCAGCCCGCAGGTATCTTCTATTGCCCTTCACCTTGTTTTTTTTGTTGTTGTGGGGTTCTTTTTTTTTTTGAGACAGTTTCCCTTGTACCTGGAACTTGCTGGTTGCTTAGACTAGCTGACTAGCAAGCTTCAGAGATCTTCCTGCCTATGCCTTTCCCTGTGCTGAGATTACAGGCACATTCCACCATGCCTAGCTTTTTTCTTGTTGTTATTGGTGTTTTTTGGTCTGTTTTTTTTTTGTTGTTTGTTTGTTTGTTTCAAGACAGAGTTTCTCTGTGTAACAGTTTTGCATGACCTTGAACTTGCTCTGTAGACCAGGCTAGCCTCAAACTCACAGAGATCCACCTGCCTCTGTTTCCTGAGTGCTGGGATTAAAGACATGTGCCACCACTGCCTGACTTAACTTTTTTATTTAATTATTATTTGTTTGTATGTACATATACATGTGTGCCACAGTATACATGTGTGGTCAGAGGACAACTTGTGAGAGTCGGTTCTTCCACCAGGGATCAGACTCAGATTGTCAGACTTAACAGCAAGCATCTTTACTCAGACATCTCACTGGCCAATATTTGAACTTTTTTGTTGGCTTTGCTGTTGTCTTCCTTTAAAGGGTAGAGTAGATAATTGGGGAGGACAGACTATTTTTGTTTCATTTTTCTTAAATAAATGTCCTTGAGGCTAGTAAGTAAGCAATTAGAAACTTTATCCAAAAAAGTGCCTCTTTCGAGAGCTGTGAAGTGTAGGTTGTGACACAGGTCCTGCTGTGCCCTTCTTAATTCCTGGTGACAGTGTCTAACTACAGCTGTGCCCTTTCCCTTTTTATTTACTTATTTTTTTATTGTAGTAACATACATGTGGCATAGAATTTGCATTGGTGCCCAGCCATATCACTGTCAGCTCTGAATTCTCATCACCCTAGTTTGACAAGACTATGTATGGATGAAGGAAATCACACATTGTTTATCCTTTTGTTTGGCTTATTTCCTGTGGCATGATACCATCAAGGGTCACTCAGTCTCGTGACAGTATGGCATAATGTCCTTCTTTTTATTTATTTTTTAGTAGCATTCTTTTTGTGGTTTTTAATTTTTATTATTTCTTTAATTATGTGTGTTTATTTTTTAAATATGTGTGTTTAATGTTTTGGGGGGAGTTGTTTGTTTTGATTGATTGATTTTATTATCTTAGTGTGTTTTGCTGGCACATAAGTGTATGGACCACGTGTGTGCAGAGGCCAGGAAAAGGTTTCAGATCTTTCAGGACTGGAGTAACAGACAGTTGTGAGCCAGCCATATGTGTGCTAGGAAATGAACTCAGGTCCTCAGCGAGAGCAGTAAGCGGTTTTAACTGTTGAGTCATCTTCAGCCCCTACCTTTACCAACCTTTTTTTTTTTTTTTTTTTTTTTTTTGATTTTTCGAGACAGGGTTTCTCTGTTGTTTTTGGTGCCTGTCCTGGAACTCTTGTAGACCAGGCTGGCCTCGAACTCACAAGGATTCGCCTGCCTCTGCCTCCCGAGTGCTGGGATTAAAGGTGTGCACTACCACCGCCCGGCTTTTTACCAACCTTTTGATACAGGGTCTCACTGTGTAACCCTGGCTGGCCTGAAATTCACAGAGCTTGTCCTGCCTCTGCTTTCATGGTGCTAGAATTAAAGGTGTGCGCACCACTCCTGGCACCGTCCTTCCTTCTTAAAGCCGACTGTGCATCATCTTAGGTATTCTTTCCTTTGGTATATTTTGGGCTTTTTTGTGTTTTGGTTGTTGTTGTGTATGTGTGTATATTTGCATTTTTGAGGCAGAGTCTTATGCATTCCTTGCTGGCTTGGAATTAACCGTGCAGACCAAGTTGTCAGACCACAGAGCTCCTCTTCTGCCTCTTGAGTGCTGGGATTATAGATATGAACCACCACCGTTTCCTTTTAATCTTGATAATGCTTCAGTTGCTCATTTCCGGTCCTTTCTTCCCTAGAAATGAAGCTCAAGAAGAGATATATAAAAAGGGACAGTCGAAAAGAATATGGGGAGAGCTCTACAAGGTAAGACTCGTGATATTCCCTGGGTGACTCCTTCCAATTTATGAGTTTGCAGGCATTGACTGACAGCTGAAGCTCTCAAAGGAAACACCGCTCTGCTGCTGGCTTCATCCTCTTCACTCTGTGAAGAAGTGTGATGGCCTCCGGCATATGATCACAGTGCTTGAAAGGAAGAGCACTTGTGTTCTGTGTTGCCTGTGAGTCTTCTGTAGATTACCTGTTAGGGTGATGCCCCACGTGGTTAGTGCAACATAAGAATTGTAGGATATTCAGCCTCACTGTCTAGTCTGCAAGGGAGAGCACACGTCTGGAAGGGAAGAAAGGAGCATACTCCTGAGTGCTGACCTAGTGCTTTTGAACTGGCTGAATAGTGTTATTAGGAGTTCCGAGCACGGCCGTGTAATTAGACATCCATAATAGAAAACTAGTACCATAAAGGTAAACTAAGCAGATTTAATTTTCTGTAAAATACCCAAACTCATACCTACCTCGTATACCTAGTACTTGTGAGTCAGGTGGATTTGCTCTAAGTTATCTTTCCTGTTTGAAATCTGACAAGTTTTGTATATTCTTAGAAAGAAAAACTTTGGAATTCTGCTCATTGGGCATTGAGACTGGATGTCACACACCCACTCTCCTCAGTAGACTATTTGCAGTTGCCTCTAAATGCCATTTTCTTCCTTTGGGTTCCCTCAAATGTCCCCCTTCATTTTGTATTACTGTAACCAACCATTTCTGCCTCTTTGATTTATAGGTGATTGACTCATCAGATGTTGTAGTTCAAGTGCTTGACGCTAGAGATCCAATGGGTACTCGTTCCCCTCACATCGAAGCTTACCTGAAAAAGGAAAAACCCTGGAAACATCTCATTTTTGTACTCAATAAGTGTGATCTTGTTCCAACTTGGGCAACAGTAAGTTTAACTTATAACATAAAACCCACTGCAGAGGCAGCTAGGACAAACCTTTCACTGCACATCAGTGCATGGTTCTTGACACAGCTCTGAAAGGTCGCATTCTTGGGATTGTAGTCATTGGCACGTTCTTATGAAAAGAGGGCTGATATGTACACTCATGGTGGGCAAAGCCACCTTTTGTCCTCGAACTGGGGGCAGCCTTGCAGGAATTTCTGTCCCCTCTGTGGAGGCAATTGCCAGTCACTAGCTGCTTCCCCATTGTGTTCCATTAATTGCATTTGGTAGTCATGATAGCTTTTCTGGAATATTGTTTTGCAGTCAGTTGTTAGACGAAAGACAAAGCACTAACTGTCATACTTGAAAGAACATCTCAAAGAATTACAGCTGTTGTTCCCTTAGGCAACACTATTTGAAGCCATCCAGTAATTCCAGCTCAGATTCTTCCAAATATTGTAAACAAACAAACTGTAATTTACCAGCATATTTTCTTTTCCCTTAGAAACGATGGGTCGCTGTGCTTTCCCAGGACTACCCAACACTTGCTTTCCATGCGAGTCTCACCAACCCCTTTGGAAAAGGAGCATTCATTCAGCTTCTGCGGCAGTTTGGGAAGGTAGGGGGCTACTTCTGCTGTAGTTGTATAGCTGAGTTTATTTGAGGGGCTGGCTTGGGTGTCCAAAGTTGCTAACTTCAGGTCAGCATCTGGGAGGTTAAGGCAGGAGGATCAAAAACTTGAAGCCAGGCCAGGCGTGGTTAGGTGATGACGCATGCCTTTAATCCCAACACACAGAGGCAGGCGGATCTCTGTGAGTTCAAGGCCAGCCTGGCCTACAGAGTGAGTTCCAGGACAGGTTCCAAAGCTATAGAGAAACCCTGTCTCAAACAAACAGACAAAAAGTTTGAAGCTGGTATGGGCTTCATAATGAAATCTGTCTCAAAACTGCAAGTTGTTGGCTCTTACTGTTTAGAGGTATAAAAATTCACAGGCCATGTGGAGTCTGAGGGGTCTGAGATGATTCCTCATTTCTCTCTTGTCCTTTGTGCCGTATCCCTGATGCCTAGTGATTCAGCCTTTGCCAGAGGATAGGTGCCTAACCTCATATTCTATGATCCCCATCACTTCAGGAATATCCTGGAACCAGATCCCTCCTTTCTGCCTGGTGCTAACAAAAGGCAAGGCTCTTGTCCCACCCTTCCTCATTTCCCAGAAGCAATTTTTGAGTCTTAGCCATCATTTCTGGTATTTCCTATGTGCCATTAGTGCATGCTTATGATTTATTTCTTATTTTCCCAACTCTTCCCCATGGTTTTACATACTTATTAAATGTTTCCTGCCTTAAACATTTAGGACTAGGGTTTTTTTGTTGTTGTTGTTGAGTGTGTGTTTTTATTTTGGTTGGTTGGTTCATTGGTTTCTTGGGGTGTGTGGGTGTGTTGGGGGGGTGGCATTGAATCCAGAGCCGTGGACATGCTAATAAGAACTTGTTACTACTGAGCTACAAGTCCAGTTCGAAGTGGTGCTCGTGCATATTCCCTGTCTCTTTCGAACTCATTGTTTTATGGGGAGGGTTTTATTTTGTGGCGTTTTGAGACCAGTTCTCACTGTGATCCAGGCTGGCTTCATATTCACTGTGTAGCCAAGACTGGCCTGGAATTTGCAGCAGTCTTTCTGCCTTGGCCTCCTGTTGTCTGCTGATGCTGAGCACAATTAGGTTTCTTCTGTCAATCTTCCCTGCACATGTCTTCCGCTCCCCCTGCTTCCCCTGTGCTGCGGACAGCAGTGTTGGGCTGGTTGCTCCTTGGTGTTCACTGTTGCGGTTGAAATGCCGCCCACTCGGTGCTGTCCCTGCAGCTCTCTGGTAGAGGTCTTTGTCTCCTCTGCTGTTTGTGTCTCTTTGCTGTTGTTTCTTCGTATGTTTAATATTCGGGCAGATACCGTGATAGAAAGATAGATAGTGGCAGGCAGGTAATCCACTTTGCAGCTATTCTTCTCCCATGGGAACTGGCTCCTCCCAGCCTGGGTCTGCCTTCAAATACTGTGCTGGGCTAGTGGCACAAGCTTCTAATCTCAGCTACTCAAAGACAGGGAACCTCCTCCCCCTAAAAAAATCTCTTTAGCTCAGGAGTTTGAAACAAACCTGGACAACATAGAACTGGTATCAAATTGAAAGCTAAAGCTCCTACAACCTTGGTAGACTCTTGGTGTCTCTTTTGGTGTGGGGATTGTTGGGTGATAGATATCACTGAAGGCTGATATTAATTAGGGACATGGGCATTTTCCTTGGGTTTGTATCTCCAGAAGGGAATCTTGCAGTTTGTAGATTTAGGTCTGGGAGCCCTGGGGGAGCAGGGTGCTAGAGGGCTGATCTCATTGTCTGGTGGTTAGAGTTGGGTGGGACTGAACACTTGCCTTTTGCTGCTGCTGCAGCCGAGGCTGCGATCAGACATGCATGTCCTGGGTGGGGATCTGTTAGTCTCTCTAGTACCTGGTGTTGCACCAAGATGAGGGGATGCACAAGCTCCCTCTTCCTGTTTTTGATCTATATGTTGTTAACCTAAAACAAGGATGCTTTCCATGGATACCTGAGGACGTGGCTTCTCTCAGTTTCACATCAAGTTGTGTTGTGCTCTGCACTGTAGTAAGCAGTCTTCCATTAGCCAAGTAACACAGCCTGACCTAATGGAATTCTATGACTGCATATTATGTGATGGGAAGTCTTTTCTTTCCACAGTTGCACACAGACAAGAAACAAATCAGCGTTGGGTTCATTGGCTATCCAAATGTAGGCAAGAGCTCTGTGATAAACACATTACGATCCAAGAAAGTCTGCAATGTGGCCCCCATTGCAGGAGAAACAAAGGTGCGTATGAATTCTGCTCTGCGTTGTATGTCTATGGAGATGCGACTGTTTAAGATACGGAGAACTTCCTTCGGTCTCCCCTTCCTCCTGTCCTCTTCCTTTCTCTGACAGCACTAGGGATCAAACTCAGGACACCACACACATGCAAGGCAGGTGTTCTGTAGTGTACCTAGCACCTAGTCCCCATCTGCTTCTCAAGATTGAGCATACCTTGTATGCTAGTCGGTGACTGTGGTGGAATTTGGTTGGTGTCCTCCATATTTAAGTCTTATGTAAATTGCCACTCCAACTTTTTTTTTTAAGATTTATTTTATGTATTTAAGTGTTTGGCCTGGCATACATGTTCACTGCATGCGTATGTCTGTTGCCAACAGAGGCCAGAGAGGGCACCAGATCCCCAAGAACTAGAGTTAACTGACAGTTGTGAACTGCCATGTGGATGCTGGGAACTGAACCTGGGTCCTCTATGAGAGCAGCAAGTGCTCCAAACCAGAGCCATCCTTCCAGCTCCTAACTCTAACCTTTTGCTTTGATAAAATCAACCCAAGAATATTTGGCATCCTGGTTAAAAAGGAACAAAAACTTAGTCTTTAGGTAGATTCTGGTATTTGGAAGTCAGTGGCAAAAAGGCTAACAGCTTCTGAGCACTTTGAAGACTTGGAGAGGGTCACTGGTGGGTTTGCACAATATTGAATGGAAATCCTGTCTCTGCCTTATACTTAGACTCTTAGCGTTAGAATTCTAGTTTGTGCTTGGTGGGAGTGTGTCATGCTTGGCTTAAGTGAAAGGTAGAATCTGGCCCGATGGTTCAGCGTGTTGCTTTTCTTCAGCCCTCCCTTCTCCCCTTTCTAACTTTATATTGTAACATCATAGATGGGTGAAGTTAAGCTTTTGTGTTTGACTCTGGCAACACTTAGAATTTTCTGTCTGCAGGTCTGGCAGTATATTACCTTGATGCGTCGTATATTCCTGATTGACTGTCCTGGCGTGGTTTACCCCTCTGAGGACTCAGAGACCGACATAGTGCTCAAAGGAGTGGTGTGTATCTTCACAATTCTGTTTTCATTTTGGGGGAGCCCTGAGAGCTTTTGCCACTCCTCGTTCAGAAGGCAGTTTGGGGTCAGCCTGTGTAACCAGATGCAGGAACATGATGCTGAACAGAGCGGCCTCTTTTCCACTCAGCCTGCCTCAGGAGGTCGAGAGGCTGTGGGCATATCTGGTCAGTGTCATCCTACAGCAGTATGTAGTTTCCACATGGGATCCAGAGGGAAGCAGGGCTTGTTTATGCTTGGTGATAATTCATGTGTGGGTTTCTGGATTGAGTCATCTTGGAACCCAGGCATTTCTCACTTGTTTCTGAATGTGACTGAACACTTTAAGTGATCCCCTTAACTGCAACCATGCTTCTAGCATACATCCTTGGCACATTCCTCCCCTTCCTTCGGAAATTCTTGGATTCCTTTTTGTGTTCTGGGTTGTGGAATTTGCAGACATTTTTACCATTCCTGCCAGTGAGTAACACAAAGCATTCCAACTTTAAGTTGCTTGTGGCGGCCACAGTCAGTTTGCGGTAAGGTTGGATTAGAGTTGATCTCTGGGCTTCATGACTGTGGTCAGCTCTCAGTGGTGCTCCTTGCTCCTGCCTAGCTATCTCAGACACAGACTCTAGCAAGGCCCCACTAACCTTATGATACCGAAATCTGTTTTGCTTAATAAAGATCACTGAGTTTTTCTGTCTGTGCTAAGAGTCGAACAAAGCATTTCCATTACCTTCTAGGTTCAAGTTGAAAAAATTAAGGCTCCTCAGGACCACATTGGTGCTGTCCTTGAACGAGCAAAGCCAGAATATATCAGCAAAACATACAGGATTGACTCCTGGGAGAATGCTGAGGACTTCCTTGAGAAACTAGCTTTCCGTACTGGGAAGTTACTGAAGGTGAGCCAGTATGTTTGGGGGTTGGCACTGGGACATACAGACTTGCCATCGTCAGAGCAGTAGGAACTGTGTCAGCTAGATGCTGATGAGCAGCCAGGATGACTGAAATGACTCTCGTGGGGAAGTACTTTGCTCTTTGGGTTTAACTGGGAGTCTATCCTGTCTTTGCAGGGCGGAGAGCCTGACTTGCAGACTGTGGGTAAGATGGTTCTCAATGACTGGCAGAGAGGTCGGATCCCTTTCTTTGTCAAGCCACCCAATGCAGAGCCACCAACAGCTCCCCAGGTAAGAACAGGGTGAACACAGCTCCTGAAGGAAAGTGGGCTCAAATGACCCCGATGCAGTGTACCTTTCGGTTGTCTCCCTTCTTGGTGTGTTGTAGGAGGCTGCTTGTTAGTTCCCAGCTGCTCAGCCCCAAAATAATCACACAGAAACCATATTATTTGCAATACTGTTTGGGCAATAGCTTAAGCGTATTTCTGGCTAACTCATATCTTAAATTAACCTATCTCCATTATTCTGTGTATCACCATGGGTAAAGTTCCAGTCTCCAGCAGGGTTCCATGGCTTCTTTTTGACTCCGCCCTCTTTATCCCAGCATTCAGCCTAGCTTTCCCGTCTAGTTCTGTTCTGCTCTGCCATAGGCTCAAAGAAGTTCTTATTAATCAATGGTAATCACAGCATATAGAGGGGAATCCCACATCAGAAAGGGGGAAATGATGTGGGAGGCCCTTATGTTTATGTGTTGCTTTTATTCGTTAAACAATAAACTGCCTTGGTCTGCTGATAGGGCAGAGTAGAACTAGGTGGGGAAAACTAGACTGAATGCTGGATGCTGGGAGAAAGGAGGCAAAGTAAAAGAGGAGCCTCATAGCCCCACCGGATGGAACTTTATCCAGTAAGCCACAGCTACACGGTGATGCGCAGATTAATAGAAATGGGTTAAATTAAGATGTAAGAGTTAGCCAATAAGAAACTAGAGCTAATAGGCCAAGCAGTGATTTAATTAATACAGTTTCTGTGTGGTTATTTGAGGAGTCTGCATGGCTGGGAAACAAGCTAGCAGCCTCTTACAACAGTGGGGCATCATCTTCATTTCTGCTATGTGTGTGTCATTCCAGAGAGGGTAGACTTTGAAGAGCCTTAGAAACAAATAAGCAGAAACAGGACAGAAGAACAGTGCATATACCAGCCTTTGGGGTGGAAGAAGAAGACGTTGATATTTGTTAAATGTCTCTTTTCTCTGGGAGCATAGGTGTTGCCTAAGTTCGTTCATGAAGAAACTTTTATTCATACTAACCACAGCCTCAGGAACAAGGGAGTGAATAGGAGCCCTTGCTTTAAAGAAAGCTGAGAGTACATGGAAGAAGCTGATGTTCTGGCTGGGAGGTGCTGGGCCTGGGGACTGAGCTGAGACACGAACAGGAAGCTCCCTGCTTCCACATGGATCTTACCTGGACAGTGACTTGGCCTAAGGCTCAATATTAACACTTGACTTTCGTGTTTCTAGGGTACCAGAGGGCTTCAGTAAGAAGCAGGCAGGTCCCTGCTCTGATGGACTTAGTTAGATTCTAGTGGTGGGGCTGGAGTTGGTATGTGAGTGCATGTACACGTGTGTAGTGGATACGTTCTGGTTTTCCACTTCATTTCTGAAGTTCTCTGACTATTGAGGTTCTGGTTTTAATTTCCAGAGTTAGTGGAGACCCCACAAGTCAAGGACTTGGAGTCCCACAGCCTACTGTGAAACTATAGCACCACAGTTATCCTCAGCCAGCTACAAATTCAGGGCTCTGGAGTGTGGTTTGCTAGAGGAATAGCATGACTCAGGAGAGTCCTTCATCTGTGGTTACTGGTTTCTTACAGAGGCTAAAGGTCAGAAGAGTCCAATGAAAACCGTGCCTAAGCCATGTAGAAAGAGGCAGCACCTTGTGTTCTTGAGCTGGATGGGCACATCAGTTTCTTTACCATTGTAGAGGAGTTTTTCATTATGTAGATGAGCCAGTGGCTATAGGTGATTCAGCTCAATCTCCAGCCCTTCTTCTCTCCCCAGAGGTTGGAGGTGGGACATGAGTGTTGCCTGATTCTTTATGCTGACTAGGTCCTACCTGAAACCAGCTGGTTTCCATTAAAGTGGGAAAGGTGTTCCTCGGGGATACCAGGCGGCACACATTCCTCAAAAGCATCCAGAGGGTTTAGGGCCTCTGTGCCAAGAACATACATTTTTTTTATGCTTGAATGCAGCCAAGTATTCATAGTTGTCGGTATTGTGAGGACATAGCCAGGATAAGTGTTGACGGAGTCGGAGGAAGACTTGTGAGTGAGGTTAGGGAAAGCTTCCGAGGAGCTGGCCCCTCAGCAGAGATCTGACTCCTAAGCATGACCCCTACTCCGTGTTTTTCCCTTTTATTTTTCTTTGGTTCGTCCTCCTTTTCCTGTGGGTGAAGTAGTGATTTCTTGAAGATCTGAAGGCTAGAATTGCCAGATGTGTGGTGGCGCACA